>NW_023270494.1:14787167-15154332 GCF_011800145.1 Mirounga leonina
TCTTTCTTTCTTTCTTTCTTTCTTTCTTTCTTTCTTTCTTTCTTTCTCTCTCTCTCTCTCTTTCTTTCTTTCTTTCTTTTAGAGAGAGAGAGAGAGCACAGGGTGGGGGAGCAGAGGGAGAGAGAATCCCAAGCAGACTCCCACTGAGCACAGAGCCTGATGCAGGGCTCGATCTCACAACCCTGAGACCACAAGCCCAACTGAAACGAAGAGTTGGATGCTTAACCAACTGTGCCATCCAGGCGCCCCACCTCAGTTTCATTTTTTCATATATTTCTCATTTCCCAATAAGACTGTATGATTCTCAGGGTACAGGGAACATATTTCTTTGTACGTCTAAGACGCTGGACTATAGGCACATATTGGACTGAAGGAGAGGTGCCATCCTTGCTAAGAAAAAAAGTTCCAGTACAAAAATTCAGGTCTAGACAAGTTCAAGTCCACAGCCCATCAAATAACAGTGAGGGCCATGCCCAGGGGCACAGATCTGGGACCTTAGCAGGGGTGCGGGAGTAACTAACAAGGATACCAAACTTTTTTTTTTAAGATTTTATTTATTTATTTATTTGTCGGGGAGAGAGAGAGAGAGCACAAGCAGGGGGAGCAGCAGGCAGAGGGAGAAGCAGGCTCCCCGCCGAGCACGGAGCCCGACTCTGGACTCGATCCCAGGACCCTGGGATCATGACCTGAGTTGAAGGCAGGCTCCTAACTGACTGAGCCACCCAGGCGTCCCAATGATACCAAACTTAAATAGAAATAACCTTCTCAAAGTCTAAACTCAACAAATGAACACGCAACCCAAGAGAGCTCCCAGGAATCCCCACAAAAATCAGAGCTTATTAAACAAAGGTTTGTGAACTAATTTGACTTGACAAAGGCCTCAGATAGCCATTGTTCTGAGTGCCCTCTCTGATTCTGTAGACCTCCTTTTCCCTGTGTTTGCTGGGTATCTTTGATGGCTCCCCCATCTTTGGCACTGGAGCCCTTACTTTGCCAAAGATAGTCGATAAATGAGAAGAAAAAAAAAAGGACAATGAAAATAATTTTGTGTGACTCTGGAAAGTCCTAAGAGATGAACGGAAGAGATGATTATAGAGCAAGAGTCTCTGCCCTAGTTCTTTCTATATTCTCAGTCCTTGCATTTTATCTGGCATGCAGGAGCATTTCAGAAAGTGTCTAAATGAATCAATGATTAAATGGTATATTGCTTGTCTATGGCAGCCTAATAAACCACCACTGTACACACACACACAAATAAATTTAAATATATATCTGTATATAAGATATAAGTAAAGCAACTATCTTACAAAATAAAATACCAGGCTTATATATTGCTTTACGTTTTATTTTCAAACTAGCCAGACTATCTTATCAACAACCCTTGAAAGAGAAAGGAAGTCCTGAAGAGCCAGGTCTATCACAGTAAAAGCAAAAGACAGTCTGCTCAATCGCTGACCATACTGGAGGAACAGCCCCTAGAATTCTCCTCCCTCAGAACGGATAGCCAAGAGTTCTGCCCTGCTAGTGCCTGCAATGAGGAAAGCAGCTTTTCCATTCTGAAGCACCCACTAGTGAACATCTGCAAAGTCAGAGCCAGCAGACCCTGGGTTCTGTTCAAGCCTTACCAGTTTGATAAGATTTGAGAGAAACAGGAATTAAAGATTCTATTTTGGGCGCCTGGGTGGTTCAGATGGTTAAGCATCTGCTTTCGGCTTAGGCCATGATCCCAGGGTCGAGTCCTGGGTGGGCTTCCCTGCTCAGGAGGGAGTCTGCTTCTCCCTCTTCCCTCTGCCCCTCCCCCCTGCTCATGCTCTCTCTCTCTCTCAAATAAATAAATAAAATCTTTTAAAAAAATAAAGATTCTATTTCTTCCCCCACTGGGATTTTTAGAAATTAGGCTAGCTTTAGAAGTTTGCAAAGGACTTTCTGATAAACAGGAATAACAATCCAATAAGGGTAGAAAACCTTGACCCTTTCAGTGCTATGACAGTATACACAGTTCTGATTAGAAGCTTTCGTTAGAGCTCATACCGCAATGCCAGAACAGAAGTGATGTAATCACTACCACTTTACATCTGACATTTGTTTCACAATGTACAAAATGCTTTACATTCTATGATCTTACAACACCTTTAAGAGGTAGACACAGTGGGTATTATTATGTCTGTATTTCAGATGGAAAAACTGAGGTTTAGAAAGATTATCAGACACAGTAAAATTACTGTGATCAGGAGTCAGAAGATGTGGATTTGCTTCCCGGCTCTACTCAATACCTTTGCATAAGCACTTTGCAAATTTTAAAGTATTATACATGTACTTACGACTGTTATTATTACTGTTGTTGAAAGTACTCTGTACACTGTAAAATCCTAGGTTAATAGATTAGTAATAATGACTTCCAGGCCAGTGCTCTTTTCACTATACTAACCTGTCAACTTCACAGAGAAATTGCACCTGCAGATAAAGCACTGTGAGTTGATGACCAGTAAAGGGATGCTGCTCATCACGGCCTGCAAAACTGTCCACGTGCCCCAGCCACACCTGGGATGGGCCACACATCTAAGAATGTTCAGCAGGCTCTAACCAGGCTGTAGGCTTCCAGGGATCTAATGTACAGGAGGAAGAAGAAGAGAGCACAGATCCTACCTCCTAGCAAACAGTTCATAGCTAAGCTCCTCATTGCCCATACTTCCATAGCTGCTCAGAATGCTTAGTTGGTGCCAAATGCATTCTTTTTTTTTTTTAAAGATTTATTTATTTATTTATTTGAGAGAGAGCACATGAGAGGGGGGAGGGTCAGAGGGAGAAGCAGACTCCCCACCAAGCAGGGAGCCTGATGCGGGACTCGATCCAGGGACTCCAGGATCATGACCTGAGCCGAAGGCAGTTGCTTAACCAACTGAGCCACCCAGGCGCCCCAAATGCATTCTTTTTCAATTAGTTACCTAGCTTGTTCACTTAGGGAAGAGGATGTCTGAAGTCCTACCAAGCAGAGATACTAAGTTAGGTTTTTCCAGTTCTTCCAGGCCTCAGCCCCCCCCAACATTGAACCCACAGCTCTTCTGGCTTTCCTTTGCTGTGTCCAGCTTGAGCCCCATGAGGTGATGCCAATCTCAGCTCTGCCTTGTAGCCAATACAGCCCTTCTCACGCTGAAGTAAGCACTCTTTGCCTCTGTTGGGCCATTCCCTCCCTAAATATGCAACCTTTCCTGCTGGCCAAAATACGTGGTTACTTTCAGCTGGAACTCTGCAGTTTGACTCTTTAGCCCTATTTGACATTTCCTAGCTAATTTGGCATCTCTTAGCCATTCAAATTAGGTTTTAATCTTTCATTCCTCTCTCCCAAGTATGGACCTTTCTGGCAGAAGAACTGGTAATGTAGAAAACGGTTTAATCCTATCCTAAGCCCAAGCAAATAAAAACAATAAAATTAATAAACATGGATTCACTCTGTAAATTGTAAAGTCCTATGTTAACAGATTATTAATGTCACCAGACTCTTAGGCCAGGTTCTATTTTTTTATTTTATTTTATTTTATTTTATTTTTTTATTTATTTTATTTATTTTATTTATTTTATTTTATTTTTATTTTATTTATTTTATTTTTTAATTTCATTTCATTTCATTTCATTTCATTTTATTATTTATTTTATATGTTATGTTAATCACCATACATTACATCATTAGTTTTTGATGTAGTGTTCCATGATTCATTGTTTGCGTATAACACCCATTCAATACGTGCCCTCTTTAATACCCATCACCAGGCTAACCCATCCCCCTACACCCCTCCCCTCTAGAACCCTCAGAGTTTGTTTCTCAGGGTCCACAGTCTCATGGTCCGTCTCCCCCTCCAATTTCCCCCCCACCTTTTTCCCTTCCTACTATCTTTTTTTTTTTAACATATAATGTATTTGTTTCAGAGGTACAGGTCTGTGATTCATCAGTCTTACACAATTCACAGCGCTCACCATAGCACACACCCTCCCCAATGTCTCTCACCCAGCCACCCCATCCCTCCCACCCCCCACCACTCCAGCAACCCTGTTTGTTTCCTGAGATTAAGAATTCCGCATTTCAGTGAGATCATATGATACATGTCTTTCTTTGATTGACTTATTTCGCTTAGCATAATACCCTCTAGTTTCATCCACATTGTTGCAAATGGCAAGATTTCGGGGTTTTTTTGATGGCTGCATAATATTCCATTGTATTTATATACCACATCTTCTTTATCCATTCATCTGTTGATGGACATCTTGGCTCTTTCCATAGTTTGGCTATTGTGGACATTGCTGCTAGAAACATTGGGGTGGGGTGCCTGGGTGGCTCAGTCGTTAAGCGTCTGCCTTCGGCTCAGGTCATGATCCCAGGGTCCTGAGATTGAGCCCAACATCGGGCTCCCTGCTCAGCAGGAAGCCTGCTTCTCCCTCTCCCGCTCCCCCTGTTTGTGTTCCCTCTCTCGCTGTGTCTCTCTCTGTCATATAAATAAATAAGATCTTAAAAAAAAAAGTTCCTTTAAAAAAAAAAAAAGAAACATTGGGGTGCACATACCCCTTCGGATCACTACATTTGTATCTTTGGGGTAAATACCCAGTAGTGCAATTGCTGGGTCGTGGGGTAGTTCTATTTTCAACTTTTTGAGGAACCTCCATATTGTTTTCCAGAGTGGCTGCGCCAGCTTGAATTCCCACCAACAGTGTAGGAGGGTTCCCCTTTCTCCGCATCCTCGCCAACATGGGTGTTGAGTTTGATAAGTTCTTTATAGATTTTTGGATACTAGCCCTTTATCTGATATGTCATTTGCAAATATCTTCTCCCATTCTATCAGTTGTCTTTTTGGTTTTGTTGACTGTTAGCTTTGCTATGCAAAAGCTTTTTATCTTGATGAAGTCCCAATTGTTCATTTTTGCCCTTACTTCCCTTGCCTTTGGTGATGTTTCTAGGAAGATGTTGCTGTGGCTGAGGTCGAAGAGGTTGCTGCCTGTGTTCTCCTCCAGGATTTTGATGGACTCCTGTCTCACATTGAGGTCTTTCAACCATTTTGAGTCTATTTTTGTGTGTGGTGTAAGGAAATGGTCCAGTTTCATTCTTCTGCATGTGGCTGTCCAATTTGCCCAACACCATTTGTTGAAGAGACTGTCTTTTTTCCATTGGACATTTTTTTTTTGCTTTGTCGAATATTAGTTGACCATAGAGTTGAGGGTCCATTTCTGGGGTCTCTATTCTGTTCCATTGATCTATGCATCTGTTTTTGTGCCAGTACCATACTGTCTTGAGGATTATGGCTTTGTAATAGAGCTTAAGTCCAGAATTATGATGCCACCAGCTTTGCTTTTCTTTTTCATCATTCCTCTGGCTATTTGGGGTCTTTTCTGGTTCCATACAAATTTTAGGATTATGTGTTCCATTTCTTTGAAAAAAGTTGATGGTATTTTGATAGGAACTGCATTAAATGTGTAGATTGCTCTAGGTCGCATTAACATCTTCACAATATTTGTTCTTCCAATCCATGAGCATGGAACGTTTTTCCATTTCTTTGTGTCTTCCTCAATTTCTTTCATGAGTATTTTATAGTTTTCTGATCCTTTGCCTCTTTGGTTAAATTTATTCCTAGGTGTCTTATGGTTTTGGGTGCAATTGTAAATGGGATCAACTCCTTAATTTCTCTTTCTTCTGTCTTGTTGGTGGTGTATAGAAATATAACTGATTTCTGTGCATTGATTTTATATCCTGCCACTTTACTGAATTCCTGTATGAGTTCTAGCAGTTTTGGGGTGGAGTCTTTTGGGTTTTCCACATAAAGTATCATATCATCTGCAAAAAGTGAGTTTGACTTCTTCTTTGCCAATTCGGATGCCTTCTATTTCTTTTTGTTGTCTGATTGCTGTGGCTAGGACATCTAGAACTATGTTGAATAGCAGTGGTGATAGTGGACATCCCTGCCGTGTTCCTGACCTTAGGGGAAAAGCTCTCAGTTTTTCCCCGTTGAGAATGATATTCACTGTGGGTTTCTCATAGATGGCTTTTATGACATTGAGGTATGTACCCTCTATCCCTACACTCTGAAGAGTTTTAATCAAGAAAGAATGCTGTACTTTGTCAAATGCTTTTTCTGCATCTATCGAGAGGATCATATGGTTCTTGTTCTTTCTTTTATTAACGTATTGTATCACGTTGATTGATTTGTGGATGTTGAACCAACCTTGCAGCCCAAGAAAAAGTCCCACTTTGTCGTGGTGAATAATCCTTTTAATGTACTGTTGGATCCTATTGGCTAGTATTTTGGTGAGAATTTTTGCATCCACGTTCATCAGGGATATTGGTCTGTAATTCTCCTTTTTGATGGGGTCTTTGTCTGATTTTGGGATCAAGGTAATGCTGGCCTCATAAAATGAGTTTGGAAGTTTTCCTTCCATTTCTATTTTTTGGAACAGTTTCAGAAGAATAGGTATTAATTCTTCTTGAAATGTTTGGTAGAATTCCCCTGGGAAGCCATCTGGCCCTGGGCTCTTGTTTGTTGGGAAATTTTTGATTACTGCTTCAATTTCCTTAGTGGTTATGGGTCTGTTCAGGTTTTCTATTTCTTCCTGGTTCAGTTTTGGTAGTTGATACATCTCTAGGAATGCATCCATTTCTTCCAGATTATCTACTTCGCTGGCATATAGTTGCTCATAGTTATGTTCTTATAATTGTTTGTATTTCTTTGGCGTTGGTCGTGATCTCTAGATCCCTCTTTCATTCATGATTTTATTTATTTGGGTCATTTCTCTTTTCTTTTTGATAAGTCTGGCCATGGGTTTATCAATCTTACTAATTCTTTCAAAGAACCAGCTCCTAGTTTCATTGATCTGTTCTACTGTTCTTTGGTTTCTATTTCATTGATTTCTGCTCTGATCTTTATTATTTCTCTTCTCCTACTGGGTTTAGGCTTTATTTGCTATTCTTTCTCTAGCTCCTTTAGGTGTAGCATTAGGTTGTGTATTTGAGGACTTTCTTGTTTCTTGAGAAAGGCTTGTATTGCTATATACTTTCCTCTTAGGACCTAGGCCAGGTTCTTTTCATTACACTAAGCTGTAAACACATCTCCCTCCGAGGTTTCCCTACCCCCATTTCACCCCACCCTTCCTGGAAATGTATTCACTGAGACTTTCTCCCCGTTTCTGCTTTTAGATTTTGCTGAAGAATGTCCCTCCTGGTCAGAAGCTGAACATCTGCTACAATTCCCAGAAGCAACCATTCTACAACCTTGACTTTATTAAGAGGAAAAAGTGATCTTGACATTTTCATTGCCTTTTACCCAATATTAGCATAAAACTTTGAGCTTCCATTTCTAAACAGCCATGCTAGTTCCACAGCTTCACATTTCCCCCAGATCTCCATGCCTCCTGGAATAGAATCTTAGATAGAATTCCCACTGATGAGTTTATCACAATGTGTAGAAACACATGATCTGTGTGGAGGAATGAACGTCCCAATGAATCGCTAAACACCTCCAAGAATGCACTTCATTTCTTGCCCAGCAAGCCAACAGTCCCTTATATAATATATAAAGTTGTGCTGTCCAAGACAGTAGCCACTAGCCTCATATGGCTATTTAAATTAAAATTAAGGGCGCCTGGGTGGCTCAGTTGGTTAAGCGACTGCCTTCGGCTCAGGTCATGATCCTGGAGTCCCAGGATCGAGTCCCGCATCGGGCTCCCTGCTCGGCTTGGAGTCTGCTTCTCCCTCTGACCCTCCTCCCTCTCATGCTCTCTGTCTCTCATTCTCTCTGTCTCAAATAAATAAATAAAATCTTTAAAAAAAAAAATTTAAAATTAAGTAAAATCTAAAATTCACTTCCTCAGTGGCTCAATAGCTACATGTGGCTAGTGGCTATTACCCTAGACAGCACAGATATAGAACACTTCTATCATCACACAAAGTATACTGGACAGCACTGACAGAGGCTGCTTATGAATAATACTGTTTTGTGAAATGGAGACTAAAAGCACAGAACATAGGTAATGAGTAACCAGTACTCCCTACAAATCCACTAAAATGACTTGTCTAGGAAATGAACGTCACACTCTTCCAGCACTTGGATCAGATCTGAAAGCACATTTTAGCTTTATGGGTAATTTGGTTCCTTACCAAAAATTTCTTTTTCTCACTGGCCCCTGCACATGAGCTTGTTGTTACTGTGGGGCTGTTCAGAAGGGCTGAGCTGCTGCTGTTGTGTTTTTTCTTTAAAAACAAAAAGACTGAGGTTAATAATTTGTACCCTCCATGCAACAGAAAAAATTTGATGATATTCAAGTAAATTGTGGGTCCTCAGAGCCAGTACCTCTTGTTAAGATTACTTCCTAACCAATAGGCAATCCTTTTTCACAGCCTTCTCCCTTCATAACCATGCACTTTACTTTAATAACACAGCAGCAGACACAGTACGAGATCAGGACTTTTCTTACAATAGCTTTTACGTTCCAAGCAAAAGGATCTCTAAAAGGTAATCTCCCTTCAAGGAATGATCAGGGACCACCATGCCACCCTCCTCTCCCCAGCCTGGTCCCTTTGGGTCTTCCAACTCAAGAAAGCTTCCCCTTTTCTCCTAACTGATATCCACACTAACAGCCCCATTTGGAGAAAGATCAGCTGATGGAGCAGCACACTCCACATAGGAAGACAGGAAGGAAAGTGAGGTCATTAGGCTCAAGCCTGGGGGAGGGGACTCACTTCTGGTAAAACGCTCCTTCCAAAAGCAGCTTTGAATAGGAAAGAGTTACAGCAAGGCAGAACCCACACAATTAGACAGAATAATGTCTGAAAACAGTACAAGAATGGGCCCTATTCTGTCGTTCCCCCAGTTCTGTAAGGTAGCCATAAAAATAAAAGCAGCTTTCTAAGCCAATCCTTCTGTTACATCATGATATAAAAGGACTCAGGGTCCCTCGTTTTCCTAAAGGCAGGAAATACTCTGAGAGGCTATATCTAGCAGACCTTAGACAGGAAAAGTTCTAGGGCCTTACTCTTTCTCTAGGAACCAAGGATTCTTCTGAAGAATTGGTAAACAAGGTGCAAATGAGGAGAAAGAAGGTTAGCTGATAAAGAAGAGAAACACAAGGGAAAATGGCATGGACAAATTTTCAGCAAACACACCAAACATAGGCATATAATATAGCACCAGATACCCAGTAGCGAAGAAAGTGCTCCATCATTCACTCCTCTCTGCAGGCCAAAGTACCCAGGAATCAGGGAGTTCGTAAATGACACTGGAGGTGGGAAGAAGGTTCTCAACAGTGCACGGGTTCAAATGTTAACAAAAATAGCAACTGTTTTCCTAAAGAAGTACACTACTCGCAATAAAATAGGCACTCAGCTACCCAAGTTAATATAAGGGGAAACAATTATAAACAACAATAATAAAATCACTCATTGTTACCTTTAGAATATACTACATGACACTTTATTAAATAAATTTCCCTTCCTAATTATATTTTATATAAGCTAATACTAATGGATTAATTTTTCCTAAGTGTATACCGTAAGGTAGTTAAAAAACTTTCTGAATTAGAGATTATGAATCTGGATTAAACATTTGCCAAATAATCAGTAAAGGAAGAGCTATATGAATACTCTCTCTAAAAGTAAAGGAATTACTCTTATTCTCCGCAGATGAAACACTGGGCACAAGGTCAGATGCACAAGGCTCTGGGCCTCTAGATCGTGACCCACATGATCTGGTATATATACCATGACTGGTATATATCACTTACCATTTAACAGACTGTGAAAGAAAGGGGCCAATAGCATTCAAGCCTGGTAGTAGAGTATCCTTGGCTTCTTCAAATATTTCCCATTTGAAAACCCCTCCCCAGCAATTTAGTTGGGTCTGCCATGGCCACACACACCTGCCTATTTGGGTGACCCGTGTCTTTGTTCTTCATGGTCTCATATCCAGGCACCCGGGGACGTCGGCTCATCTGGAGGGCCACCAGATCCTTCATGATTGAGTTCAATGCCTCCTGTTCGTCTGCAACAAAAGAGAGCACATGGGCTACGATACTTCAATAAGGACCATAGGCAAGTGTTGAATCACTATATTGTACACCTGAAACTATTATTACACTGTATGTTAACTAACTGGAATTTAAATAAAAACTTAAAAAAAAATACAGACCAGCAAATTACTATCACAAATTATATGACTAATACTCAGGGAGTTCTGCCCAGGTAAAATGACTAACTCTGTAACTATAATCACATGCATCTGATGTCTGAAGAGTAGGTAACTGAGGTCAGACTATGGCTACTTATATTTTAATTGATTCTTAACAACTCTCCAATCAGATTTCTGGCAGCAATATTTACCAATTCACCGGTGGCAAGGGAGGTGCTCAAACAGGGCAACTCTTCCAGTGTCAGAGAAACCCAACCAGGAAAAACAGATGAAAAGTTGCAGTGTAGTAGGGTACTGAGTGAAAAGATGAATTCACGGAGAGCTGATTATAGGTCAGAGTCACACCCAGACTTATTCTTAAAGCATCCCATGTAGAAGAGCACATTTTAAAAGGTACCAAAAAAAAAAAAAAAGTACCAAACAAGGCCTCAGGTAGCTGCTTTGAATAGAAGTTGTTTTACAAGCCTAGTCTTTGAACGCCCCCCCTCCCAAATCTTTACAAGTTTATAGGCCTTCTGCTTCCCACAGGGAAGCCAAAAGGCAATTCTATTGTTTTTCTTCCCTAACTGACGAAGCAATGCATTGTCTCTGCCTTACTGGTATTACTTTTAATCCCCTTTTCTTGAAATAGCATAGAGTTACTAGAATTCTCCCGTACTGAAGACAACTGGACAAAACCCAGAACCCAAACCAGCCCAATTCCATGTTTTGCAAAATTCTCCCAGGTCCTTCAAGAGATCCTCATCTACTCAAATAGCATTTGGGAGTTGAAAATAAATCTGTTGATCTGGAAAGGAGTATGAAAGATGAGTTGTTACACATGTTCTGGTGACAACTGAGTCACTCGGGGACCTGGAGCACACCTTAAAAGAAGCAAGTACAAGAGACTCCACCCAGAGAGCACCTATCTTTTGTCTTTTGTCATTGGGTTCCTTGGAAATGTTCTAACACCTTGTGGAAAGAACATCATGAAGTACAGAAAGTAAATCTGTGCTATTTGCCTCTTCCCTCTTTCTAGATCAAATGTGCTCAGGTGCCCTACACACCCTCTGAGGAGGTGCAAGAAAGGGAGAAGGGTGCCCATGTGGAGGTTTTTGCCTGCTCATAGAAGTAAAATCAGACTTAAAATGTGCAGGAAAAACACCAGTAGAGTAGCTTCCCATCTAATTCCATTTCAAAATATATACCAAAGTATGTTTGAGCATTGATGTAGGGCCAAAAGGATAAATAAATGGGATAGCGAATGTAAAGGAAGTGGGTATCTACAGAAAGATATGTCAGAATTAAAACACATACATCCCAAGATAAAATACACAGTCACAGTGAAAACAAAAACAAACACAAACACATACATCCCATCAATTATTTTATATTTTCTAGCGATTTCCCTGTAGGCTCCTTAAAGAAAGGGAACTTGCATGATATTTTGTTTTGTTTTGTTTTTTAACCTCCCAACCAAGATTTAAAAATTAGAGCATAACATCTAAGCTAGGAAGACTGGCTTATATATACAATATGTATAGGCTTTTATATTAAGTTGGCTTACATACTATTTAATATATGTGTGTACAATTTTGGGGCCAACTGTAGCAGTAAATTGGGATCACTATAAAGAGGATTATGACTGGGTAGGTGTTTTCTGAGGCACATCCAGTGATATTCCTAACAGGAGAACACATGGAGTTTTCAGTTATCAAGGTAACCACCCTGTGAATTGGCAATTTCTGTTGTTGTCTCAACTCAGATACTGAACCTAGATGGATGTGAATATACACACAGACGCACAACACACATGCTTTTCAAGTCAAATCCACGACAAGTAGAATTACAGAATCATTTCTAATTCTATACAAGATGATGCTATTATAAGAGCTGGTTTATCAGGTTGACAAATTCGGTTTCCAGGAAGCTAACCAATTCTTGGCATTACTTCATGGATAAACTTGTTTGGTAGTTCCAGCACTGAGAACACACTAGAGGAATGGTTTGGCACTATCTCCTAAAAGTCAGGATAACTGACAGAAGGGACACAGGGTTATTGAATCTGATTTTTGTCAAAGTCGAAAACAGGTTCTTAAACTGATACTTCAAACTAAGGATGTGGATAAAGACAGGAAGTAAATCAAGTGGCTCTTTTAGGCATTTCTTCCTGGATTGAGATTTTAACTGAATTATTAACATTCTATAAAAACAAAAACAAACAAACTTAAAAACAAACAAACTTAAAAACAAATAGCAGCTTTCTTAGAGTGCAGCAGTCATTTATATGCACTTTGAAGTCAGAAAGACCTGGATTTAAGGAGGCTTTGAACAAATCACTTATTCCCCCTAAGCCTCAGTTTCCTCATCTGTAAAATGGAGATAATAAAAGTATCATCTCGGGGCACCTGGGTGGCTCAGTTGGTTAAGCGACTGCCTTCGGCTCAGGTCATGATCCTGGAGTCCCGGGATCGAGTCCCGCATCGGGCTCCCTGCTCGGCAGGGAGTCTGCTTCTCCCTCTGACCCTCCTCCCTCTCATGCTCTCTGTCTCTCATTCTCTCTCTCGCAAATAAATAAAATCTTAAAAAAAAAAAAAAAAAGTATCTCACAGAGCTGCTGTAAGAACTAAAGGACAAAGAACTTACAAATTATTCCTCATGGTACCTAATACTTAGTAAAGCTAAAAAAAAATGCTGGCTATTATCATCAATGGAAGAAGGTCAGTGGGAAAAGACTGTACACTACTTAATCTACCCTAATGCTTAATTTTATTCCTGAATTTTTATTAGGCATTAACAATAACCATTTACTGAGTACCAATATGTATTATACATTAGATAGTTTCAAGCTGTTCAAACTCTAGGGGTAAAAGAATGAATGAGACCCAAATACAAGGTTACACACATAAAGTGATTGACTTAAGACAGTATACAAACCAGAGTACATAAACACGCATGTGTAAAAAAAATTTTACAGTGAGTAGCAAGAGGTTTTATAGATGATTTTACATAATTACTAACAGAATAAGGATTCTTTCAGAAAAGCAAGCTGTTCCAGCTACGCAGGAGAGCTTAAAAAATGAAGTGAAGATGAGAAAGGACCTAAAAGCAAGTGAGGGGACTGAGGGGAAGAAAAGCGGGTCAGGGACTGATCCTCAATGAGCAGTAATCCTTATTGAGTAGAGTAGGAAGAAGGTATGCTGGCAAAGAAAACTTTAACAGGGCTGGAAAAAAACAAGAGTGACACCCAGCAGTCAGGACCAAAGAAGGACAGCGGCAGGCATAGGCCAGGCAGGTCCAATAGAGTGGTAGAGGCAGAAACAAAATTTTAAAGGGAATCAAGAAGCTGGAGATTAAAAGGAAATTGGAAGTAGTAGAAATCAACAATTCATTTGTGAACTTTACACATGAACAACTTGAAGCTGGGGTAATAGTTAGTGTGCTATAACCTTGAAAAGATTTCCTGAGGATGGAGGTGGTTTGACACACTTAAAAGCTACCAGGAAGAGGGGCGCCTGGGTGGCTCAGTTGGTTAAGCGACTGCCTTCGGCTCAGGTCATGATCCTGAGTCCCTGGATCGAGTCCCGCATCGGGCTCCCTGCTCAGCAAGGAGCCTGCTTCTCCCTCTAACCCTCCCCCCTCTCATGTATTCTCGCTCTCTCAAATAAATAAATAAATCTTTAAAAAAAAAAAAAAAGCTACCAGGAAGAAGCACAGAGGAAGAAGTTCATTCTAGAGATTAAGAGGTTATGACTATAGAGGGAAGGAGTATTCATAGAAAATAGAAAAGAAGGGATCTATGAGATAGGGATTAGAGTTCAGGCTTAAAAAGTGGAAGCTCTCAAGCAGTCTTAAGCAGACAGCTATCCATACTTATCCAGCAGCACGGACTTTTCCGTCTCCGGATACCCTGACCTATGGTCTGGGGGCTGCCAGGCAACACACTCCTCTCTCCTTAGCTCCGGCACGAAGTCAATCTTGCAGACTGAACTACTACTTCTATCTAAAAGCAGGGTCTTAAGGCACTCCCATTTATGAATTCCCTTGGCTAAAAACCCAGAAAAGTTTCTAGTAGCACCAATAGACACTGTTGTCCTGTATGACATCTGTGTACTATGTCAGACACTCTCCCTTTTCCATATATACAAATCCCCAAAGTAATGTTTTAATTGTTGTTTTCATTTAACTAACATTGTTATTTCTTCATGTGGCCAGTGCTCTACCCAGCACTGCCGGATTGTCTGATCGCACTGCTTACCCAGGAGATGCTGTTTTCAGTGTCCCTGAGTCAGATTTTACTATCTTTTTTTTTCTTTCTTTAAAGATTTTATTTATTTGACAGAGAGAGAGAGAGCATGAGCAAGCACAAGCAGGGGGAGTGGCAGACAGAGGGAGAGGGAGAAGCAGACTCTCCACTGAGCAGGGAGCCCCATATGGGGCTCGATCCCAGGACCCTGGGATCATGACCTGAGCTGAGGGCAGACGCTTAACCAACTGAGCCACCCAGGCGCCCCCAGATTTTACTATCTTAATCTTCATGACATTTCACATACCCCCACTGCCTCCACCTTGTCAGTACCCGGGCAAACATCATTTTATAGTAAGTACAAACAAAAGGCCTGAGCCTCAATTCACAAGAGACTTTTTTCCTTCATGGACATGGTTGAACCTTTGCTAGATCTCAAAGTCAAATTCTGGTATTTTTCTGTTTCTGGGATATAACAGCCCTTCCAAAGGAACTGATCGTTCAAAATATATTTATTTTTAATTTTTAAAAAAATTTTAAAAAGATTTTATTTATTTATTTGGCAGAGACAGAGAGAGCACAAGCAGGAGGAGCAGCAGACAGAAGGAGAGGAAGAAGCAGGCTCCCCGCTGAGCAGGGAGCCTGATGCGGGGCTCGATTCCAGGACCCCGGGATCATGACCTGAGCCAAAGACACTTAACCTACTGAGCCACCCAGGTGCTCCTGACAGTTGGATTTTATTTTATTTTATTTTTTATAAAAGATTTTATTTATTTATTTGACACAGAGAGAGACAGTGAGAGCAGGAACACAAGCAGGGGGAGCAGAAGAGGGAGAAGCAGGCTTCCCGCCGAGCAGGGAGCCTGAATTGGGGCTCGATCCCAGGACCCTGGAATCATGACCTGAGCTGAAGGCAGATGCTTAACTGACCGAGCCACCCAGGCACCGCAGGAAGCAGTTTTCTTGGTTCTGTTTATATAAGCTATTCCTTTAGTCTTCGCACATTTATTTATAGTCTCTTATGTGTCAGGAACAGTATTAGGCCCTATATCTGCATTTATCCTGCCTTAAGAAGTTACTTTAAGAAGGTAAGGTGAACTAGAAACATGTAAACAAGTCAGTACAAGTGGTATTGTAGGTACTTTATCAAAATGGTATAAAGGTGCATAGGAGCGAGAGATCAATTCTGTAGTTTGGGGATTGACATACATAATCCTATAGTTTCCAGACCTTTAGGTTAAATTCATTAAACATTAAAATAAAATATAGCAGTGATATGTTGATTCTTATGAGGAAGCAACAGCTTACTTTGTAGTATGTATTTTTAAATTTGGGGGCGCCTGGGTGGCTCAGTCAGTTAAGTGTCTGCCTTTGGCTCAGGTAATGATCTTGGGGTCCTGGGATCGAGTCCCGAGTCAGGCTCCCTGCTCAGTGGGGAGTCTGCTTCTCCCTCTCACTCTGCCTCTCCCCCAGCTTGTGCTCAGTGTCTCTCTCACTCTGGCTCACTCTCTCTCTCAAATAAATAAAGAAAATAAAAATAAAAAATAAGGGGCGGCTGGGTGGCTCAGTCGGTTATGCGTCTGCCTTTAATGCTGACTCATTAAATTGTGACCCCAATTTCAATCAAAACAGTTGTTGGCCAGAGTCTAGATTGTCAGGTTGTCAGATTCTAGACAAGCTGAACTGACAGCGGTCTAATTGGGAGCTCACAACAGCCCTGGAATCTTAGAGACCCAAGGTGTCTGTAAATCACAATGATTCTGACTTCCAACCAAGCTATCAAAGCAGAACCAACCCATCCTTAATCCTGTACTCAGTTCACTATAGTTTCCTGTAACATTTCCAAGTTGTTACATGTTTTTCAGTAACACTTCCCACTAAGTTTCAGACTGCATTTATAAAAAGTCCAAATGTACACTAGTGAATTAGTCTCAAGTGTTATTAACAGCATTTGCCACTATAATTACTAAAACTGGGAGAGAATTCTAGTGACCAAGAAAAATGACCAGTCAATCCCAATTTTTTTAATAACCACATAGTATTAAAGCCAAAAAAAAGAAGCATATCTCCATATTTCCTATTATTTACAAGGATAAGTGTACTACAGGGATGAATGTAGTTCCCACTAGAAATTTACTGGGGCTAACAGCCAATATAAAATCTAACCTGTTTTTATTACCAACCCAAGCTGTCAAACAAGCTTGAGTCTGGGGCTTTGAACAGCTCAGGAAAATAGGACTGTTAACCAAAGAACCTGCAGGGCAGGGACTCCAATTAGTTTTGATCCTTTCCTCACTGGGCTTAAGTTTAACAAGTATAATGAAACTATTAATAAGTCTGTATGTCTCGGGCGCCTGGGTGGCTCAGTTGTTAAGCAACTGCCTTCGGCTCAGGTCATGGTCCCAGGGTCCTGGGATCGAGTCCCATATCGGGCTCTCTCCTCTGCGGGAAGCCTGCTTCTCCCTCTCCCACTCCCCCTTGCTTGTGTTCCCTCTCTCACCATGTCTCTCTCTGTCAAATAAATAAATAAAATCTTTAAAAAAAAATAATAAGTCTGTATGTCTCTCTTATCAACCTCTTGCTGTATCACAGTTTACTTAGAGCCACAGCAACTAAAGAAAACTAACCTGGGAATCTGAATTTTCATCATATACATCACCAAAAAGGAAACCAGTACTTAAGAGAGAGACTGTGTGTGTGTGTGTGTGTGTGTGTACACAAATCCTTTGTGAACCTTTTATAAAGTAAATTAAAGATCAGGCTCTGGAAGAATTCAGTATTAGCTCTAATTGCATATCAAGGTCATCTACAAAAAAGAGAGAATGGTATGAGGGGAACCCACTGAAGAAAGCTAGGCAGTAGCTCTTAAACCAGCTTGCCTAATTTTTTCGGTAGCCACCAAGCAAGTTAGTTCCCCTCTCACTGCCTCAGTTTCTTTATGTAAAACAGACAGTGGGAACACATGAAAAGCAGAGTTCCTGGTCCTCTTTTCTTTGGGGTTCTGGCCCCTACCAATATAGTTCCTTTCCTCCCCATCACTTGTCTCTCCATAAACTCATACACTTAAAATAGTTTTTAAAAATGTCTTGAAGGGGCTCAGTCGTTAAGCCTTCGGCTCAGGTCGTGATCCTGGGGTCCTGGGATCGAGCCCCGCATCGGGCTCCCTGTTCAGCGGAAAGTCTGCTTCTCCCTCTCCCGTTCTCCCTGCTTGTGTTCCCTCTCTCGCTGTCCCTCTCTCTGTCAAATAAATAAATAAAATCTTAAAAATAAAATAAAAATGTCTTGAAATGTGAAAACAGGCTGACATCCATTTTCAGGTTGGACATGCAAATATAATCAACAAATCTGGGCACTCTTACTGATTCAGCAGTCAAGAAAGTGGGGAGTGGGAGTCTGCCCATCCTCAAGTATTACATACTCCCTCTCAGGACTTAAGACTGCCCTCACAAGACAAAGAGGAAAGACTATCACAAACATAAGTTCACAAACCAATTCAAGGACTGAGTTCAATCATCAAATTCCAAAACACAAGATAAATGTTTGAAGCCTGGGGAGGACAAGAATTATGTGCCCCATTTATAGTAAATGTTTGGTAAGTATTTGTTGAATTATGTATTTAAATACCAAGCCTTACTGGGTTCCTTTTATGCTTTCTGTCACAGGAGACTTACCCCAGAAGAGCACACGCTTTTGAAGCAAAGCATGGGAAGGAAACAGTAAACCCAGCAAATGAACAAACCCATCCTTTACTGTACAAGGGCAGCGTAGAATAGAACAAGGCAATTCATTCAAAGGCACAGTGTAGAGACAGGCAGCAAAACAGTATCTGCTCAATGTGATACAGCATACACTTAACCTTCTACGAAACGACCTGACCTTGCTACAGGGCAAAGCAAATATTAACGTTCCCTCTTCACATGCATGGCACTTCACAGATACAATGAATGCCTTTGCAAAGGATCCTTTCATTGAGGTTTACTCCATGGTTATTTAGGACAATACCAAATACTTTGCAAAACTTGTGATTGTGGACAACAGTAACACAATAACCGATCCAACAAGAGAAACAAAGTACATCTAAAATGTTATTTGCTTCTTAACCTAGTCCAATAATCATTTGCTAAATTACCAAAAAGGACAACGAAACAGAATTCAGTTCAAATGCCGCGTGTGGAAGGCATTAAAAGCGTTTCTTAGATTACATCTTCACAACTGAAATTTCAAGTATTGATAAAAAGGAAATGATTTCATAGATTCTTTTGTGCAGGGAATGCTTCTTTTAAAAGTTACATAATTTCAGGGATACCGCTAAATAAAAATAATGGATGTAAAACACTGCAACCGGATTTTTCAAGAAGTAGGATGTGGATTATAACTGGCAGTCCCCGACCAATTCCTAACCTCCAGCAATCTGCGTGCGGCTCGCATTTCTCAACCGCGCTGTTGATAACAGTGATTGCCGTTTTAATCACCTCCCAGCCTATCTCCCCGCACGCCCTCCCCCCTGCGCTGGGGCGCGCACAGGGCTCGAGAGCAAGCCCCGGGAACTCTCGCTGGCCGGCCTGTGTGAGCAAAGGGAAGGAAATGACACAGGCAGGAAAAAAAAGCAAATCAAGGAAAAGACACAACAGCAGCTGGGCCTGCACCAGCCTCCAGCCCGGGCCCCACACTGAGCTCCCGCTCCCCCGCCCTCGAACTCGCGGTCCGGCTCGCTCGGGCCGGAGCGGGCTGCCCCGCCGAGCACGGGCCCTCGATCCCGCCGCCGCCGCCTCGGGATGAGCCCGCCGCGCGGCCCAGAAGAAGGCTGCCCAGGGGGCTCTGCCGGCCGGGACCGCCCCGGCGGGCCGGGGAAAACCGAACCCCCGCCCCGGCCGCCGAGCGCGAGCGGGGCGGGCGGGCGGGCGCCGTCGGTCCGCAGCCCGGGCCGGGCGGGCTGTCCATGCCTGTCAGGCGGCCGCCCAGGGTCCTCCTCCCCTCAGCCCGGGGCGGGGCGACGCGAAGCAGCGCGGGCACAGGCCGGGGCGGTGGCGACACTCACCCATGGTGGCGATGGCGGCGGCGGCGGCTCGGGCCCGAGTGTCACCTCCGCAGCCGGAGCTGCATGCCGGGGGCCCGGGCGGCGGGGACGGCAGCGGGCCTGGCTCCGCGCGGGGGGCGCGGGCTGCGCTCGGGGCCCCCGCCGCCTCCCCAGGCTCCGGCTCCGGCTCCGCCCGCGGCCGGGTGCTGTGGCATGGGCAGGGTGGCCCGCTACATCCCCGGCGCTCCTCGGCTCGGCCCAGCCCGGCCTCGGCGGCGCCGCTCGGCCCGCCCGCCCGCCAGTCTCTCAGTCCCTCAGCCGCTCCGTCCGGCCACCGTTCTCCACCTCAGGAACGCTCCGAAAAACAAACCGCTGGTCGCGCAGCTCGCCCCCTTGTCTGTCACTCACCGCAGCGCCCGCCAATCCCAGGCAGTCGCTGGACCTTCGTACCACCCCCACTCACTTCACCAGCCAATAACAGGGAGGAAGTCGCTGCCCCAGTCGCCCCCCAACCCCGCTCTCTC
Source organism: Mirounga leonina (assembly GCF_011800145.1). Taxonomy (NCBI): domain Eukaryota; kingdom Metazoa; phylum Chordata; class Mammalia; order Carnivora; family Phocidae; genus Mirounga; species Mirounga leonina. The sequence continues at coordinate 14,807,094 of NW_023270494.1, forward strand.
CCCAACACCCTAACTCTCAGTCGCCAGCTAATCATCAGCACCACACGATGAACCAATCCCGCCTACTCTCGTAGGATGCCAATGGGCGAAGCCAAGGCCGTTTCCGAGGGCTGTCTAACTGCCTGCCAATCATCGAAACAGCACCCGGTTCACTCTCTGCTAGCCAATCACGCAGAGGGCTCTGAGCACCCGCCTCTGCGCATCCCTCGCCGTCTCGCCCTCCCTCTCTCCCCGGGAGGTGTTGGTTGCTCCAATCACAGCTCGCGCGTGAGGCTCCGCCCACATTCCCACCTCCCGTGGGTCACTGAAGGCTCGGCGGGCGCGCGGGCTGGCGCTGTTCCCCTCCGGCTACTTTGGGGCTGGAGTTTGGGAAAGCGGCTGGAGGGGCCGTCGGCCTCCCGCCCTCCCTGCTCTCGGCCGCCAGGGTGGCCCCTGAGTCCGGCGTCCTGCTCCTCCCTGTGCCCGCACCGGGCGCGCAATAAGCGGGGAGGGTTCAGGCTCTGAGCGCTTCCCGGCCTGTGGCCCCCTCTGCCGCCGGATCCCCTGACAAGTCCTCCGGTCCGGACGCTGCGCTTGCCCGGAGGCAGGGGCGGCCTCACCACTGCCCGCCTTTTCCTGGGTCTCCTACCTCCGGGGTCACACCCTCCGAGGGGCTGGGGTAGTACTGGAATGTGGGTCCTCGGAAGTCTGGGAGTTCCGCTGCTGGCCAGGGCCAACACCAGTAAGTGACAAAGTCAGAGAGGTTCTTTCGGATAAAAGCTTTTTTTCTTTGGTTATGAAAGCAATACAAGCTCTTCGAAGTAAAACTGAAAAAAAAAAAAAAAATTCCACCCCAAGGATAATTTTATCTCTTTCCTACCAAGATATACGTTTGACAAAAATAGCTCCGTATTGTTTTGTAGTATGCTTACATTTTATTATAAGTGTTTTCCCGTGCCACTGAAATATTGTTCCGAAACAATTGTACTGGCTGCATATTTCAAAATAGAGAATGACCATAATTTCTCCAACCCTCATTGTTCAACATTTTATACACCCAGGTCTTCAGATGCCAAGTCCATCACAATCAATATGGGCTCCCTTCCTCTAGTCCTTGTTCCGGTGTAATACAAATCAGACGCCGGAATAATCTTCCTCTGATGCCATTTCCAACCGTCAACTAAGAATCTTTGGTGGTGGCTTTGCCTTGGGTGCCAAATCTCTCAAGAATTATCTTGGACTCCTCTCTTTCTTTACACTCCTTCCTCCCCCCAATATTTAATCAGGCCCCTTGTCCTGGTTTTTTTTCCCCCCTCCCCAACAAGCTTTTAAATCTGTCATTCTCCCACTTGATTAGATCCCTACCCAGTTTATTGTAGTTCCTGACTATAATAATCTTTTTTCTGGGAAGGGGAGAAAGAAAAAAGGGAAAGAAAATTAATAATTATGTCATTTATTATATGCCAGGCACATCATCTTATTTAATCTTTCCAATAACTGAGGTAAGCAATACTATTGGCATTTAAATGATGAAATTGAAGCTCAGAGAAGTTAAGGACCATGTCCAAGTGGTAGAGCCAGGATTCATACCAGGTCTATCTGCCACCCAAAGGTCATGTTCTTGTACCAGACCAGTGTTTCTCAACTTTTTCATTATCCGCCCCCCCAGGAGAAAATTTTGCATTACTTAATTAAATGTAAATTCTAATGAGAGAAATTAAATACTAAGGAATAAGATTTGGTCAAGTAGGGTTGAGCTTTGAAGGCCACATACCATTGTATTATCTAAGATTTTTTTTCACCCCTTAATCATTTTTCACTCCACTGGGGTATCACCTTGGTGAGAATGTGTGTAATAAGCCAGTGCTGGAGGTCCCAATCTACCAATCTGAAGCTCATATCTGACCCTTAATTGTATAGACCTGTGAGATAAATATAAAAGAAAAACAGAACTATGCAAGTGGAAATCTAGTACTCACTCCATTGCCTGTATTGGAAGGGTTATTCAGCAGCTTCTCTTAGAATGTCTGAAACACATCTCCAATTTCACAAGTTTCACACTGAACTCTTTATCCTTTCCCCCTCCCCCTAAAACAGCCTGCTCCTCTATTTTCCAATTATTAAAATACAAACCTAGAAGTCTTCCTTGGTTTTGCTCTTTGCCTAACACCCCTATATCTAATCCTTCAGCAGGTCCTCTCGCCTCTGGTTTCAAAATATATCTGAATCCAACCACTTCTCATCACTACCACCCTGGTCCAAGCTTCTACCCTCTCCTGGATGACTGCCCTAGCCTCCTAACCCGTTACCTTGTTTCCTCTGTGGTCACCTAAAAAATGATTCTCTACACAGCAGCCAAAGCAATCCTTGTAAAACGTAATTCAGATGCCACCGTCCTGCTGTTAAGCCTCCAATGGCTTCCCGTTGCACTTAGAATAAAACCCAAACTCTTTGTCATGGCCTTTAAGGCTCAAGAGGAGCTGGCCCTGCCATTCTCTCCTACCTCATCTCTACCTCTCTCCCACGATCACTCTTCCAGCCACACTGCCTTCTTACCACATTTTGGGCCTACCAAGCTCAGGACCTTTGCACTTTCCATTTGTTCTACCTGGAATGCTCTTCCCCAAAGTGTTCCCATGTCTAATTCCTGCATTTTATTCAGGTCTTTGCTCAAATGTCAACTCTTTTGAGTTTCTAAGCACCCCATCCAAAAGAGCCTCTCTCCTCTCCATCATACTTTATTCTGCCTTATTTTTCTTCATAGTGACTAAATTGTATTTTATTTGTCTTTCCTCTAACTACAATGAACATAAGCTGTGTAGCAGCAGGGATTTTGTCCTGTTTACTGCCTTATCCTATCACCAGCACTTAGAATAGTGCCTCACACATAGTAGAGAACCACAGTACAACCACATAAGTCTTTAGCTGAAAAGAGCCTTATGACTTTCCTTCCTTCTAGTAACTGCTTCCTTTCCATTTTCTGTCTCTTAACAGCCATCTCAAACATTCCCATGCTGAAGTTACCGTACTAGACTTTCTTCTGAGCTCCCAAGACATCATCCTCTAGCCTCCCATAGGCACCTCAAATTCTACAGGTCCAAACTGAATTCATCATTTTCCTCCATAGTTCCGTATTTCCTCTGCCATCTTCAGTTTCACAAGTTGGCTCTGTGAACTCTCTACCTTGGAGAATTCTTCCTCTCCATTTCCCTCCTCCCACAGCTAACCTTACCAATCTGTCCATTCCTCTCCCACCCTCAGCTCCACCATTCTAGTTCAAACCCACTATAACAGTGTCTGCTTACATCACAGGGTGATCTTTCTAAAACGGACACCTGATCCTGTCATGCTCTGCTTAAAAACTTTATAGTTTCCTATTGCCCTTAGGATAAGTCAAATATGTGGATGTAGTTAAGAAGGCCCTTCAGGACTCAGGCTATGCCTCTCTAGCCACAAGCTTTTCCATTTCCCACCTCTGCCAGCCCCATCCTTCAAATTCTATGTTCTGGCCACACAGAACCACTGGAGTTCATCTCGCCTCCACACCTCTGCATCTGCTATTTTGTTTTAAACACTCTTCTCCTCCACTCTTCCCCCCACCCCCATTCTTTCAGGAAAGAACTAAGCCTGAACATCACTCCCTCCATGAAACCTTCCAGACAAATACTCACAATTCTGGGTACCAGAGCACCTAGTACTTTCTTTATCAAAGCACCTATCCCACTCTGTTGTAACTGCCTTTAAGGAAGTAAGCATAGAGACAGAAGCTGTCATTCAAATTGGTATGCCGAGCATCTTTCACAGTACATTTAAAAAACAAACATTTCATTTAAAAAACAAACATTTTCTTGAATAAGTGAACCTCAACTGGGGTTGTTAGTAGTTGAATGTAATCTCCACAAGTGTGCCCTTTTAGTTTATTTTTTTCTCTTTCTATATTGTTTCTCTCCTCACTCTTCATTTTCCCCATGTGAAGCCTCCCATCTGGGCCATGCCTTCTCAAGTCTGTTCCCCCGGTTTCACACTGTGTAGATGCCCCTGGTTAAGTACCTGAGTCATACCTGATCCCAAGGATCACAACCTGCCCCTAATGCTCAGGGCTTCAGGCAGCTTGATGTACCAGCTGAACATTTTCCTTTTTCTCTTTCAAGAGCATAGGGATACTTGGACACAAGATAGGGAATAATAAACATGAATGAATTCTTTTCAGGGATAGCTCAATGAATTTGGTATTAAACAAGAAAACAAGGGGTGCTTGGGTGGCTCAGTTGGTTAAGGGTCAGACTCTTGATTTCGGCTCAGGTCATGATGTCAGGGTCAAGACTGAGCCCTGCGTCAGGCTCCAAGCTGGGTGTGAAGCCTGCTTAAGATTCTCTTTCTCTCTCCCTCTGCCCCCCACCCCTGCTACCACCTGATTTGGTGAAAATTCTTTTTTTTTAAAGATTTATTTTTATTTATTTATTTGAGAAGAAAGAGTGAGCATGAGTGGGGGCAGAGGGAGAAGCAGACTCCCCACTGAGCAGGGAGCCCAATGCAGGGCTCAATCCCAGAACCCCGAGATCATGATCTGAACTGAAGGCAGACACTTAACCAACTGAACCACCCAGGCGCCCCTAATGAAAGTCCTTTTAATTCAGAGGTAAAGAATATATTCAGATCACTAGTTCAACCAGTTATTTTATCTGCATTATTAAGGAATGATGTCTACCTCAGAGAAGATTTTTACAACTGTGATATTTTATATATTATTGACATTAACTAATAGGGAAAAATTGCTTTTCATTTAGAAATTCCATTTCTATAAATTTATCCTAAGGAACACTAGGCAAGTGAGCAAAGGTAAGTAATGTTCATTGCAGCATCCAGGTTACATTGTGAAATGAAAAAAACAAAAACAACTTATAAAGCAGAAATGTAGAAGGTGATCACATTTCAGTTTTAAAAAATGTTCATTCATACTTAGTGGGGGTGGGGGAAAGGCCAACATTTATTGAGCACTTACTATTGCCAGGCACTGTTTTAAGTGCTTAACATATGTTAACTTACTTGTCAAAATAGCCCTATGATATAGGTACTATTGTCCTCATTTTGTAGACGAGGAAATAGATGCAAAGAGGTTAAATTTTTGTCCAAGGTTGCTGGCAATTGGCAGAGTTTAAATCTGTTCCCCAGCAGATTGGTTCCAAGGAGTAAAATAATACAGAGTAGATTGTTAATGGTGGTTATATCTTAGGAGGAAGGGGGTAGGGAATCCCCCCATTTGAGGGTCACTTATTCATTCCAAAAACACAGACCTCTTTCACATGGACAAAAGAAAGACAAAAAGTGGAAAAGCAAAAACTACTATCCTGTTCAGCGTCTGGGGAGGGCATAAGGGGAGAAAGCGGTTCCGGTCAAGACTAGTATGGTATCTATCATAACACTCACTCTTGCCAGACCTACTGGCTCATTTATTTCCTCTTCAGAATGGCTCCAGAGGAGTCCCCAGGGATTCAAATAAAAGTCTACAAGTTGGGGTTTCTTCGAGTGTGAAGTTTTATTCACTGTTGTGCTATAAGTTTCAGAGAGTAAAACAAAACAAAACAAAACAACAAAAGAGTAACTCAGGCCATGGCTGAATTTCCATTGTGGGCTGGAAGCAGAGCCTTCATGGTTCCTGTTCGATTTAGCTGGGGCCTCTGGCAAAGGGAAGGCGGCTACATACCACGTGAACGCTTCTTGTGAGAGTCAAGGCTATGGACGGAACCTGTCACAAATACTCCCATCCTATGGAAGGTCACTTGAAAGTGAGCTGAAGCCAGCTGCAAAGCACTGAACGATTTTGTCTGCTAAGACAATGACCAAAGATAAGGCCAAGCCAAGACCAGATCTCATTCTTTGGAGTTTAAGGTATGCCTGACTCCTGGCCTCTCACCTGCTGTCACCCTAGCTGGACAATAATGTGACTAGTTTTCTTTTTTTAAAAATGTTTCCCCTGATAAAATATATGATTATAGAAAATAAAACTCAGTGATAACATCACCACTGAGAGATAACCAGTTTTGAGATTCTGATACACTTCCTTCTACTCTTTTTCTTTTAGAGTTCATAAAGTATGACTATATTTTTAAAATTGGGACCATATTATACACATAGCTTTACATCTTTGTTTTCCACTTTACATTGTAAACATTTTCTGACATAAAATTTCTTCAAAAAATAATTTTTAGTGGCAGAATAATGCATATCCTCTCTACTTAACTATTCAGTTAAATAGTTACTTAACTATTTAACCTATGTAGCTAAGGGTCTCTTTAGCAGTCTTAGAGGCAGAACAGGTCCAAATAAGGCTTCATTTCTGCCTTTCCCATATTAGCCACAGGAAAGACTGCAGGGCACCACCAGGGGTCAGTGCAGAGCCATTCAAAGCCTTGCTGTAAGAAAACTGGTTACACAAAAGTCCTGATTAGCAAATCCTATCTATTACATTAGAGGACTATTCACATGAATAGCCAAGTTCCCTACCAGAGCAGACTCTCCTGGTGCAGATTTCTCAGATCAGAAATTATCAGATTCTTCCAAATTATAATTATATTAAACATTTATAAAACAACTATTTTTATAAACCTAGGTCTATCAATGTAAGGTGTAGTATTAGACCTATTCTCACCTGCTTGGCTATGAGACCATTTGTGCATAAAATACTTGGCCTGATTATTTTATAGGTTTGCTGTGAAAATAAAATAAATAACACGTAAAAGTATCTTATAAATTACAAAGCAGCACTTAAACTTTGAAGTGCACTATTTGGATGAGTTATCTCCTTTAAAAACTAAGGAATGTGGGGCACCTGGGTGGCTCAGTTGGTTAAGCATCCAACTCTTGATTTCAGCTCAGGTCATGATCTCAGGGTCATAAGATCGAGCCCTGTGTTGGGCTCAGTGCTGAGTGTGGAGCCTGCTTCGGATTCTCTCTCTCTCCCTCTGCCCCTCCCCCTGCTCTCTCGCTCACAAATAAATCTTAAAAAAAAAAAAAAAACTAAAGAATGCCAGGTGGTATCATGATTATGAAATTAGGTATAAGAGATATGCTTTGGCATTTTGTGGGTTATTTCATTGGTTTTTCTTTCCTTAGCCTTTGCTCTCCAACTGTTAAAGTCATCATGGAATTAGTAATCTGTTTTCCTAGAAGCTGAAGTTATTATTTATAGTCAGCCAATTTGGTTTTTGTTCTCCTCATTTACCCGAAGCTCCTTCAGGAAAATTACTCTGATCTCAGAACTGGCTTACACGACTTATGAGTAGGTGAGTAACAGGGATCAAAAAGCCATTTCTCACCCAGCCTTTGGAATATAGACATGCATACTTCTTTTTTTTTTTTTTTAAAGATTTTATTTATTTATTTATTTGAGAGAGAATGAGAGAGAGAGAGAGAGAGAGCATGAGATGGGGGAGGGTCAGAGGGAGAAGCAGACTCCCCGCTGAGCGGGGAGCCCGATGCGGGACTTGATCCGGGGACTCCAGGATCATGACCTGAGCTGAAGGCAGTCGCTTAACCAACTGAGCCACCCAGGCGCCCGACATGCATACTTCTGAAGGAGATTATGTAGCTACCACCAGGCAAGGGAAAAAATCCAAACATATCCCCATCCCCTTCTTTCTGCCCTGATTGCAGTTTAGGGGATGCAAAGACGTTGCTCATCATTTAAGATTCCAGTCTTGGTGCTACATTTTAAGACCTGGACATCATATGGCTATAGAAGGGAAAAATGGGACAAAGGGCCCCTTCTCCACCTGATGACCAAGTCTTCTGGGTCCTGCCTAGTACAGAACGAATTAAGGGAGAATAAATGATCAAAAAGCCACTCCAGGCGTGACATGTGTGACAGGCCCCTGCACAGGTGACTGGCACTCCCGGTCTCTCTAAACCCAAAAGTGACACTTAGGAGCCAAAGGTACGAAGGGTCCTCTTTCCCAGCTGGCTAGGCTCTGACTCAGTCCTTCACCCTCCTTCTACTCTCATTTCCTCTCCAGTTCTGTGCCGCATCATTTGGCAGCAGGGATGAAAAGGAGCTAGGGCGGGCATTCTGGCGATCAAGTAGCTTTCAAAGCCAGCTTGGCGTAGCCTTTCCTGAGAGCAGTCCAATCTGCTGACAGGTCTGCTCTGACCAATCTCAGAACACATGGGGCCTGGGTGAAGCAGGGCCTGGGAGTCCCTTATCATTGGCACTTGATTTCCTACTGTGTTAGAGCCTTAAGCTGTCTGGCAGAAGGAGGGCACAGAGGCCCCAAGAAGAGACCAAGGATGCATGCACAGCAGTTCACACTGCCCTAGGGTAGTCCCAGCAGACAGCAGTCCTGTGTCTGACCTCTGAGGTCCTATGTCTTAGAGCAGGATCTAACACAGGGCACCAACTGAACAGCTTGTGCTCCTGGTTAAGTGCAGTTCCTGGCACACAGGTGTTTGACAAATACTATTTGCATGATTAATGACAGCTTTAGGCCACCAGACCAGCATTAGAGCACAGAGTGGTGCCTGTAGAGAGCTACATTTCTCTGGTCAAAAAAAAAGGGCTGGGACTGGAGTAGTGAAACTAAACCTACAGACTTCAAAGGAAGTCAAGAGCATCCCAACAGCTGGATAAAAACCCAGGAAAACTCAAGAGCCACACAACAGGAGTATAGCAACTCAGATCAGTCACATTATTTAAGAGCAGTTTCTAGTACAAGGGCCCTCAGGGCACCTGCCACGCCCACAAGGGCCAACTTCCTAAGATCAGAGTCTGGTTAGCCGGCTGGCTCCACCCTGCAGCCAGGAGGGCTCTGAGACACCAGCAGAGCTGACAAAGAGGCCCCACGGAGTTGGTGATTCCCTTGGCCACAAAGCTGCAGGTCTTGGTTTTATGCCTCCTAACCTGCTAGGCCTCCAATCTGCTTCAGTCTCAGAGTCGCTGCAGAAGCCTGTGCTCCAGAATGAGCTGCCAGTTGCCTAAGAAGGCCCCCGGGGGCACACAGAGCCTGGTTACTCAATGTTGTCATAGACCTGGATCACGTCGTCATGGTTGCCAAGAGCCTGGATGAGAAGGGCGGCCTGCTCCAGGTCGGGGTCAGCCAGCTGCACCTTTGTGTTGGGGATGAATTCTAGTGAACACGACACCGAACACAAGCCCAGGGAGTCCAGCTTCTTCCTCACTTGATGCAGTGAAGAGGCATCACAAATAAACTAGGGACAAAAGAAAGTCAAGAGGTGAGGCCAGGAGATAGCAGAATAAAGCCAGTCAGAACTCTGCAAAACCTGAATGGAACTACTGTATGAATCACTGTGTTTAAGTTCTTAATAGCAGAGATACAGTTTTCAGAGTTCTGAATCTTTCTAGTAGTCCTGAGTAAGCCCTATCTAGTATTTGCTTAATAAATGCTTATGCAATACGTGAACTCTTTATGTCACTTGTACCCCAGGGCATGAGAAAGAAGAAATAGAAAGAAGCACGCCTTAATGCATCTATTAGGACCCTCTCGAAAGTCCACCAAATGTCAAGCTTCATACTCACTTTAAAAATGTTCTTTTCCTCTTCGTCTTCAGTTTCCTTGACATCTTCAGCCCCTGCTTCGATTGCCAGCTCCAGGGCATGCTCTAGGTTCACAGCTTTCTTCTCTCTGTCCTCCACTCCAACCACGATCACCCCCTTTTTGTCAAAAGAGTGGCGAGCTCCATCAGCCATCATTCCCCTCAAAGGAAAGGAAACACGCCAGACTGAACGCCTGTAGACACTCAGCTCCACACAGCACCGCATTCTAATCACTCTATTTCTCACCCAGCCTTTGGAATATAGACATGCATACTTCTGAAGGAGAATATGCAGCTACCACCAGGCAAGGGAAAAATCCAAACATATCCCCATCCCCTTCTTTCTGCCCTGATTGCAGTTTAGGGGATGCAAAGACGTTGCTCATCATTTAAGATTCCAGTCTTGGTGCTACATTTTAAGACCTGGACATCATATGGCTATAGAAGGGGAAAATGGGACAAAGGGCCCCTTCTCCACCTGATGAGCAAGTCTTCTGGGTCCTGCCTAGTACAGAACGAATTAAGGGAGAATAAATGACCCCATTTGGATTCTGCTAAGGATGAAGTATGCTTACAACTTGAAACACCACCAGCAACAACTGTACTTTCCTTGCAAAGAATTGGAACCTCAAGGCTTCATACCCTTCCACTCTCCCCAGACCTACACCTACCCATTCTTGTTCAGGATATGTCTGATGTCTGAATAGCACTTGGAGCTACTGTTAGATAATGCCTCAATGAGCAGAGAAGAGCCACCAGGGCCTCGGCCCTCATACAGCAAATAAACATCCTTGGTTTTCTGCAATAAACAACATGAGCACATTTTCCTATTTCCCAATTCCCTCTTGCACCCCAGCCCAGAACACAGATACTGACTCCATGGGATGGGCACTCCGGGGTACAGCTTAGGGTCTCAAATCTTTATTGTCGCCCCCCCCCCCCCCCGAGAAGTAGCCCTTTGGGACCAACTTTTGAAGTAATTACAAGTACGACCCCTTACTGGGAAGGGAGTCTGTTTCTCTGGTCCCTGAACAATCAGTCATCTCCTAGTTTCATTTCCTCCCTGTCCCAGCTGAATCCCACATCTAACACACACACCACCCCCCACACTCCTACCAAGACTCATCCTCCTACACCCAACCCGCATGAAACCACCTGTGAAGTCTCCTACCCCTGGGGTGCTGAGTATCGCTTTAGGAAATAGCACACCTGGGCCCTATCATAAGAACCACTGAAAATAGCATGGCCACAAAATTCCAACAATTCATCAAAGGTCTAGTGACCAGTCTCATTGGACCTCCCGTGCCGCCTCCACTCATCCCTTGCCCACACATCTGACCTTCACCACTCTCTCCCAGCACCGCTGCCTTTCCAGGAATTCAAATGACAATTTCTTCCTTCTTCTTTCACAAAGGAAATAAAAGATCAGCAGGTGGGGAGAAATCCTCTACTTCCACTTTATCCGCACCAAAGCCCACATGAAGGCATGTGTATGTATAATGGTTAGAGAACAGGTTCTAGAGTCTGTCTGGTTTCAACTCTGTCATTTTCCATGGGACTTGGTCACCTAATCTTTCTGTGTCTCAGTTTCCACTTAAGGTTGCTTTGAGGATTCAGTGAGATAATGCATACAAAGTTCTTTCAAAGTGGTTGGCCTAGAGTAAGCACTCAATAATTATTAGCTATTAAGATGCTTATCACTTCCTCAAATCCTTCCTACTGTCCCAGAGGAAGAGGTATCCTCTCAGCTGGGCTCAAAGACAATTCCCATTACTGGGCTCTAACCCTGCCCCTCACTAATGCCCCGTCTCCCTTTCTACTGGCTCTTCTCCTTTACGGCATAAATACCTGAAAAACACATCCTTCCTCAATCTAACATTCCCCACATTGTAGCCCCTTCTTTCTACCTCATCTCCTCACACTTTGGCTGAGTAGTCCTAGGCCGTCTGGTTCTGTACATTGTCTATTCATCCTATTCCTGATTGTACGCCCATAACCAATGTCCAAGGTCAGAGAGCCACCAGAAGGCTCTGTATTGAGGGTATCAACCACAATGCTACCCGTCTCTCTGATAATCTAAGGAGTGTTTGGTGGCCTTCCAGACATGGGCCCTGGAGGGGCTGTGATCAATAACAAGAAGTCAAACTGAGGACACACCCCCATTTTCAGCGATGCCTCAATCGTTGACTTGGGCATGTGCTTGCTGCGACACACCTCTAAGATGTTGGCCAGACTGCTGTTGTGCTCAGGGTTGGGGCCTCCTTCTGAGATAGAGAAAAAAGAGTGAGTGAACACATCTCATTACAGCCGGGGAGAAAGAAGGGATTTCTGCCATTCTACCCACCCCCACCCAGCCAAAAGAGCAGCAAGTCACCACTTGGCTCTCAGTTAATTTAGAATATTTATTCAGTGTTTAAATGGAATATGGAGAAGTATTTTGGAAAAGAAGTTTCTAATTCACTATTTTATTTTTTTTTAAGATTTTATTTATTTGACAGAGAGAGAGACAGCGAGAGAGGGAACACAAGCAGGGGGAGTGGGAGAGGGAGAAGCAGGCTTCCCGTGGAGCAGGGAGCCCGATGCGGGGCTTGATCCCAGGGCCCTGGGATCATGACCTGAGCCGAAGGCAGACGCTTAACGACTGAGCCACCCAGGCGCCCCTCTAATTCACTCTTTAATGATGGATATCTTTCTGCTAGGTTTCAGCAAATACCACTTTGCATCAGATGAAGAGGTAAGGGATGAACATGGTACCAACATTTCCTGGACTTATTAATACCCCTTGCTGTGACTCTACTATTTTGTGTGTAATTATTGAAATGCTCGTATGACAGCAGGTAATCATGCTGTCTCTCAGGGTAGGGGCTATACCTCATTATTCTGTGTTACCAGTGCATATAACAAACAATAGTGTTGATCTCACTCAATTATCAAGAATTTAGAAGGAAGCCAAGAGAAATATCAGGCATGAGTTCTAGGGGTAAAGTAGTATTTACTGAGTGCCTATTATGTGCCAGAAACGACCATACGGTGGGTACTATCCGAGTTTTACAGAAGGAAACTGAAACTCAGCAAGGTTAAGCCATTTGCTCAAGGTCATACAGTTAGTAAGTGACAGAAACCAAGTCTTCCTGACCCCAAAGTCCATGATTTTTACAGGACTTTTTTCTCCACTCCTACAAGTATCTGACACTAAATACAAAAACAAAAAAGTCCTCTTGCAGTGGCTACACAATTGAAAAAGACAAGGTTGCAAACTTACCTTCCAGTAAATGTGTCTTCTTAGGAAACCCTAATGAAGCAAACTGAGACTGGGCCAGTAATAGATTTACTCCATGCCCCTTCCACAGCCTATGTGCTACCAGAGGGGACTAGAGGGCTTGATTTGTCTCTTCAGGCAAGATACACATGTGACCTTACTCTTAGGGTCTGTTTCTATGAAGTACCCGGCTACACACTAGAATGAAGTCACTTTTACCATTATTTATCGTCCTAAGAGCAACTCCCTGCCACGCAGGCGGTGCTCAGCATCTGGAAAGGTGAGTGGAGACATACAATGTAGGTAGGTGCCCTGAGCGTTTATGAAGTGGGAATTAGGGAAAGAAAAGGATATGAAGGACCAAGGTGGGGGGGGGGGGCTGGTTTAGCTGTGGGCGCAGAGAGGGCAGCAGCGGGTGACTTACCTTTAACTGCCAGGCGGATGCTCAAACAGAGCTTGGAGAAGATGCGACTCCTTTCGGCGTCCTTGGGACCCTTGATATGCCGGACTTTGGACCACTTGTTGTGCCCGGCGGGGACCGCCGCGGTGAGGTGCAGCGTCCTGCCCAGAGCGGGGGTACAGCCCGTGGGCTCAGGCTGGGAAGCCGCGCGGGGGGGCGGAAGAGCCGCCCGGACCCCGGGGCCTCGCGCCCCCGGCAAGCACCGGGCAGCGACCCTGCTCAGGCTGACGGCGGCCCAAGCTGCCATCGGCTCCGACCCTGGACCAAGGTCAGCAAGAACAGCCAACGAGCAGCGGCCAAGGTCAGCCCGTGGCGTCCGAGGCGGAAACGAGCAGGTCCTGAGCCTGCGGCCGCCTCTACCCGTCACCAGAGACCCAAGGGCTCAGGCCAGCCCCGGGCAGCCCGGACGCGACCGTCCCAATACCAAACCCGCGGAAGCCGGGCGCGGGTGCCTTAGATAATGTAGCGCACTTCCTTTCCCCGGTCCGTTCCAGAAACGCGCCCCCACCGCCCGAAAAATCCGTTCCGCCGCACGGTACTTGCTCCTTTCTCGCACCCGTGCAGAGCCGGGGCCGAGGTGGGGGCGACTTTTATCAGAGTCCAACTCAAATTTTTAGCTTTAACTAATATTTCACTTAGGAATTTATTATTGTTGTTGTTTATTATCCAAGCTACTCTGTGATGGGCTCGGCACTCTCCTCCTTGAACTTTGCCATATTACAAACATCAGACTGCTCTTGTACTTTTCCAAGTTCCTGTATTCAGCACAAACCTGGGGCTTTGCTGATCCTTGTTCCACTTGACTTCGCCTCGCTAAATTTTGTTTTTCCTTCAAGATTCAGTTCGGACATCATTTTCCACCAAAGGAAAACATCCCCTAATTCTCCTGTTGGGCTCAGATGCCCTACTTTGTGCTCACATGATCCTTCATACTCGCCTGTACCTTAGCACTTACCCAAAAATGTTTGTCTCCGCCACAGTATTAAATTCTTTGAGAGCAGGACGGGACCCCTGTGTCCAGCATAGTTGTTTTTTTCTTAGTAACAGCTTTATTGAAATAATTCACATGTCATACAAGTCACCAATTTAAAGTGTATAATGGTTTTTAGTGTATGTATTCAGAGATTTGTGTTACCATCACCATAATCAATTTTACATTTTAGTCACCCCAAAAAGAAACCCTGTATCCATTAGCAGTCATTCTCCATTTTCCCCCAATTTACTCAGTCCTAAGATACTACCAATTTACTTCTTCCTCTATGGGTTTGCCTATTCTGGACATTTCACATGAATAGAATCATACAATATGTGGTCCTTTGTGACTGACTTCTTTCACTTAGCATGATGTTTTCAGGGTTCATTGATATAGCATGTATCAGTACTTCATTCCTCTTTTATTGCCAAATAATATCAATAATGCCATGAAGCTACAATGTTTTATTTATCCATTCATCAGTTGATGGACACTTGGATTTTTTCCACCTTTTGACTATTATAATATTGTCATGAACATTCAAATACAAGTTTTCGTATAGATATGCTTTTGTTTCTCTTGTATATACCTAGAAGTGGAATTGATGGGTTGTGTAGTAACTCAGTTTAATCTTTTGAAAGGAACTGCCAGACTGCTTCCCAAAACAGTTGCATTATTTTATGTTCCCACCAGCAATGCATGAGGTTTCCACTTTTCTCCACATCCTTGCCAACACTTACCTCTTTTTGACTATAGCTGTTGCCACTAGTGAGTATAAAGTGATATCTCATTGTGCTTTTGATTCGTATTTCCCTCATGACTAGTGATGTCAAAGATCTTTTCATGTGCTTACTAGCTATTCATATATAGTATTACTTTTTTGTCATTTAAAAATATAGTTTAATATGTAACTTTGAATAGCAAAAAGAAAATTAAGGGAATTTATAAGCACAAATAAGCATGAAGGCCAAAGTAAAGTCTGAGATTGCCCTAGTCCAAGCAGCCTAAGTCTACCAGGGCAAACCTGTAGTTCAACAAAGTCAGGCTACAGACTCAGTCCAACAAGGAAAACTCCACACCAGAAGGATGGTGGGGTGTCTCACCAAAGGAAAAGATAATTATTATAGGATTGTGGGGAAAGGTGGAAGTTAGGTGAAATTTCAATGAAATAGAGTTTGATAGGCTCAATGGAACACAGAGCTGTATGAGAAGTGGGTCAACATCAGCTCTGGACTGCAAAGCAGACCGAGCTCAGTTTCTGTGCAAACTACGAAGCTAAATGGGGAGTGCCATGTTCAGAAACACCTGCTCTGAAGTTCTATACCTGGGTTGGAAATAAAGGCTGCTTCTCTGTCAAGAGTGACTTAGATTCTCCAAGCAAGACTACAAGTCTTCATTCTCCCTGATAGAATTTCAAACAGGAGTCTCTGATTTTAGAGAACAAAGTTTCTCAGTGAATTAAAAAAAAGAAAAGCAGTCACTCAGAGAAGGGAATTTTATAACACTCTTAAGTTGCAGGTGTGCTTGGATGAAATATTGTTTCCTGTTAACTTTGCAACTGGTTTTATGTGTCTATCTGTGATGAACAGCAGGGCAGAATTTTACTTTCTGTCTAAGCTAATATTCAAGATAAATTCACAGATGACTGAACCATCTCTAGAGCCTGGTTTTCAGGATCACTGAAATCATTAACAATGAGCTTGGCTGCTAATTTGATGGGTGTGGCAGAGACAGAACTATTTATCCGCCACTTTATTTCCTCTTCCTAGGCATACAGGCAGACTGTCTTTCTTAAATGTCCTTGCAGTTAGGTTGGAATCATGTTACTAAATTTGGCAGATATGGGCAAAACTATTCCTAACATAGTTTCCCCTTCTAAGCAACCTTGGAGGCCACAAGTTCTGGATGATGTAGCTGACCAAACTCGAAAGGACTTCACATAAGCAAAAAGTAAAATTTTGTTGTGTTCAGTCTGTGCAATGTGGGGGTTGGTTACTGCAGCTTAGCCCAGGCTAGCAAGATGAATACTGCCAGTACGACTCTCCCAGAGCTCCCCTTAAAACAGGAATCTCCTATTTCCCATACATGTTGTTGACCATATAGCACAGTTCTAACAGAGCCAGCAGGTGCTCATTTGGCCACGTAGAGTCTAAACTCTTGAAAGTGGTTTTTTGTTTGTTTTAAAAGTAGGCTTCACACCCAACGTGGGGCTTGAACTCACAGCCCTGAGATTAAGGGTCGCGTGCTCTACTGACGGAGCCAGCCAGGCGCCCCATAAACTCTTAGAGGACATACTTTTCCCCAGACCTACTGCCACCCCCAGCTCAATGCTTCTGACACGATGGCAGTTACTTGCCGAATACTGGCTCACAAAATCAATCACAATTTGCCCTTCTCTTCCCTTGAAATGACTAAGTGTGAATCCAGAATGAAAATAAAAATAAATGGAGGGAGTATTCAACCAGGACTTAGAGCATTTGAATAGCAGTGGGGACAGGCACTCCTCCATCTTACCACGCTGGGGCGTAGGCTGAGGAAACTGGCTTGGACTTGGAAACCCTAGCCAGTCATCAGAACCTGGTGTCCAAGCACACAGGGTCTGGAGTTATCATTTGCCATCCTTCAGAGCCAGTAGTTTACTGCATCCTGACTACCCTGTCTCTTAAATCTCTTCAGTTATGCCCCGTCCTCTCCTCTCCTCCTGCTCCTGCTTTAGGTCAGGCTTTTACTTCTCCTCGTCCTATTACAATAAGTGAACTGCCTCCCTGTTTCACCCCCTACTCAGGCATTTTCTTCACTGACTCCTAAAGTGCAATTCTGAGCATGACTTCCCTCTGTGTGAGTTTTCCAAAGTCTCATACAAAAGACTCTGTCTGATCTGGCTCCTGCTTACCTCTCTAGTCACACTCCCCATCATTCCCCATTCAAAACCCCACATCAACTTATAATTCTCTTAATATGGCCATATTCTTTCTTGCCTCTATAGCATTGTACATGGATGTTCTCTCTGCTTTAAGTATCTTTCCCTATTCCCAGAGAACTCCTACTCAGCCTTCAAAACTCAGCTTGAACATCCCTTGTCTTGTGAAGTTTTCCCTGACCTCCTCTGGCTCCTACCCAGACGTAGGGGATCACCTCCTCCTCAGGGCAACCAGTAAGCCTAAACACACAACATTGCCAGGAACTGTTTATCTGGGAGACTGCAAGCAACTTGAGGGTCATGGCCCCTGGCACAGAATAGGTGCTCTGTGTTTTATTAAAAGGGAGGACTCCGGCTGTCAGATAGTGAGATGGGCTGGGGTGGACTCTCAGCCCCCAGCCAGTATCTCTGGAACAGGACCACAGTGGCAGAATGAGAAGAACTGAATTCATCACAAGAAGAAATTCAGTCAATCTATACATGTTCAAGTTTTATTACAAAGTATGATGGGCAGAAAATACGGTACTTCTTATACAGGAGGCTGAAACAGAATGAAAGGGTGAAAATTAGGTTTAATATACTCAGGAAGCAAGAAATAAAGTCATAGATGTAACACTCCACTTTCAGGTGCCTTTGAAGTCGCCTTCAATGGAGATTTACCATTATGGTTTCACAGCACAGTGTTAACATTTTATTACAAGCCCTGTGTACAATCAGTCCTGTGATAATAATATTTTAAAAAGAAAAACGGGTGATAGTACAGTTCTGTAGGGGGCAGCTTCCTCTCCACCTGACCATGGGAGGTCACAAAACCTAGAGTATAGAGGAAAAGTTTAAATATGTAACAAGAAATGAAGTTCAGACGTACTAGGCTAGAGGGGACAGAAATTGATTGGCTAGAGCTTAACATCTCAGAGAACAAGGAATCTCCGTTTTCTACACAGAGGTTTGTACAATCATGCTACAAGTTCACACTCGGGGGAGGACAGGGGGAAGTCACTGACAAGGTCATAAAATACACAGGAACCCAAGCAAGTGATTCATACTCAACTCAACCGAGTCAAAGCTGTAGCTCAACAAGTCTCGTTGCACACCGGATTACCACAACCAACCCCAGGCTAGAGCATTTCTCTTAAACGGCAGACACCACAAGTCCATAGTCACTGGGTTGTCCTAAAGGTGGGTCCTTGTAAGTTTTCTAGCTATTACAACGACTGCCAATACCTTTCTTCTTGAGTTCATACTTTCACTAGCTTATTTGTTTCTGGTTTGATACACCAGTCCAAGCCTCTTTGGGAAGGCACCTGCACGTTTCCAAACTTAAAAAAGAATATCCACAAAGTAGCCTGAGAGGACAGGGCCCGCACTGTGTAGCCACACCTTTAACTCTGAGAGCCAGCGGCAAAGACAATCGTGGGAGAGGAAGAGGGTGCAGGAGGGACAGGTGGGCAAGGCTCTACAACAGGAGACGCTGGGGGCAGCTGGCCCAGCCAGTACGAAAGCCTCGTCCAGGGCTCACAGTGATGCTCAGCTCAGCTCAGCTCTCCTCCCTCGGAAATCCCAACTTAAGTGCCAGGCATGACCTTCCTTCCTCATCCTGGAGTGCACAGAGTAAAGGGAAGCATCTGCATTGAGAGAGGCGTCTACTTGAGTAGTCTCCCTTACTCCAAGCCAGGCAGGCAAAGAAGCTGCCACATTCTCAAACTGGGGATGGCCCTCCCAGGTGTGGTAAACCCTGCAGCTCCCACCTGTCTTCACCGCCTCCGACTTGAGGCCCAGGCTGTAGCAGAGAGAAAGTTCTACGGGGGCAAGGCCAGAGGAAGAGAAAAGAAAAGGGAGGGGAGGAAAATCGGCAGGACTGTTTACAACCTCTGCTCTGTACAGGCCTACAACCAAGGAGAGCCATGATGAGGAATGGCCACGGGACGCCCACTACCTGTGGATGTTGCCACCGAACATCACCTATAGCTCAGTGCTGCAGGAAGGGGCTCCCTGCCCGAGCTGCCATCCTGTCCCCACAGTTAGCCAGTGCCACAGATACCTGACGGATGGTCCAAAATGGCTGACAGAGGCTGTGCCCCCAGCCTCATTCCATGGCCACCCCAGACCTTTCATGCCCTCTAATATCTTCTCCCTTGATCTAAAGAAACACTTACCATGGATTTTCTCCCACATCCCAAATCTCCTCTGAAAATTTCAGCCAAAACTATCATCAAAACCTTGTAGGAGTCTCAATTTTTTCTGTTTTTTTCCCAAATTTTAACCGGTTCTTTGAGAGCCGATCCTGGTTCTGATAAGAAATTCTCACCCAGTGATCAAATATCTTCCCTCTTCAAGTCCTCGACTTGCAGCTCCCTTCCTCCCTAGAAGGTGAGGGTTCCAACTCTTTTGGGTGTAAATACTCAAGCCCCTGAAGGACTTGTACCCATTCACCAACTCTCTGATGAGGAACCTGAAGCCGAATTTATTTAGCACCTCTCCGTCCCCTCAGAGCAGACAAGGAAAACAAAGGCAGCTTCGGCCCAGGGGGTAGGAGCATACGGAAGGGCCACCGCCAGGAGAACCAGAGCCCGGACATGCTGCCCTGTGGCCTTTCCAGGGAAGCCCTGGCCACTGCTCTTCTCACACTTAAGGAGAGCAGATCCAGAGCCTCCCACCCATTCTCTCTGGGTGGCAATCTGAAAACCTGAACAAATTAAACAGACACTTGCTTTTGAAACTACAACAGATCTCTGCTTCCTGGAGCATGCCTGGCTAAGAGGCTTTCTCAGTCTTGAGACTACAGAAATCCCCTCCTCAGCCATGAGGCCACCTGGCCTATGGTGGAAACGGAGGGAAAGGGAGCTGGGACTTCAAAATACCGGCAACTCAGCAACCGTGAGTGTGTATGTGTTTGCTCAGGGAGACTGGGGAGTCTCACCTGGGCCCCAGGTCGATGCCAGCAGGAGGAGGACCGCACTGCAGGACTTAGGGAGGGGTGAGAGGTCTGGGAGCCCACAGGGCAAGGAAAAAAAAAAAACCACCAAAAGTTGCTGGTTTCCAGAGAAGTAGCAACTTTATGCAAATACATTCTAATTACTACTAATTTTTTCTCCTGATTGTTTTCCAGTTCCAGTTGACAAATCTCACCATGCAGACCACGTTTAAGTGTAGATCAGGAAAGGAATCTTAACTTAGAACTCAGTGCAGTTAAGCCCTGCCCCAGGACGACCAGCCCCTCCTACACTCTGACCTCCATCTCAGACCCTTCCCCAGGGGAAGGACCTGATGGCCTCCTAGAGCAAGCAACCATCAACTTAGACTTGCTACCCTTAAGAGAAGGACCCTGGAACCAGCAAATAAGAATTACAAGCAGAGGAGGGTTCTGACCAAGAACTGCTCACTTTACACCGCTGAATGACACAGTGCAAATCTGGTAGTAAATGAAGGAAAGTCAACCTCAAGTGGATGGCCAGCTAAAGAGCCTCAAAATCAGAGTAAGAAAGTGAAAAAGTAGAAGGGGAGATATGCTAAGAAAAGAGCCTTTTTCTTTGGACAAGTGCCTGTGTAGTAAAGCAAAGAGCTGTGACTTTGGAGATTAAAAATACATCTGCTCTGGAAAAGGAGACTCAAACAAAAGAGTTTAAGGGCCCAGGAGAACAAAACTGTTTTGTTTCTCAAGAGCAGGTGAGAACCCAAGTGGACAAAACCACCAGCCGTAAGGTCTGCTACTCTCCTACTCAACAGCTGCACAACTCAGAGGGGCTCAAAAACCTGTGGCAGAACATGCTAGACCAAAGTCCCCCAGACTCTGAGCATGTCCCAAACCCTGCCTGCCCAAAGACTCATCTACCACCGGAATCACACACAAGCCCTCTCCGTGGAACTCACTCATGTAACGGAAACAAACACTGCAGCCTGCAAGTCCAATACTGCTCAGCACCTAATGGTGGGGGTGGGGTGGGGATGGGGTGGGGGATGGGGTGGGAGGGTGGTGACAGGTGCACCTTAACTGGCTGGCCCTGCAGCTATCTATTTATTTGACGGCCTGGGATTATCACAGCCTATTAATCCACTCCTTCCAGGAGCTGACAGTCTCCCATATCTAAAGAAGATCTTGTTCAGGATTAGACACACAGACTATGTGCCTTTCAAGCAGGACTCTCTCACTCAAAGAGTGGCCAACCATCAGTCACAGTAAACCAACCAAATCGAGATACCAAAGTTCAGCTTACAGACTGTGCTTGCGTATCATTCAAGACGTGAAAGAAAATGGCCTGGGAATTACATCTGGAGGGAAACACCGACTCGGAAACTAGGTACTGGAAATGCACTCTAAGCTCAGCTTTTCTGAAACCATTCCCTTCAAGTCAGACACGCTGTCTCTCTCAGCCCTACCACATGGCCAGCAGGTCCCAGTGGGGTCGGACAGAGGTACTTCAGGAAGTAACAGAAGGCTTCACGTGTCTGTCT
Source organism: Mirounga leonina (assembly GCF_011800145.1). Lineage (NCBI taxonomy): Eukaryota > Metazoa > Chordata > Mammalia > Carnivora > Phocidae > Mirounga > Mirounga leonina. Next base: position 14,828,683 of record NW_023270494.1, read on the forward strand.
GGGAGCCCAGAATGCCCTTGAGAAGAGCCGGGCTGAGAACAGGTGAGAGAACTGGCCGACTTCAGAGCACCAAGGCGGTCTGGGACTCCTGGTCAGGTACGTTGCAGTCAGGCAGTGATTCAAGAAGGCAAACTGCTCATGGGGTCGAAGGCCCAGTGCTCGATCCAGGCACTGAGGGAAGAGAGGAAGTGCTAATGGGGTGGACTATGAGACAAAGGAAGAAACCGGGAAGAGTAAAGTTCTTTTCGTAAAAAAATCAGCCTGATAGGTAAAAAATATACAAAGTTGAAATTTGTTAAAGACATTGATAATAGGAGGAAAGACAACTCCAAATTGGTATTTGTTCCCACGTAAGTGCTAACAGGACACAGACACAGATTGCCGCCTCGGGCAGCAGACAGGTAAGAGACATCTGGGGCAGAGGAGTACAAACATAGCCAGTGCCTGCAGTGCTCATTAACACAACAGCTGACAAACAAATATACAGAAAAGTTTAATGGAGGAACCAGAGGAGAAGAGAAAGGGAGAGAAAATTGTAAAACTCGGCCCTGGGCTGAGGAGGCGCCACACTAGGACTGAGCCTGGCGCAGACGGCGACGGGACGACTGGCCAGGAACTCCTAGAGCAGCTTCTGCTAACAGTGATGCAAAGCAGTGAGACACATACTGGCCACCAGAAACACGCTTCTTCTTACTTTGGGGATGGGGCAGAGGCAGGAAACACACAAGCCCCCGCCTTGTGGGCAAGGCGCCGCCAATGCTACACTCGAAGTATTTCCAGGCAGTTGTTGTAGCAGATGGCAATCCAGTCGGGCTGGGTGGACGCCCACTGCACGTTGTTGATCTCTCCTTCAGCTGTGTAGGCCAGGATAGGGTCCTCGATGGCCCGGGGCATTTGCTGGATGTCCCAGATGAGAGCCTGGTGATCATCCGCTAGTGACAGAGAAAGCCAGCAGCAAGGTCACAACTTGGGCAAGGAGGAAAATGGCCCCTGCATTCGGGGAGGGTGGAGGGATCACAGTTCACAAAGCATTTGCTCACCAAGATCCCAGCCAGGGAGGTTTGATTTCAAGCCCCCGTTTTATAGATGAAGAAACTGAGGCTCAGAAATGTTCAGGCCCTTGCCCCGAGCCCCAGAGCTATGCAACCCGTGAACGGCAGAGCCAGCACTCAGAGCAAGGCCTCTGATGTGCCCCAGGGCCCCGGTCACTGCGGCAGAGCTAGGATGGTGGAACGGGACCTAGACGGGCACCTCTTACCCGGGGCAGGCATCAGGAAAGGACCACGGGATACAAAAATGATCCCCAAACATGTCATTTGCAGCCACTTAAAGTACTTGAGCACTTAAAGATCCCTTTCTGATGATTCAGCTTAATGGGATTTTACCCTATTTCATGAACTTTTATACTTCGATGAGGTGTTACACAGATGAGATGAAGTGCTGAGTGGACATGTGCTATTAAAAACAATCTTCCCTAGAAAAGCTACCTTCTTTGCCCTGGGAAATACCAGAAAGAACGCAATCACCTTAAAAAAAATACATAAGCACGTGAAAAAGGACTGGAAGAAAATATATCAAAATGAGAACAGTGGTACTATGAGGATGGCAAAGTTATGAGTTATATTTGCTTTTCTCTAGTTGGTAAGTGATCTGTAATGCGGTCATTTACTTTTATAATCAAAACAATAAGTTCTTAATTTAAGGGAAGAAAAATAAAAAGGCAATGACCTTCAATACCACAGTGTCCCCTGATCCCATCAGCCCATCCTGATGTGAAAACCTATCTCTGACACACAGGAGATTTGAGGAGCCTAACATGCCAGGCAGGCTCGTGTGGGCAACACCAGCCTCGTGCCACGGCCATATAACCCAGACGAGGTGCAAGATGCCCTTCCCAGGGGCCACCTCTGTCAGGGGCTCCGGGGAGCTGTGCACAACACTCAGCACATCTAGAGCACTAAGTTCTTTGTCCTCAGTGCCACTCTCAACCAAGCACATTCTTCAGCCATAGCTCCTTCAACTGAGGGACTCGGGACAGGTACTGTGGGCCCAGCAGTGAGCCGCACAAAGGCAGCCACCAGGAGCGGAAGATGGGCTTCTACTGGGGGGTGCTGGTACCGTTCTCCATGAACAAGGGACAGCGTTCTTTCTTCCTTCTCCCCCCCTTCCCTATCCACTCCCCTGGGGAAAAAAGAAGGCAATCATGAAGGAGTCAGACCACAACCTGAGGTACAGAGGAAGGCAAAAGGCCCCTAACTGCTCCTCAGTGACATACAGGCATGAGCAGAAGGCCAAAAACAGGAAAAGTTTCATGCCTTTCAAATGAATACTGAAATAGCACAAAACCACCAAACTACTCTGCTCCTTTGGCTTCATAATGAACAAGGAAATGAGGATGCTACGGATTAGTGAGGAGAGGAAAAAGAACGTTAGAGAGAAACCTGAGGCACCGAAGATGAAAAAGATAAGAAGCAGAACATTATGGGGTGAGAGTGGAATCCTGTCTGTGTAAAATAAAGGGGCAGACATTCGTACTGGGGGCTATATGTAGGCATGTACCCACATAAAAAGGTGTCGAAGGAGACACAATGACTGTTGTCAGAGGCCACCTATGGAGAGTGGGACTGAGGTGGACATAGGACAGGAAGGAGAAAAGATGACTTTCACCTTCCTATTTTATATACCTCAGTATTATTTTAATTTTTAATAACAGGCTTATATTATTCCTAGAATAAAAGCACACTGACAGCCAGCCTATTTTTCAGGGGTACTCTTTTCGGTCTGGCAAATGGTGAGGTGGGGACTACAAGTCACACACCAGTGATCAAGCCACGCAGGGCCTTCATGGGAGCAGCACTGCTGCCTGCCAAGTTGGGGCAATCCAGAGCCTACTGCAAAGTCGTTCTGCCTCCCCAGGGAGTGTCAACCGTGGCCATTCCCAAACATTCTGTTCCATCTAAGAGAGATTGCCCCCCTTCTCCACAGTCCTGGATCTGAGTCCTCTGGGCCAACCTAGATTTCAGGGAGGCACAGCCTGTAACTGATACATGATGTAAACAGCACACGGCAGGAGCTCTGCTATCACTGAGGGTACGAGATCGTCTGGAAATGTGGACTACTTCAATTTCACAAGTGGAGGGAGGCTCTCAATTGAGTTACTTTGCTTAGTCTCTCAAGCCACCCTTAGGAAATAGCAAGGATTACAGTTCTAAGGAGACAAGAGGAAGATCTCCTCCCCTCGCCCCCCCCCCATGGCTCCTCCCCACGCCCGGCCACCACGATTACCTGCGGTACAGATGTGGCAGGATGAGTGTGGGGCCCAAGCAATGCCATTGACACACGCTCGGTGGTTGTTCAACCTGGCGACAGGTGTACAGGGAACTCGGACATCCAGAATCACTACCTGCAGAAATAACAAGTAAACGGCGCAGGTACTTCAGGGTGTAACAGGAAAACAAACAAGACACCACAAAAGAAAAAATAATTCTAAAGCATAACGTCTTGGTTTGTGGATTTAAAGACCATTAGAGGCAGAGGGTCTTGGGCCCAAAAGCAGCTACAGGACTGAGGAAAAAGAAAACAAAGACACAGGCAGTTTATAGTCTCTATCTTAAGCAATGTAGGGCCTTTATTTTTTTTATTTTTAAAGGTTTTATTTATTTATTTGACAGAGAGAGACACAGCGAGAGAGGGAACACAAGCAGGGGGAGTGGGAGAGGGAGAAGCAGGCTTCCCGCGGAGCAGGGAGCCCGATGCGGGGCTGGATCCCAGGACCCCAGGATCATGACCTGAGCCGAAGGCAGACGCTTAACGACTGAGCCACCCAGGCGCCCCAATGTAGGGCCTTTAGACTGGTAAGGAAGGGAAGAAGCAGGAGTAGGTAACATGAGTTTGGATAATCCACCAAGTCCTATTCGGTGCGTGTGCTAAGATTAAGAATTCCATGCATGCTCAGCTGGACAGAATGAGAGGCCTCTCCCCACAACCCCCAAAGCAGAATTTGAAATGTAAGAAGTCTGAGGTACCGGCTTCCCCAAAAGTTAATCACTGCATCATCTCGACGCACACTTTACTGCTTTTATTAAGTAACGGGCTATGAAGAGTTGTCATTTCCGTGTCTGTTTGCTAAAACTGGAAGAATCTGTCCAGACCATAGAAGGGGAAAACTGCCTGTTTCTTTACTCAGCACCATAAGCACATATGATTTGGTTTGCTTTTTAGACACTGCTTTTCTTGGCTCCAACTCCAATGCTCCAGTATTAAAAGTTCTTAGCACACAGTCCTTGTTTTAGATCAGGCTTTCTCAATCCTAGCGCTACTGACATTTTGGGTCGGATCATTCTTGGGGTCGGGGGGCGCTCTTGCATGCATTGCAGGATGTTTAGCAGGACCCCTGGCATCTGCCCATGAGATACCGGTAGCACTGCTGCCTGCCAAGTTGGGGCAATCCAAAATGTCCCCAGAGAAAACTGCCACCAGCCAAGAACCAGTCTGCTAGGTAGCCTCAGTGGTGTCACAGTTAGGTGGCCAGGCCTATGGCAGCCCGAAGCAGGGTACTCACCTCCATTCCATCCATGGCCATGGTGGCCAGGTAGTTAGGGTCCTGCTTGTTCCAGCAGAGGCGAAGCAGTGGGTGATGCTGTGGGTCTTCATAAATGATGGTGCTGTGTTCTAGATGACGGAGGTCAAACATCCGCACCGAGCCATCAGCGCCCACGGAGGCAAACATGTCCCTGCCACCCCCAGCCCGACTAAACGCAATATCATAGACCTGTGGGTGAATAAGAAGCTTCAGTCAGATTCAGATCTGGGACCTTCTTTCCCTGTAGCAGGGAACCTACTATCCCTAGTTCCCCTAAACCCCATCATGACACAGAAGGAGGTGAATAAAGCCAAACGGTATCTGTGAGTTCTGGCGCCTGAGACCTCTAACCTCGGTGACTTTCTGCTATACAAACTGGCTGGCTTCTTCCTGCATTTTTGCTTTCTGAGTCTGTTTCCTCCAACCCTCGTGATAAGACAAAGAGTATAAACCCTGCTGAGCAACAGAGCACAGGGCGGAGTTTTCTATGTGCTGTCAGCCAATGGCTGTCCTCGGCCACACTACAAAATTGAGACATTTATTTCCCTGGCCTTGATGGCTTTCATTTGTGTGTGATCAGAGACAGATCCATGCCCACATTAAGGCCACTGATTTGAGAGGTAGAGGCAGCCCTCCTGTGGCCACTTAGCAGCCAAGCGGGTTCTGCTGTGAAACCCGGACCTGAAACTCATTTTCTTTTCTTTTCTTTTCTTTTTTTTTTTAATTTATTTGACAGAGAGATAGAGAGTACAAGTAGGCAGAGAGGCAGGCAGACGGGGAGGGAGAAGCATGCTCTCCACTGAGCAGGGAGCCTGACATGGGGCTCGATCCCAAGACCCTGGGATCATGACCTGAGCCGAAGGTAGTGGCTTAACCGACTTGAGCCACCCAGGCACCCCTTCAAGAAAAAAGAGCAGTTTTGAATCATGGGACACTCAGGTGTTCCTGTCTTCACAAAGAGGTTCAGGATCACTCTCCTGTCCTAGGACATGCTCTATTTCTTCTCCTAGTTGGTTTGTATTCATAAGTGAATCAATTTAGGTTTTGAATCATTGTTTTCTGCATTTATTACTTGCTGCAAACACTGCACACCACTAATACCTATGAAAAACAGGGGCAGAGAGCAACAGAGAGCTTCAGAGGAAAAAAAAGCAACAAAGCCAGAGCCAGAGTGGAAAGAGAGAAAAACTGAAAAACCAATTCCAAGGATCTCCTGGGGTCAAGGATAGTAACAGCTGACTTCTGGGGAGACATGAGTGGCATCTCTCACTAAATACCGCGACTCCAGCCTTCTTGAGGTTCTGCTTACTAAGGGACATTGCCAAAGAAGCATCTATTTCTATTCGACCTCATAAATTCCTTTTTCTCTGGCTGACTACTAAATTACACTTCTCTTTCTATGGTAGGAATTAGGAGTGGTACAAAAGCAAACCCAGCCGGTCATCACAAGGAGGCCTGACAGATCACGGCTCTGACCAGCACTGTCCACCCATGTCAGGGCAAGGGTATGTTTACAAGATGTGTTCCCCACGAGCTGGCTCCCAGGAATCCCAGGGACAGGGACACCTCGGCTGCCCCGCTAAGCGCTCAGGTGCCCCAGGCAATGCGGCCAAGCATGTCAAGCTCTCTCAGCTCTTTCTTCTTTCTCCACCTAAGCATTTCCTCCTAAACCTAGGGAAGGTGACAACTCCTGGATAGACACTCCCCTCCTCCACACCCAGCCCTGCGGCAGGCAGCAACAAGAAAGAGCTTCCAAACAAGTCTCCACTTTGACAAAGAGGTGGATTGAGGAAAAGCAAAGGTCTAGGAGGTGTCGCTGTTTCTCTGAGAGCCACCCTCCCAGGTCTGTTTCTTCAAGGCTGGGGTGCCAGGTTAAGATCCATCCCTGGCCCTTGCCCTAGGGAGAAGCTAAGGTATTTCTAATCCCCTCTCTTTGTTCCCGTAGTGTCTCTGTCAATGGCTGTGTCCCCTCCGTGGTTTTAGCTTTTGCCAGGGAGACCAAGCCCCTGGGCTCCAGGAACCCTGTCTCCTCCCTTCGCCCCTCTGGCCTACAGGCAGTAACAGCTTCCTGTGTCTCCTATTCTCCACCTTACCTCACTGTTGCCAGTGTGGCCTCCCAGCTTCACCATCATCTTTGTGAGCAATGCCCTAGGTTAAATCCCAAGTTTAAATATTTATAGTAGTTCTAGTCTTCTGGGTTGGACCCCGACAGAGAAGAGCAAACTAGGTTGTCACAGAACTAAAATGTAGCAACCTGTTCCACTTGATGTCAAGAGGGTTTCCAGAAGTTCCTTACTGGTCCTCTCCGTAGGACAAACTCTTCCTTTGCACTTTAGCCTAGCAGAAGCCAAGTCTGGCAGTCTTGTAACAGAGCTTACCTGAGGAGTGCAGAAAGCCAAAGACCAGCCCCTTACTAAGAGTGATAACCTGGTCACCATCTTCCCATTCTGAGGACAACCTCAAGTGTCTGACCTGAGGGCAAGGCATTCTTTATATCTGGACTAATACTCCTCGCTGAGCAGGGTAAGGGAGAAAAGAAAAGGAAACACGACCCACAGGAAATCAAGAGTACAAGAGGCATGCAGCAGCTCTGGGAAGAAAAAATTTATGACTGGTTTCCAAAAGCTCTCCTCAGAAGAATGCTTTGCTCAAAACACAATCACAAATAGCTCCCCTCGGCTTTTCCAATAAACACAGGAGAAACATCACCATGAAAATAAACCATGTTCCATTCCAGACTGTATTAAAAGTATTAAAGAACATACTAGAATTTCATAAAACAAGTTGAGAGAAAAAAATGGTGATTTAAGTTTGTCTGCCAAGAAATTTTCCCTCTTCCTGGTTTCCCCCCATTTCCCTCTCCTCCAAAAAGTAAATATATTTCAAGATAAGTGTTATTTTTTAATTCCATCAGGTCCAATAAGAGCGTTCATTATTACGAAACAGCAACCTCTGGCACAAAAACTATACATGTAGATTAAGTTGTTTACTTAAAAACAAAAAAAACCCACGTTAGTTTACAACAGTGTTGTTTCTCACTATTGGGACACACTACTATTTTCAATTTCAACAAGACATCAGCATTATGATTTTTCACATACTCTGCACAATAGTGAAAGGATGGTCTGACCTCGAACTGAAGGCACAGAAAGCAGCTAAGGAAAGCAGAAAGAGGAACAGCATCATTACCTCCTTGTCATGCGCGATCAGCTGGGTCTTCACATGACCAGACACAAGATTCACTCGCCCCAACACCTGCCCTGTCTCCAGCCCCCAGATGGTACAAGTCGTATCAATGCTGGAGGTACCTGGAAACAACCAGTGCATGTCAGTGGCTGACAGGAGTGAGGCTTCCCTCCTTGTGTCTACTGCTCTGTGTAGCCCAGGAGGCGACATGCCATAGATACTTGCGAGCCAACAAGAGTCAAGTATTTAATCCCTACCCCAGGACCTTGGACTCTGCTGACTGGAGAGATAAGATATATACACATGGGAAGCTCAGCTCCATATGAGGAATTAATAACCACATTCCATATTTAGCCTCTTTCCCTCTGGCCCATTTTAGGCTGATGCATGGACCTCAGGCCCAGTGTTATATCTGAGGAAATGTATCTTTGCTTCTTCAAACTGGAATACGCACCCCCTCGCTCCCTTACCTAACAGATAAGGATCCACCTCATTCCAGTCAAAGGAGGTTAGAGGAGCACAGAAATCTGAGTTCTTGTTATTGTTTAGCAAACATTCCAGCCGGGTTTCTGTTTCACCAACCTGAAGGAACAATAATTTTTAAAAATCAGCCAGTCTTATCTTCACAGAAAACCTTTAAAAGCTCCAATTAGACAATATATTACTAAACAGAAGACATAGGGGAAAACCATTTTTATCACAGAGTAATAAAAGCCAGAGGAACTCCCTGAATGCTACTTCTTTCCAAGCTTTCTCCTCTGCCCCGCTTTGTTTTTCCAAATGTTCACCCCTAGATTTTCCTAGAGAGGAGATCTTCTCACCTTGCCCGACCCAGAACCTCTGAATCCTGCCTGGCTGGGCACTACACCTCCAGGCTAGGAGAGATGCTGCGGCTGCTGGGCTCAGCTAAGAGAGGAGGTGAGGCTCCACAATCCACTCACATACTTCACTAGAATCAGTGGCCCGGTATTTTGTTTTTAATTCACTCAAAAATATCTCGGCTATATACAGAGTAAGAAGCCTCAAGCATCCCCACCTCCCACTCCACCCCCAGAAGGTTCTCTTCATTTCATCAGGTTAACCGAGCCTCCCAAGTTCCAGAGCCGACTGTGGCCTGACCACAGCAGGACTTCAAGGAATGTTGGCTAGATTTACCAGGGAATCTGGTGAGTCAAACGAGGTCATTCCAGATCCACTACCATTTGTTTCTCCTGGGCTACAATGGCACTCACTGCCTCCAACCCCATTCAGTTCTGTGACTCCACACTGCTTAGTAACAGCCAACACAGAGAAAGCCCGTTGGTCTGGCTCCTAATTGAGCACCTGCTTACCCTCCACACACGGAGATAGTCACCACTTGTCGCCAGTAGGTCTGGATAGACGCCTTTTGTGTCGGGGATCCACATGAGCTTTGTAGTGGGGTACGGATGGTCAAAAGTGTTTCGGCAAATAAACTCCGAACTCTCTTCATCTAAACCAACAAGCTGAACCTGTAACACAACCAAATGGAGCCAGGTAAACATTTGTTTTTCTGGAGCAGTATCAAATACATCAGCTCCTTCCCCCTACCTCCCAACACACTGGCTAGTAACAAGCTTACACATAAGCATGTGTCAAAGGAGCATTCAAGAAACCAAACCACCGGGGCACCCGGGTGGCTCAGTTGGTTAAGTGTCCAACTCTGGATTTTGGCTCAGGTCATGATCTCAGTCAGGGTTGTGAGATCGAGCCCTGCATCAGGCTCTGCGTTGGACCTGGAGCCTGCTTAAGATTCTCTCCCTCTCCTTCTGCCCCTCCCTCCACCCTTCCCCCCAAAAAGAACCCAAACCCACTGTAACTGGCAAAAAAAAGTGACTGCCATCAATGGCAAAGTTCCCTGGTTTCCAGCCACTTTTTCTTAGAATTGATTTGGACCAATATTAACTTCTATTCTTTTCTGTCAAACTCCATCTGGCTCAATGAGAAAAGCCACTCAGTATACAGTTGTTTATGAACTTCTACCAAATGGAAGATGGAATGGGGAATTTTTGGTAAAGATCCAAAATAAGTGGGTAAGCACCAACCACACAGCAGAAAAACAGAATTCCTTCTAGTGTTGCCTAACTTCAGGCTCAGATACCAGTATTTTCCTGCTTTTTTTTTTTTTTTAAACAATTTAGGTACAGTTGCATGCAATAAAACTCACTTTAAGTGTACAGTTCAGTGATTTAGAATGTATACATTTGCAAAGGTATACAGTTGGGAAACCTCTCATGATAATTAAGATATAGAACATTTCTATTACCCCAAAAAGTTCTCTTGGGCTCCTGTGCAGTTAATCCCTTACCCCTAGCCCCAAGCAACCACTGATCTGTACTTTTGGCTTTTCTGGAATACCATACAAATGGAATCATATGGTTATGAGTCTTGACTGGCTACTTTTAGCACAATGTTCCTGAGATTCATCCACATTACTGGGTGTATCAGTAGTGTCTCCTCTTTCATTGCTGAAAACATTGCATTATGTGGAAACACTATAATTTATGTCCATTTACCAGCTGATGAACTTTTAGGTTACTTCTAGTTTGGGACCATTATAAATATTGCTACGAATATTTATGCCTAAGTTTTTCTTGGACAAGCTTTCTTTTTTAAAGATTTTATTTATTTATCTGACAGAGAGAGAGAGAGAGAACAAGTAGGCAGAGAGACAGGCAGAGGGAGAGGGAGAAGCAGGCTCCCCGCTGAGCAGGGAGCCCGATGCGGGGCTCAATCCCAGGACCCTGGGATCATGACCTGAGCCGAAGGCAGCCGCTTAACCGGCTGAGCCACCCAGGTGCCCCTGGACAAGCTTTCATTTCTCTTGGGTAGACAACTAAGAGTAGAACTGCTGGGTCATGCTGTAAATGTAGGTTTAACTGGATTAAAAAACAAACGGCCAACTGTTCTCTAAAGTGGCTGTGTCCTTCTGCATTCCCACTAGCAATATAGAAGAGGTCCACACCCTCCACATCCCTGTCAGCACTTGGTATTGCCAGCTTAAAAAAAAAAAAAAATCATTCTAACAGGTGTATAGCAATACTTTAATTTGCATTTCCCTACTAACTAATGATACTGTGTATCTTTTTTTTTAAAGATTTTTTATTTATTTGAGAGCGAGAATGAGAGAGAGAGAGAGAGCATGAGAGGGGGAGGGTCAGAGGGAGAAGCAGACTCCCTGCCGAGCAGGGAGCCCGATGTGGGACTCGATCCTGGGACTCCAGGATCATGACCTGAGCCGAAGGCAGTCGCCCAACCAACTGAGCCACCCAGGCACCCCACTGTGTATCTTTTCAGGTGCTTATTTGCTATCCCTATTTATTCTCCACTGAAGCCTGTTCAGGTATTTTGTCCTTTTTTTAAAAAAAAAGACTTGGTTTTTTAGACTCAGAAAAATTGCGCAGAAAGTAGTGTTCCCATATACCTTCTGCCCCTACATGTGTACACCACCTCCACTAACAAAACACCTGCACCAAAGTGGTACATTTGTTCAACTGATGAGCCTACATTGACACATCATCACCCAAAGTCTACAGTTTACATTCGAGTTCGCCCTTTGTGTTGTACGATCAGAATCACACAGAATAGTTTCACTTCATTCTTTACCAGATTGTTTTATTTATTGAGTTTTGAGAGTTCTTTGCATATTATGGATACAAGCCCCCAGTTATGTGTTTTGCAACTATCTTTTCATAGTCTACAGCTGTTCTATCATTTTCTTTTGGTGATTTTTGAAGAACAGAGATTTTATTTTATTTTTAAAAGTTTTATTTATTTATCTCTACACCCAATGTAGGTCTTGAATTCACAACCCCAAGATGTAGAGTCACACATGCTCTACAGACTGAGAGAGCCAGGTGCCCCAAAAAACAGAAATAAATTTTGATGTCAGTTTATTGTTTCTTTTTTTAACTCATGGTTTTTGTGTCCTTGCTAGTAATTCTTTGCCCCACCCACAGGCCACAAATTTTTCTTATGTTTTCTTCTAAAAGTTTTATAGTTTTAGGCTTTACATTTAGGCCTATGATCCATTTCAAGTTAATTGCTTTATATGATGTGAAGTATGAATCAAGGTTCACTTTTTTTTTTAAAGATTTTATTTATTTATTTGAGAGAGAGAGAGAGAGAGAGAGAGCATGAGGGAGGGAGGGTCAGAGGGAGAAGCAGACTTCCCGCCAAGCAGGGAGCCTGATGTGGGACTCGATCCCGGGACTCCAGGATCATGACCTGAGCTGAAGGCAGTCGCTTAACCAACTGAGCCACCCAGGCGCCCAAGGTTCGCTTTTTTAATATATGAATGTCTGACTGTCCCAGCATCATTTGATAAAAACTATCCTTTCTCCTTTGAATTACTTTGGCCGCTTTGTTGAAAATCAATTGACTGTGTATTTGTGCATCTACTTCTGGACTCTCTATTCTGTCCTATTGATCTATATGCCTATCCATTTACCAGCACTACATTGTCTTGATTATAGCAGTTTTCCAGTGAAGTCCTGAAATCAGATGGTGTGAGTTCTTCAACTTTGTTGTTCTTTTTCAGAATGATTTAGCTATTCCATATATTTGCTTTTCTGTGTAAATTTTAGAACCAGCTTGCTAAATTCTTTTTTTTTTTTTTTAAGATTTTATTTATTTATTCATGAGAGACAGAGAGAGAGACAGAGGCAGAGGGAGAAGCAGGCTCCCCGCGGAGCAGGGAGCCCGATGCGGGACTTGATCCCAGGACCCTGGGATCATGATCTGAGCCAAAGGCAGACGCTTAACCGACTGAGCCACCCAGGCATCCCCAGCTTGCTAAATTCTAAAAAAGCCTGCTAAGATTTGGCTTGGGATTCTGTTGCATCTATAAATCAGTTTGGAAAAACTGCTTTCTTAACAATAATGAGTTGTCTAGCCCATAAACAGCATATTTCTCATTTAGGCTTTAATTTCTCTCAGCAGTGTTTTAAAGTTTTCAATGTACCAGTCTTGCATTTTTTTCATTAACTTTATTCCTAAGTATTTTTTATCCTATTACAAATGAAATTGTTTTAAAAATTCCATTTCCAACTGCTTACTCCCACTACAATGGAATTGACTTGATCATTAATCTTGAATCCTGTATCTTTGGTTAATTAGTTATTAGTTTTAGTAGCTTTTTTGGTAGATTCCTAAGGATTTTTCTATGTATATTTATAAATCTTGCCATCCATGTCTGACTTTTAAAAACCTGATGATGACTAAATCTAAATATTCATTTTTATGGAACACCTACAGGCTTTCAAAAATAAAAAAATATAATGTGTTAGGGGAGATGATGTATGAAGATGTAAAATGAGAAAAAACCCACTTTCCTAAAACACAGTAACACTGCCCTAAGACAGCAATAAAAGTGATACCACAGGTAATACATGATAAGCTGCTTATTTATAACACAGATAACTGGTAATAGTTTAGAAGAAAGAGCAATAACTCAAAGGGGGCAAGTGAGGAAAAGTAGAGATTGGATCTGAGCAGTCTTTAAAAGTGTGTGGAAAGGTTCTGGGGAGGCAAAGAACAAAGGGACTTCACCCCAGGCAGATGGGAGAGAAGGAACAAATCAATGTACTAAGGGGACAAACTAAATGACCCAAACTAAATGGCAGCAAGAAAACCTGTTTCAGAGACCATCTGAGAAAGCAGTGCAGATGGGGCTGGGAAGGTGTGCCTGGGGCAGGCTGCAGAGCCCCGAAGCAAACTGAGGACCTAGGTGGGCTTTCCCCTGTGAACGTGTCTGAGAAGGGGCAGGAGGACTATGAGGCCTTGGAAGTAAGAGTATGAGACGTGGTAATGACAGGACTGTCTGCCGGGCAGGGGGCTCAGCCCAGGGACCCACAGGAAAACTGGAAAAGGTTAAGGGCCTATGGTGACAGGCAGTGAGAATGACAAGGGACAACCAGAGATGATCACAAGAGGGATTTTGACCGAATGAACAGTTCTTTGAGAATTTAAAATGCGGACCTTTGCAGAAAATAATACATAAAGAAGGAAGATTCTAGATGGAACAGGGAAAACTGGCATCAACTGTGGTGGGGGAGGGAGGAACAAACAGATGAGAGGTTAAATTTTTGGGCTCATTGGGCAAAACAAAGAATAAGCCTCTCATATAGATTTTGAGCCAGATATTTCATTCATGTACTTATTCAATGAATTGTAATGTGTGGCTACTAGGTGCCAGGCACTGTTCTAAGTGCTGGGGATACAGGAGCAAGCGCAAGAGACAGAATCTCCCTAACCACGCAGATAACACTGTGAGGTTAAACTAGAGAAAACACTACACTCCCTTTTAAAAGCTACCTTTCAAGTCATCAGAGATTTCACCCCAACCCTGAAATATCAGATCCCGGGGCGCCTGGGTGGCTCAGTCGTTAAGCATCTGCCTTCGGCTCAGGTCATAGTCCCAGGGTCCTGGGATCGAGCCCCACACTGGGCTCCCTGCTCAGCGGGAAGCCTGCTACTCCCTGTCCCACTCCCCCTGCTTGTGTCCCCTCTCTCGCTGTGTCTCTGTCAAATAAATAAATAAATTCTTAAAAAAAAAAAAAAAAAGAAGTATCAGATCCTGTGAGCATTTGCCACTTAGGATTCTCTTAACCAGACATTCAAGGCTCTTCACCACCTGGCCCTAGCCTATCTTACTTCCACTCTTATTTATCTAGTCACTGCTTCTCATCTTTTTCAGGTTCCTTTCCTTACACTGCCCTCTATGCTTGTAAAACCCTCCTACCTCCTTTCCAACAACCTAAATCCCACCCAATTTTAATACAGCACAGTGGCATTAGGAAGCCAGGGCCCCTTACTTACCATTTGCTAGCTGTAGGACCTTGGACATGTTATTTAACTTTGCTAAACTGGTTTTCCAATCTGTAAAGTGAAGACGTTCACAGTACCTACCTCAGAGTTCTTTGCAACACTCTCTGTATATAAACACCTTTTGTATGTAAATTGTTTAGGCTAATGTATACTCGTACTCAGAGTGTTGAGCTTTTAATATTACTACTATGCCTCACCTCCTTCATAAACCATCTGTAGTCTTCCTGGTACAGGGATCTTTCTGTACTGATCTGTACCATCCATTTGATGACCAACCCCTAACTACCAAATGAAAGTACTTACATTACTGTCTTCTGCTATTTCACTTAGCAAATGCCTTAAAAACAGGCCCTGTCTTACTTCTGCTTGTACTGTAGACAGCAGTGGTCTCCAAATCTGGGCATCAAATTTACCTGGAGTGCTCTACACATTCCTGGGGCACCCAGCTCTAGCCCAAGATTCTTTATTTATTTAAATAAACATATAATGTATTATTTGTTTCAGGGGCACAGGTCTGTGATTCATCAGTCTTACACAATTCACAGCACTCACCATAGCACATACCCTCCCCAATGTCCATCACCCAGCCACCCCATCCCTCCCACCCCGCTCCACTACAGCAACCCTCAGTTTGTTTCCCGAGATTAAGAGTCTCTTATGGTTTGTCTCCCTCTCTGGTTTTGTCTTGTTTCATTTTTCCCTCCCTTCCTCTATGATCCTCTGTCTTGTTTCTCAAATTCCACATCAGTGAGATCATATGATAGATGTTTCTCTGATCAACTTATTTCACTTAGCATAATACCCTCTAGTTCCATCCACGTCGTTGCAAATGGCAAGATTTCATTTTTTTTTTTTTTTTTTTTATCTAGCCCAAGATTCTGATTCAACAAGTGTCAAGTAGGGCCCAGGAATCTATATTCTTTTTTTTAACATTTTATTTATTTATTTGACAGAGAGACAGAGAGCATAAGTAGGCAGAGAGGAAGGCAGAGGGAGAGGGAGAAGCAGGCTCTCCGCTGAGCAGGGAGCCCGATGCGGGGCTCGATCCCAGGACCCGGGGATCATGACCTGAGCCGAAGGCAGATGCTTAACGACTGAGCCACCCAGGCACCCCTCCTCTGTGCATATGCATATGTATGTGGTGGGGTGTTTTAAAAAACATAGAGAGGCTTGGACCAAAGTGTATTCTGTAACTTGCTCTTAACAACTTATCTTGAAAGGTCTTCTCAGGTTTACCTCATTCTTCTATAGCAGGCCATGTTAAGCACACCATAATTTATTAACCATTCACAATTACTGTGGTTATAACCCATTGTTTTGCTATTATAAACAATACTGTGTACACATGTGCAAATGCTTTATTGAACAGATTGCTAGATGTGCAATTGTTGCATCACATTTTAAATGTTAGTACCACAGAAACTACGAGATAATGTATGTTGTTTTAAGCTTAAAAAAAAGTTAATGGATTTGATCCAACAGCCTTCGAAAGGCTGCTTCCATTTACATTTTCTTGAACAGTGTATGAGGGCCAATTTCTCCATAACTTTCAAAACAGAAAAAATAATCTTTTACATTTTTGCTAATCTGATGGATAAAAATGCTATTTCACCATTTTACTCTTGAAGCTGAGCATATTTGTTTATTATTTCTACTTCTGATTAACAGTAACAAGTTAATTATGTGTGTGCTTATGCTAGTTCAAGTACAAGCACCGGGCTTACTGCTGTACATCACTACCTCTAACCCTCTCAACATCTTTATGACCCAGGTACTATTCTTCTTGCCACTTTTCTAAGATACTGAATAAAAGAGACAGTAAGTATCCTGCCCACAATCACGAAGCTGCCTTTTAAAGATTTTATTTCTTTATTTGAGAGACAGAGAAAGAGAGCGTGTGTGCCTGCTGGGGGAGGGACAGAGGGAGAGGGAGAGAGAATTTCAAGCAGATTCCAAGCTGAGCGCAGAGCCCCACTCGGGGATCAATCTCAGGACCCTGAGACCACAACCTGACCAAAATCAAGAGTAGGACACCCAACCAACTGAGCCACCCAGGTGCCTCCTGAAGCTGCCTTTTAAATATAGGTAATCCTATCCCACAGCCAAGCTTCAGTTTATTTTACTGAGTTGAGTCTATCTTTTTCTTATTGATTTATAGGAACTCTTATAGATGGTTACTGTGCCTTTGATAAATTTGCCCATAAAACTCTGAGGTGGTGCCTTTTTGTGAGTAGATCTTTGACTACATTTTCAGTTCTTCAAAAAATCCTTAGGAATTTAATTATTCAGATTTTCTACTGAAATTTGGCACTTTGTTTCGCCTTAAAACTATGCTTTAACTAGGCTTTTGACCATAGTCTTAAAAAACTGTTAGTAGCACTCTCGATCTTTACACCTCATCTCCTACTCCTTATGTCCGCCTATGCCCGTAGAAAAGGGTATTTCTAGGGCACCTGGGTGGTTCAGTCAGTTAAGCGTCTGCCTTCTGCTCAGGTCCTGGGATCAAGCCCTACATCGGGCTCCCTCCTTCCCTGCTCAGTGGGGAGTCTGCTTCTCCCTTTCCGTCTGCCACTCCCCCTGCTTGTGCTCTCTCTCTCTTGCTCTCCCTCTCTCAAATAAATAATCTTTATAAAAAAAAAAAAAAAAAGGAAAGGAAAGGGAGTTTCTGTCCCTGTCCCCCATGGGAAGAAATACTGAGGGTGAAGAGCTCTGCACTTGCATCCCCACTGTTAACTAGTTCCAACTGCTAAACTGACCAAAGCCCTGAGCCAAGCACATGGACATGTCTCATTAGGGGCCTGACTGCTCTGTTAGGCAGGCACAACTGCACTCTCGCTCTTTCCCATCCTGCTCCTACATGGAGAAGCAAACCAGCCTACTCATTATGGGTCTGACCATCCTTTGCTCTAGCTTCTCTTCACCTTCAGCTGAATAGGTGAGGTCAGGTTGGGTCTGCCCATAAATTAGATGTGGAAAAGCAGAAAGTCTCACTCAGGATTTAAGGCTAATCTGCATTTCTCCAGCTTAATTTACCAGGGAGTAGCATCACATTGGAGGTGCTTGTTCAGTCGTTAGTAGAGTGGGGCTAGATTTCTCCTTTGGCTATTATTATTACTAGTATATAACTTCCTTGATAAGAAGCTCCCAAGGGGAAAGGGGGTGACTGATAGAATTTAAACACCAAAATTCTACCCTAAACCCCTTACCATTATATCTTCTATTACTTTCTTGCTCAGACTTGAGAACAAGTCTTACAACTTGTAAGTTCTAACTAAACGATCTTTCTTTTTTATTTTTAAAATCTTTCAATTGGGTTTATTTTATTCTTTAAATGAACTTTTAGGGGCGCCTGGGTGGCTCAGTCGTTAAGCGTCGTCTTCAGCTCAGGTCATGATCCCAGGGTCCTGGAATTGAGCCCCGCATCGGGCTCCCTACTCCGCGGGAAGCCTGCTTCTCCCACTCCCAGTCACCCTGCTTGTGTTCCCTCTCTCGCTGTGTCTCTGTCAAGTTAATAAATAAAATCTTTTTTAAAAAAAATAAATAAATGAACTTTTATAGATTGTAAAAGAATTATAAAATGTATGACCATTGGATAAAACCAAAGTATAGGTATACAAAAAAAGTGATTAACTTCTCCCCCAACCCCTCCCCAATATATTACAATTATTTAGTGTATGTTGCTTCTTTATGCTCATATATATACACAAGTGTAGGGTTTTCCCTCAACTTTTAGAAAAATGGAATACTATATCCAATGCTATGAATCTTTTCATTAATTTAACAAAATAAGGACATCCCTCAGGTCAATAAATAGATCCAACTCATTCTTTAATTGATGCATATTTCATAGAATATATGTACCATATTATGTGGCTCAGCAACTCCCCTAATAATGTACACTGTTTCCCTTTTTTGCCACTACTTACATGGGCCTTGTACATATGTGCTTATGTACTGCTATCTTTATTTCTGGAGGCCAATCCCAAGAATGAGACTTCTGTATTAAAGGGTATGTACATTTTATTTTAATGCAGCAATACTTGCTTTATTTAATTAATTAATTTTTTATTTATTTATTTTTTAAGCAGGCTCTATGCCCAAGCCCAATGTGGAACTTGAACTCATGACCCTGAGATCAAGAGTCACATGCTCTACCAACTGAGCCAGCCAGGCACACCAAGGTATGTGCAATTTTAAATGCTGATTTACTCTCCAAATAGGCTGTAGCAATTCACACTCCTACCAGCATATGTAAGTGTTCATTTCCTCATACCATCAACAATACTAGAAGCAGTCAACTTAATTTTTATAAATTTGAAAGGAAAAAAAAAAATCACAAGATCAATTCTCATTTTCCTTAACTACCTGTGAGGTTGAGCATCTTTTCCATTTATTGAGCACTCACACTCACTACTATGAACTGGATATTTATACTTTGTCCGTTTTTCTTTTTTTTTTTAAGATTTTATTTATTTATTTGACAGAGAGAAAGAGAGTAAGCGCACAAGTAAGCAGAGGGAGAAGGAGAAGCAGGTTCCCCTTTAGGCAGAGAGCCTGATGTGGGGCTTGATCCCAGGACCCTGGGATCATGACCTGAGCCAAAGGCAGACACTTAACCAACTGAGCCACCCAGGCGTCCCACTCTGTCCATTTTTCTATCACACTAAGTAAATTAACCTGTCATGTTTTGAAAATATATCCCCTGGCCTATCATTTGTCTTTTGACTTTGTCCACAGCATTATTTGTATTTATTTGTATGTAGTTTTATTTGTATGTAGTATAATCTGTCAATCTTTTCCTTATTTGACTTTGGATTCGATGATTGGTTTTAAGACTGCCTTCTCCTCTGCTCACCCCCACTGCCTCAGTACAAATTTCCTAGTCAATTTTCTTCTATTATTGCTTGTAGGACTTAACATTTAAATATTTTATCTAGAATTGATTTTCATATATAAAGTGAATTTGCAGGCTCTAAATTCTTCTGCCAGATGGACAGCCAATTATGCCATACAATTTATTATTATTTTTTCCTAGTGAATTAAGGTTCTATCTTACCACAGACTACATTCCTATATACACTTAGATCTGCTTTGGAACATTCTATGTGGTTCCACCAATCTCTTTGGCTATAACTATACCAATTCCAATATATTTATTCTATTCTGGTAGGGCAATTGTTTCCCTCTGTTTTTCAACACATTCTTTTTCTTCATAATTTTTTTTGACATTTGTATATATTTATTTTTAAGGCTCTGGCGACAAACAATATTCCAATTCTGGCCCTGCCTTTACCACCTATATCACTTTGGGCAAGTCATTTATCATATTTGGGCCTCAGTTTTCTCACCCACCCTTAAGTTTTGATATGTAGTAATTTTTCCTAATCAACTGACTTCCCTTAACTTAAAAAATTTGTTTTCTTAATACATGGTCCATTTTTATAAACTGAGTTATCTTTTTAAAAAGTGCATTATTTTTACAACATAAATCTTATGTATTCTTAAGCATATTCTCAGGTATTTATAGTGGCACAATCTATAATAATTGCACATTTGTAGACATTGCTCCATTACCTGCTGTCATCAAATGTGGTATGCCTAATTTCTCCTCTTCAAGAGGAATCAACAATTTTGCCTGGCTGCCCAAGAGTCTTTCTTCACCCTTAAAACTGAGAAACTTTCCTAGAAAAGTTTTCAGTGTCAATTGTTTTGTATCCATTTTTCTTGAAAGATGGTTTAAACTCATTACTTCAAACCTTTATTTCCATAAAGTCTTTAATTACGTATTTGAGCTTTTGTGTTTTCTGCATCTACTGCAGTCAATTGTTTATTTCCATTTCACTTGCTCAACCTGTCTTTCTTATCCTTCACTAGGTTTTCAGCAGTTTGTATTTGTTTTTATTCTCTTTCCAATGTGGCTTTTAATTCTGTGATAACTTTTGTTTTCTTTTCCACTATTTTCCTCAGCTTTACCTGCTGATGCTCCATTTTCTCCTGTCACCGTGCCTTATTTTACCTGATCTTCTGTATCTCTGCTTGGAGTTCTTTACTTTCTTAAGTTCTTTGAATTTATGGTGGCAGGACTGGCCGTTAATTTTCATCTGAGGTTAAAAAACATTTTTCTAGTGTGGGTACTTTACCTGCCACTTGTTTCCCATAATTTCCTCTTTTTTATAGTATCTTTCTACAGCTGTTGTGCTGGTTCTTTTTGACTGAGGCATGTGCTTCTTACATGCTCTGAAGGAAGCCCCTATGGGAGAAGCCAGGGCCGTGTTCCAAGTTAACAGAAACACACGAAGCTTTTGCATTTCCCCAGCCAATCGGGATGATAAACTGTCAAGCTGCTCACAATTCACCCTCTCTTCCAACCCGCCTTATCTGCTGCATCTCGAGAAGATGGCACGTCTGTGTGTCTCCCTGTACAGCTCAGCTCCCCTCTTACCCCAGGTGTCCAATGGAGAAGCGCCTGCTACCGGTCTGTGCACCCTCCTCTCCCTGTCCCAAACAAAGGACAGTTGATTTTGCCTGCAAAATCCAATTCTGGAGAACCGTTTGAGCTCGAAATCTGAAGCCAAAGATCTCCTTTCTTAGCATCTTCCTATACCCACGCAATCTTCATTATCCTTCTGTCCTTCCTCACTTAGTATTGGGAGCATAAGGAAAAATGACCTAACTTTAAACATCTTAATTGTCAACATTTATGTTACCCTTGTCCCTTTTTCTCCATGTCTTCCCTGTCCTATCAAACTTTTATCTCCCACTTCCCCTGCCTTTGTGCAACTATTGCTTCACAAATGCTTTACCCCAACATGTGAAAAAAATGCCCCTAAGGGGCGCCTGGATGGCTCAGTCGTTAAGCATCTGCCTTCAGCTCAGGTCATGATCCTGGGGTCCTAGGAGTGAGCCCCTCATCAGGCTCACTGATGAGCAGGGAGCCTACTTATCCCTCTCCCTCTGCATGCCGCTCCCCTTGCTTGTACACTCTCTCTAATTAAATTAAAAAAAAAAAAAAAACTTAAAAAAAAAAAAGGTCCCTAAAAAGAAAAGGCTGTAAACATCATTTTTACTTATTTTAAAACTGTGGATATTACAATGTCAGGGGTCTCCTAAGATGTATATATGCAGGGCGCCTGGGTGGTGCAGTCAGTTGATCATCCAACTTTGGTTTCGGCTCAGGTCGTGGTCTCAGTCATGGGATGATAGAGCCCAGCATTGGGCTCCACACTCGGTGTGGAGTCTGTTTGAGATTTTCTCTCTCCCTATGCCCCTGCCCCCGCCGCCCCCACACGTGCTCTTTCTCTCTCAAATAAATAAATCTTTAAAGAAGCATATATGCAATATAAAATATTTATGAAGACATGACCACATCTTCACTTTCAAATGCTTTCATGAATAACAACATAAGTTACCATTCACATTACACACATCTTACATTTTAAAAAAATTTAAAAGGTACCATGTCTATCTTGTTATGAGACACTCCTTGAGGAAGGAACCTGTGTATTCCACTTTTATTACACACAGTGCTAGTACCAGAACATTAAGGTGAATGTGTGTGTGTATATATGTAATTCTTTTATTTTTTTTAAGTAGGCTCCACACCCAGCATGGAGCCCAATGCAGGGCTAGATCTCAAAACCCTCAGACCAAGACCTGAGCTGATGGGACACCTGGGTGGCTCAGTTGGTTAAGCGGCTGTCTTCAGCTCAAGTCATGTTCCCAGGGTCCTGGGATCAAGTCCCACATCGGGCTCCCTGCTCAGCAGGGAGTCTGCTTCTCCCTCTCCCTCTGCCCCTGCTTGTACACTCGCTCGCGCTCTCTCTCTCTCTCAAATAAATAAATGAATAAAATCTTTAAAAAACAAAAAGACCTAAGCTGCTATCAAGAGTCAGATGCTCAACCAAATGAGCCACCCAGGCACCCCTGTATATATGTAATTTTTTTTAAAGCCCCCAAGTTATGCAAATCAACAATACCACTCCAGTCAGTGGAACATTTTCTATGATTGTTAATATAACCAAAATTAGCTAAGCAAAATCCTGAGAGAATAAACTTAATCTTTTCCATTTGTCCTCCCTTCAAGCCTGTTCCTGACTGATTATTGTTGATCAATGTCTGCAGAGAAGTCCTGCCTTGTCAAACTTTGAGATGAATTCTGGCATAGTACCCCTTCAGCTCCTGGCTCAGAGGCTAACCAATCAGCTCTGGCATCTTGGCCTCAGGCAAGCCAGACTACCTATGGAACAGAGATTCATTCCTTGTTCAAATCACAGCATCTCCAGTAAGTCTGTATGAACCAGGTTAGGACAAAAAGGAATAAAGCAGCAGCACTTTTATCCAGTGGTCCCATGGAGGAATTAGTCCTCTCACTGTCTAGAAAAAAGAAAGGAGGAAGTTAAAACCAGAAGAGTTTTATATTTTAAATTCCCCTGCACAGTCTTGCGAGGGGAGGGACTGGTGGAGCACTGCAAAATTCTAAGTGTCTACCACAAACCCTTAGGCGTACTAAAACACTTAAGAGTCTTTTTTGTTGCCAATTTCACATCTGCTAACAAAGGCTACAGAAGGTTACTAAGTATCATCATTGTGCCCAAAATACGTAAGTATGTGTCCAATACATCATATCTGGTGAATTAAACGAAGAGATTCCTGAAGAGCTGCCACAAATACTAAGAAGTGAAAATTTATATGCCAGTCAAAATCATTATGTGCCAAATAGATAAAATAACTGCTTTAAAATCTCAGAGGCATCAACACAGGCTGAGAAGGCAAGCATTCGTCCCATGTATATTTCAGGTACAAGGTGGTCTTACTACCAGTATTCTTCAAAAAGCATCAGGTATACTATACCTATATTTCTCTCCTCAGAACCTTAAAATGTTTTCTAGATGCTAAATCTTAAAGCACGATGGTCAGTTAGATAAATATTAGGGCAAGATAAATCCCTATGACTCTGCCAATTCTATTCAAAACCAACTCTGAAACATGCAACTAAGTGAAACAGAAGCCTAGGAACTGCTACTCATCTTTCGCCCTAAAACAGGGCAAATACCACCTGTAAACTCAGATGTATCAGCGTTCTTGTATCAGGTACTGTATCTAAGTCAGGTAGAACAAGAAAAAATGGGCTTTAACTAGTACATTATGGTACTTGGAGTCTGACTACAAGAAGCTTCTAGACCACAAAAATGGGTGTAGTTGAAAGGAATCAAGGGAATTTTTTCCTCTGGGTCTTTAAAAGGCAGAGGAATGAACATAATGACATTCTGAGGTAGCTTTCTGGCCTGGGGTCCTGATTCCTCTCTTGAAAATATAAATCACATTTATATTAACACCTAATAATTCTCCTTGATTATATTTCAATTATACAGATATAGTAAAGATGATGATTAAATAATAATAGCAACATTTCTAAATTGCTTACCATGTATGTCCCAGGCAGAGTTCCTAAACCCATTACATATACATTAACTCATTTAATCTTATTACCTTCATTTTACAGATGAGGAAACTGAGGCACAGGTGTTAACTTGCCCAAGGCCACACAAACTGATCTCAACACAAAGTACCTCAAAGGGGCTATATGGTAATAGAGCTTTGTGCATGGGATGGAAGAGAAGAATCAATGTTCAGTGCATGTAGATGCAAAAAAAGGATAAGATTTCTGCTTCTGGTCAGCAGATGTCAAGGTAATCCCAGGGTAATGTTCTTAGAGTGCCATCTGTACCACCTGTTTCTGAATCCGCCGAGTGTCTGTTAACTTCAGGGGAGGAGCCCAGGAATGTGCAAACCCCTCAGGGGAGTCTCAGACACACACTAAGATTTAGGGAACCACCACTCCAACACCAATGCTGCTGTACGCCCCAGCAGAAACCACAAGAGGAGATGAAACACAATACTGATTATGGGACTTCTCACTCCAGGTGTAGTTGATAGAATCCAGTTCTTTACTCTGAAACAACTCCCAAATGTATTCAGATGATGGAACACTTGAAAGTCAAGTTGTTCTTGAAATGCAAATAAATTTAAATCTACTGAACTACAAATACAAATGATTTTACTACAGGAAAAACATGATTACATTACTACAAAAAATTTAGAAATTATAATCATGTATTCTTATGTCGGTGTCTCCAGAGTAAAAAAGATGAACATTTCTGGACTTTTTCACCCATGTTAAAAGCTGCGTCCCTTTATTTTGCCCTCTGCTGGCAATCATTATCAACAGCAAGCAGGAAACAAAGATCCGAAAATTCCAATAACTTTTAAATTCCTCTAAACTGTGAAGTCTGGCACCTCCTTGGTAAAAGTCTTCTCCAAAACTGAGCCTAAAAGGCACTGTGTTAAAGTGGTATTTACTGCTCACCAGCCCCCAGGCACAGATTCTTTTCATCAGGGTTTCTTAACTTGAGGTCCATGAGCTTGAATTGGAAAATCACATTCATATTTTCACTAACCTCTGACTGAAATTTAGCATTTCCTTTTATTACGAAGGGAGGCAGCTACTCACAGCCATGTCAATATCTGACTTTGTCACTGACCGAAATCAGATTTTTATCATATCACATTACTATAATTAAACATTTGAAATGCTATTTACCCTCATCACTACTTTAAAATTATAGCCATAGGGCGCCTGGGTGGCTCAGTCGGTTAAGCGACTGCCTTCGGCTCAGGTCATGATCCTGGAGTCCCGGGATCGAGTCCCGCATCGGGCTCCCTGCTCGGCAGGGAGTCTGCTTCTCCCTCTGACCCTCCTCCCTCTCATGCTCTCTGTCTCTCATTCTCTCTCTCTCAAATAAATAAATAAAATCTTTAAAAAATAAAAAAAATAAAATTATAGTCAATTACACTGGATGGTGTAATTTAATGAATTAATTTAAAAGTACAAGGGTGCCTGGGTGGTTCAGTCAATTAAGTGTCCGACTCTTGGTTCTGGCTTAGGTCATGATCTCAGGATCATGAGCTCGAGCCCCATGATGGGCTCTGCGCTCAGCAGGGAGTCTGCTTGAGATTCTCTCGCTCCCTCTGCCCCTCACCCACCCTCTAAAAAAAGTACATATTACTATAGCTCCACTTTTTTAAAAAATGTTTTTGATAACTGTAATTCAATATAATCGATTTCCTTCATATTCCTATGTTTTTTATGCATTTGAAAATGTAATTATGAAAAGAGGTCTACTGGCTTCAGATTGCCAAAGGTGTCCACGGCATGCGTACACACATACACATGTACACACACACACACACGTGTTAAGAACCCTGACCTGGACAGATTGGTGCACAAAAATAGTTTTAAGGGCGCCTGGGTGGCTCAGTTGGTTAAGCGACTGCCTTTGGCTCAGGTCATGATCCTGGAGTCCCGGGATCGAGTCCCGCATCGGGCTCCCTGCTCATTGGAGAGCCTGCTTCTGCCTCTCTCTCTGCCTGCCTCTCTGCCTACTTGTGCTTTCTCTCTGTGTGTCAAATAAATAAATAAAATCTTAAAAAAAAAAAATAGTTTTAAGATACTGTGTCATCGGCATCATGCAAGTGAGTTAAGATAGAAGTAAACTGCTTATGGTGTGATTACTGGGATTATTAGTTTATATTTCACTACCAAAACCCACGCTTCCTGTGTGCCTGGCACCCACACTTCCTGTGTGCCTGGAACAAAGGAGTTCCATCAGGTTGCTAAATGAAAGGACAAACTTTGGGGTAGAGTTCCTATAAATGAGGTTTGACCCTAGTTACTTCACTGATTTCACCAGCAGCCTATCTGTGGCTCAGTTCCTCCTTTCTTAGAAATGGGGCTGCTACTGCTTACCCAAATTGACTCTGAAAGACCTTGCAAGAAGAAAGGGGCCATCGATTTGTGTAAAAAATCTCAAGCCCTTTGAAAGATATATTTACTTTTTTAAAACATATATTCTTAAGTAATAGTTATAGTAGTCTCAATTTTACTAACACAGACCCAGTTTCCACATCAGGACCTTGAATTCCATTCCATTCTGCTGTCCACCATGGGGTGTAAGGAAGAGCGAGCCATTACAGAAAATGAAACTATGTCTCACTCAGGATTCTCTGCTTTCTGTGGACAGTGGGTGGACTTTAATATCAGTGTGTAGCCCCAGGGATTTGTGTGTAAATTGTGTGTGTTATGTCTGGGCAATGAGAGTCTGTCGCTTTCATCAATTGGCTCAGTCAGTTAAGCATCTGCCTTCCACTCAGGTCATGATCCCTGAATCCTGGGGGAATCCTGGGATGGAGCCCTGCTCAACGGGGAGTCTGCCTGTCCCTTTCCCTCCCCCGTCCTAACTCATGTGCTTAAGCTCGCTCTACTCTCTCTCAAATAAATAAATAAAATCTTTAAAAAAGGGGGGGGAGGGTTCCAGAAAAGTTGAGACCTAGACTCTAAATACTTCTGGAAAACTGTAAACAAACTCACAATGTACAAATGTTTTTTGACAGGACCTTTATGTGTAAAAAAGAACTCTTTTCCTACAACAAACTGTGGGTGAGAGAATAAAATTAACCTGTGCAACACCTTATAGCTAGTCAGTGGACTAGACAGAACCAAACTCCACCCGGCTTTCCCCCCTGCACCATGCCTATCACTGTCCACACAGTTTCATTCTTCTTAAGTCATGGTGTTCGTGGTGTCTCAAGCAGGAGTATAAGACTTTAAACACCACTAGCCAAGGCCCTCAGTTGCTCTGATCACTCTCACAGTGTTTAATACAGTAAGTGGAAGAGATTAAGGAATAAAGGAAAGAAAATTCTTCCCACTGACATATTCAACAACTTTCAAAAATAAATTCATGCTGCAATGTCAGCTTAAAAGCTTCCTCCCGGGGCGCCTGGGTGGCTCAGTCGTTAAGCGTCTGCCTTCAGCTCGGGTCATGATCCCAGGGTCCTGGGATGGAGCCCTGCATCGGGCTCCCTACTCCGCGGGAAGCCTGCTTCTCCCTCTCCCACTCCTCCTGCTCGTGTTCCCTCTCTCGCTGTGTCTCTCTCTGTCAAATAAATAAACAAAATC
Source organism: Mirounga leonina (assembly GCF_011800145.1). Classification (NCBI taxonomy): domain Eukaryota; kingdom Metazoa; phylum Chordata; class Mammalia; order Carnivora; family Phocidae; genus Mirounga; species Mirounga leonina. The sequence continues at coordinate 14,856,315 of NW_023270494.1, forward strand.
TTTAAAAAAAAAAAAAAAAGCTTCCTCCTACTGCCTGTGCTTCTATGAAAGATCCTCAAGTTGTCAATGTCCAGAAAGACTTACTACTCAAGGTTACACTTCTGTATCACCATGAAATAAGCCAAGAAAAGATAAGGAAAGTGTCATCCTTCTCTATTCAGAAAACAGTGGCAGGATCACGGTCACAGACCAAAATTTCCAAAAACAGATCACTTTTAAGAGGACAGATATGAGGCAGCAATAGCAGTGACACTCCTGGCAGACGGGCTGGGGGATCCATGAATGGTACCTGGGGGTGGGAGCAGGAGGCGGGGAAGCCCGCACAGTAAAGAGCCCTAACAGAAATCTAGTGTAGCCAAGAGTGTGTATGACCACCAACTGAGGCACCAGCATCTTTCTTCACAGCCATCCCTCTCTCCTCCCCTATCCGCCCCCCAAATGAAGCAATGCGGCGCGAAGGGAGAGGAGTGGAGTGATAAATGGCGTAGCTTTTGGGTGTAAAGTCGAGTTTGAGTGCCATCCCCCCCCCGAAATAGCTGTCTGACTCGGTCAAGTCACAACATGGTGCCTCAGTTTCCCCAAGAGTAAAATGGGGGTAATTACGCTTCTGATTACCCAGGAATGCTGCCAGGATTAAATGAGATAACGAGTGCGAAAGCTTCTGCACAGGGCCAGACACAGAGGAACCGCTCCGGGGGCGCTAAGGCAAGTCCGCAGCAGGGTCCTGGGGTCTGGGCTCCGGCCCGGAAAGGGTGCTCCCGGGGCCCGCTCCCCGCCAGCTGGGTTCCGAGCCCCTGCCCGGCCCACCTTGTTGTTGTACTCCTCCACGAAGCTGCCCAGCGCCAAGCGAAAGCGCTTGTCGGGCCGCACGCTCCAGTTCATGGCGTAGACGGTCCAAGGCGCTTCATACTTGTAGATCTCCTTCCGTTTGCCGTGCAGGGACATGGTGGCGGCGGCGGGGCCGCAGTGCGGGCCGGGACGACAGCAAGCTGCTGCGGGCCAGGCGCGAGTCAGGCGGGGAGCCGGGCCTGAGACTGAGGGGTCCGAAGGGAGGCGGGGCGGGGGCGGGCAGGGATGGCCTAGCCCGGAAGCGGGGCCGCGGCGACAGACAACGACTGCCGGGCCCGACCCCCAGTTTCAAACCTGCTTGGGCTCGGACAACAGCCACCTTCCGTTTGAAGCCCCGCCCCGCCCTCTCGAAACGGAAGCCACGCGACCCCCGTAGCGGCGCCGGCCGTTGGCTGCCTGACATGTCCTTTCGAAAGGTTCCTTCTCCTCATTGGCTAGTGCATCCGTAGCTTCTGAAACCCTTCGCTATTGGCGTAAGTGTTTGTCATTCCAATGACTTGCCCGGCCCAATTTCAGGGGGCAGGCGCTTTCTCAGCTCCAAAGGTGATTGGCTGAGAAAGATGTCAGTCAGGGAGATAACGGCGCACTGCGGGTGAATGGGGGCGTGGGTGGCCTAGAGGCTAGTTATCTAGCTGCGGCGGGGCAGGCCTCCGAGTTCTAGGCCAATTCTCTGAGAGTGGAAACCCCCTGGGTGACCTGCTCTGACTTCCTCTCTGCAGCTGCCATTGCGAGCGGTTTCTCCACGCTGTCCAGTGGAAATTTACATTCAGCCTGGCCCCAGCCAAACGGGAATCACCTTAATTTCCTTCTGGTGCCCACAGCCCTGTATACCGGGGAGCTGTTGTCCCAGTCCCCCCAAGGGCAGGAGGCGCACACGCCTTTGCAGACCGACCCACCTTTAGTCAGGCCTTCCCGCGCTTTCCTGGACATTCTAGAAACGCTCGGAATTTCAGGGTTGGTTTTCAGTTAAGTCCGCGGCCCTGCTTGCTTGGCCCTAAGTTTTTGTCGGTTCCCGTTCATTCCATCCCTTTCCCCGAAGCGGAGCCCAAGGCAACAGCTAATCAAGCCCTAAACAGATCTGTGTCCTCAGTTTGAAATGGAGAAGGGTCTGAATCTAGGTAACATCTCTTTATAATTTAAATGGTTTCCTATGATTTGCTTTCAACGCAATTAAAGGAGACTCTTAAGGAACTGCTAGGTGGTATCATTAAATATCCTTTTAAATATCGTGGATTGTTGAACAACTCAGAAAGAATTATGTGACTGCTGTATGTAACAAACCCCTTAGTGTTCCATCTGCTTACTTATTTGAACAAATTTTCTCTGCTTAAGTTTTTTAAAAAAAGGAAAGAAAAATAGGTATAAAAGTGTTGCTGAACCTTGTCTCACTCTAATAAAAAAGTGATATTCATCCACACACATGAGCTAATGAGAGGAAAATACCCTCCTTTATATATGCATTTCCAGTAAAATTTTAATTTCTATAAAAATTTGAAATATATTTGGGTTCCTGGCTGGCTCAGTTGTAGAGCATCCATCTATTGATGTTGGGGTCATTGAGTTCAAGCCCCACGTTGGGTGTAGAGATTAAATTTTTTTAAAAACTTTAAAAAGTAATTTAAAAAAATTTGAAATATATCTCTGTTGTTTTGAACAACTCTGTACTAATGAGTATAATCCTTAAAGCCTTGGTAAGGTTACAAAAATTTAATTTTAAAATTCATATGTATGTATTTGCTGCAAACAGTTATGATCAAGTTACTGATAATAGACCTTAAATCTGGAAATAAACTACATGTAGCATAAACTGTGGTGGAATAGAATGGAATTATGAGAAGAGAAAAAGGAATAATGTTAAAGAAGGGCTTATTCTCATGTTTTTATTTTATTTTTTTTAAGAGTTTATTCATTTGAGAGAGAGAGCATGAGCAGGGGGAGGGGCAGAGGGAGAGGGAGAGGGAGAAACAGATTACAGGCTGAGCAGGAAGCCCAACATGGGGCTGGATCCCAGGACCCTGAGACCATGACCTGAGCCCAAGGCAGCCACTAATCAACTGAGCCACCCAGGCGCCCCTATTCATGTGCTTTTAAAATGAATAGAAGATGCGGTGTGTATGTGTATATATGTACATATATATACATATATGTATATATATATAATGTAATATTACTCGGCCATCAAAAAGGATGAAATCTTACTATTTACAACAATGTGGATGTAACTGGAGGGTATTATGGTAAGCGAAATAAGTCAGTCAGAGAAAGACAATTATCATTTGGTTTCACTCATATGTGGAATTTAAGAAATAAAACAGAAGATCATAGGGGAAGGGAGGGAAAAGTGAAATAAGATGAAATCAGAGAGGGAGACAAACCATAAGAGACTCTTAACTATAGGAAACAAACTGAGGGGTGCTGGAGGGGAGGAGGGTGGGGGGATGGGGTAACTGGGTGGTGGGCATTAAGAAGGACATGTGATGTAATGAGCACTGGGTGTTATATGAGCTGATGAATCACTGAACTCTATCTCTGAAACTAATGATACACTGTATGTTAACTAATTGAATTTAAATAAAGTAAGTTTTAAAAAAAGAGAAAAAGAGGCAGCAGCTCTTTCTGCCCCCAGATCCTGTCCCCATGCTTTAATAAACCACCATTGTGGGCGCCTGGGTGGCTCAGTTGGTTGAGCGACTGCCTTCGGCTCGGGTCATGATCCTGGAGTCCCAGGATCGAGTCCCGCATCGGGCTCCCTGCTCGGCGGGGAGTCTGCTTCTCCCTCTGACCCTCCTCCCTCTCATGCTCTCTGTCTCTCATTCTCTCTCTCTCAAATAAATAAATAAATTCTTTAAAAAAAATTAAAAAAAATAAACCACCATTGTGCACTAAAAACAAAACAAAAACAAAAAGAAAGAAAGAAAATGAAGATGTGAAGGGTGCTTGGCTGTCTCAGTCAGTAGACATGTCACTCTTGATCTTAGGTTATGAGTTCAAACCCCACATTGAGCATGGATCCTACTTTAAAAAAAAAAAAAGAATGATGTTGGCTCTTTTTTTTTTTTTTTTAAAGATTTTATTTATTTATTTGACAGAGAGAGAGAGAGAGAGGGAACACAAGCAGGGGGAGTGGGAGAGGGAGAAGCAGGCTTCCCACTGAGCAGGGAGCCCAAGGTGGGGCTCTATCCCAGGACCCTGGGAGCATGACCTGAGCCGAAGGCAGACGCTTAACGACTAAGCCACCCAGGCGCCCCTGAATGATGTTGGCTCTTAAATCACTATGCTACTTGGATCTAAATGGATCGATATAAATGAGGCAATTTATAAAGTATCAATATTCACAATATACTGGAAATTACATGCTTGCAACTATTTAAACTTATCAATGAAATACTTCAAATGTTAACTTAAAAATGTATATGTGATAGGAGGGATTCATCTTCAAAATTCTTTCAAGGAGTACCAAAAAAGGACTGATTGACTGATTAGGTACTTTTGGACAACAGCCGTTTCATTGGAGCGATTAACTGCGCATGTTCTCAAGCCAGACCATATGGATTGAAACCGTGTCCTCATTTTCCCATAATGTTAGGCAAGATTCCCTTTTTTTTTTTTTTTAAGATTTTATCTACTTATTTGAGAGAGAGAGAGAGTGAGAGCACAGGTGTGTGGGAGAGGGCAGAGGCAGAGGAAGAAGCAGACTCCCCGCTGAGCAGGGAGCCTGACACGGGACTCGATCCCAGGACCCCAAGATCATGACCTGAGCCAAAGGCAGATGCTCAACCAACTGAGCCACCCAGGTGCTCCAGGACTCCTTTTTTTTTTTTTTTAATTGAAGTATAATTTACACATAGAAGTACACATATTTTCAAATATGAAATATACTTAATGTCACCAGCTCCTACATCAGGAAGCAGGAAAGTACTAGCACCCCAGACGTCCCCCTCATGCTTGCATAAATTTCTTAGCCTCTCGCTGCTTCTGATCCCTCATCTCTTAAATGAGGCCAACAATACCGACCCCACAGGGTTGTAGTGAGGCTTAGTGAACTAGTATCTGCAGAAATGTCAGCAGGAGCATGGCACAGGGAGAGCATTATGGAAGTGTTTGCTGTTGTCATGATTCTTGATTGTGACCAAGCCAGAGCCTCTCCAATTCCCTTTACCCCAGCCTGGCTAAAAGCCCCATGCCCCTGGGGTTCCTGGGCCCAGCAGAACACTTTGAGATTCTCAACACACAGATCCTTGTGGGAGGGACTTGAAGAAGACTACAATGTTGGACTCACAGCACAATCAGGGACAGATGACCCTTGGGTAAGTAACACACCCAGCCCAACATGAAATGTGCAGACTTTATTAGCTGTGAGATGTTCCACTGCCCAGTAGAGTCCCAAAGGGCATCACAGAACCATGAGGGGCAGAGTGGCTGGGGGCTGGAGCTCTGTGCCCTGATGTGTCTACTACAGAGGACACTTTCATCCCCAGCTGGTTCAAAGGCTCTTGGCAGGAGGTCTCACTAACCTTGGGTGCTGGGCCGTGAAGCGGTAGATAGTTCTGAGCCACAAGGTGATAGTACCCAGCTGAGAGCAAGGTTCTCATGCAGATCAGAAACTTCTTTCTTCAGTGACACCTCTGTCCTGTAAGCTACCTCTACCCCCAAGCCTCACCCACCCTCCACCAGGCCTACTGTCTAAACAGAGCCCTAGAGGAGTCTGGGAAAGTCCTGAGCCTCTTCACCCATGCCTTAGTGGGTCACTTGGGTTGGCAGTTTGTAGCTACAGTAGGAGAATAGTTTTCAGAGGCCCATTTGGCAGCTGTCTGCCTCCCCCAAATCCTTCACTCTCACCCACCTTCAATCCCCTCATGGTATCTTTTATCTTGGGGCTCAGTGGCTCTAACTCCCTGCCAATCCAGGATCTGAGCCGTGTCTCTGGAACTCCAGCTGCTGGGGGACCTGGCCGAGGTGTTCAGGAAGGGAAGGAAAGCGGGGACCACAGATGAGTCCCTGTACCTCCAGTGGATGAAGAGGTGAGGCCAGGGGTGACAGGAGCCCCTCAGGCTGCTCCTGTTCTGAGGATACTGTGAAAATTTTGTCTGTTGCCATGGCCAGGGGAGGCACCCTGGAGGAGGAATTCCTTTGTGTCGGCCAATACTTGTTCAAGTCATCACAGCTTGGGACCTGGGGGGTGGGGGTGGGCAAGAAAGGGGGAGGCCACCAACTTCAGGGATGGGAACTGGCAGGAGCTGTGTCCTGTTGCCCCTGCCCCAGCTGTGGGGTCTATGGTTGCAATCTGGGCTTTGCCACCGCCTGTCCAGGCTGCTTGTCAGGACATAAAGGAGGACAGCAGAAGCAACAGCTGCTCTCAGGCACAGAGGCTCTGGGCTTGATGCCACATTGAGACCAAGTTCAGGGTGGGGCAGACATGCAGCTGCCTCCAGGAAAGCCCTTGGGGATCCCTTCATCTGCTCACCTGTTCAGGGGTCAGACCGCCCTGAGGCAGCCTAGTGCCTGGACTCTGAGTGGCTGAGACTACAGGGAACAAGGTCAGGTCATCGGAGGTAGGGGCTCCCAGAATGTAGCCAGTGTGACCCTGGGGCAGGGACTGCTGAAGGAGCTGTAGGATGTGGCTGAGGTCTGAGGACATGCGGGACTCCAACCTGCCACACAGAACAAGGTCAAGGTCAGGGTCAGAGTCAGCGTCAGGGTAAAGGAGAGCCGTTCGGGTCCTGATGCAGCTCTCAATTTTGTAGCCTGCATGCCATTCCTGCTGGATAGAATGGCAGCCTGGGACCTCCCTGAAGCTACTTCCCTGCTACAATCCACAGCCCCTGCCGAAATTTCCCTTGGCACTGACTTCAATAATAACAGTGACCAGGCATTGTGCATACCTCATTTAGCCTTCATAGGGAGCTTTGGTACGGGTATTCTGATTATCCCCATTTCATGAAAGGGCAAACAGAAGCTCCGAATAGTTAAGTAACTTGTCCACATTCTTGCTGGTCAGTTGCAGAGCCAGGTTAGGAGCCCAGGACTTTAATGTCCAAGCCCTTACTCTACCACCGCAGCCCTGCCATCCACAGGCCACACCCCCTTTCCAAGGGCCTATGGAATTTGTTTCTGCATGAGGTTATGCCCCTCTTCCAAAAAGGCTCCCTTGGCCTGTTTTGGGGTTTCCTAGGACAAGCCATCCAAGGAACTGGGCTTAGTGACATAGGGAAGGGAAGGCCTGCAGCTAAATGGGGCTAACCATTCTAAAACCCACAGGGTACCCAGTGATGTCCCTGAGCCACCAAGAGGGGGCACCCGTGCCTAGCCCACTGCTGGGCCTGCTCTCTGCAGCCACCCCCATCCCTGGCCCACAGGACACTCACCTGTTCATCTGGGCCTGGAGCTGCTCTAGCCTGGAGCCTAGCTCCCGAGGCCAGCAGTCTGGGTCTCCCTGAGGGTTGGGGGGGCTGTGCCTTGGCCTGGGGGGCACTTCCTGCAGCAACTCTGGCCAGAGGCCAGATGCATCTGAGATGCTCAGGGAAGGGGCTGCGGCTGCAGGAGGGAAAGGGAAGCCTGAGCTTCAGTCTGGCTGGTTCCATAGGCATGACCTGGAGCAGAGCCCATCCCCTTCCCCTAACTGCCATGGGAACACAGGTTGGGAGAAGTGGATCTCCTTACCTGGGTGCCCTGGAGTACAAGGTCCTATCCCCACAGAGGTCTGGCTTCCAGTTCCCAGAAAGCTGTAACCCTGGGAAGGGGGCTGGGTGCCCAGCTTGGGGGCGCTGACTGGGTGGGGACTGTCCAGCTCTGGCCTCACTGTCCAGGGAGCTGCAGTCCAGTCACTCCCCTGGTGCCCTGATGTGAAACCCCAGGGGGCTGGCTTGTATCCACCCCTGGGGACAGCCCTCACTCAGGCTCTGAGCACACAGGGGCAGGAAGGAGATAAGGGTGTCTATTACTGAGCCTTGGAGAGGGAGCCCCTCTCCTCTCATCAAGGGGCTGGGGAGGTCTCTCCCAAGGTGAGGCAGATCAGGAAGGACCTGAAAGGGATAGGAGGCTGGGCAGGGGCTTCAGGCTGGGCTGGGGCTGACGCTGGTGGAGGCTGGCTTTGCTTACCTGACTGGTTGTCACCAAGGAAGAAGCCTTGGTGGTCCTGGGTGCCTGGAACTGGCTGGGGTGATGACTGCAAACCCCCACCTGCCTTGTGGGGAACAAAAGCATCAAGTAACAGGTACCAAAGCTGGGACAGGGTCTCTTTTTCCTCCCCTGCACCAACCCCCCTCCTGTGGCCCTTGAGACAACTAGGTGAGAAAGTGGTAACAGGTGGCCAGGCTTCCCCTGATGCTCCAGGAAGCTTCCTGCAGGTTCTCCCCTGCGCTGGTGGGCAGGAGATTAACAGGGGCTTAGAGATGTGCAGACCTCCCCCCTCGCCACCAAGAGTCTTGGGAGAGGCAGCCTTGAGTAGCAAGATTTGGTGGGGTGCAGGGGGAGGGGGACAGAGGAGCTGTTCTTGCAGTCCTCCCTTTCCTGAATGCCCTGGTGCTCCCGTCCTTAGCTTGGGCTACTGGGGAGTTTCCTCTGGGTCTGGAATCCCCAATCCATCCAGGATACCCTCAGCAGCACCCTTGGCAGACCACCCTCTTGGCACTATGAAACTTGGGGGTACCCGGGGGCTACAGATGCCCAGGCCACAGAGACCACATCCGTCTTGCCCTAGGGTCCAGCCACTGAGCACTTGGGCCATCTGATGGCTCCTAGGGGCTAGAGCCCCCAAGGTAGCATCCTTACAAGACGTCTCCTAGACCGATCAGGTGGGGAGAGGAGAGACTAGTGGTGGGGAGAAGAGCAGAACGGACAGGGTGGGGATGGCTGTCCATAGCAAGAAAACCTGCCTCAGCGCCACCCTCCAGGAGCTGGGCGTGGGGCTTGAGCCGGCAGAGCCCCTCCTCCTGAGGCCGGGGGTGGGGGGCTCAGTGCCAGGGCCTCAGCCACTGCTGCCCCTGCCAGGCACGCCTGCCCCCTCCTTCGCACTAGCTGATTCCAGACCCCTCTGTCCATACAGTCCCTTCTGGGCCCTTCCAGTCTGTACTGGTTGTCCCACTCCTTGGTAACCCTGAGCTCCCCAGAAATTTGGTCTCCCCACACATCCTCATGACTTCCTTGGTTATTTAACTATGAGGCTCTTTATTTTCCCTGAGTTGTTTAAGTCTCTTCCACTGAGTGATCAGCTTGTGAGGAGAGGCTGCTCTATCTCTCATTTACACCCCTGGGACCTGGCACTGTGAGACCCTGGCTGCCAGACATCGCCCCCTTTCCAACTGGGTGCCACGGGGTGGAAAAAGCCTCAGCTGTAGATTCGCACAGACTTGAGTCCACTCTTTGGCTCTGCATTTGACAGTATGGCTTCCTGTATGGCGGTTTGGCTTTGGTCAATGTATTCATCCTCTCTGACCCTCAGTTTCTTCATCTAGAAAGTGGGGGAAATAACACTCTGTGCAAAGAGAAGACTAAATGAGATCATGTAAATGAAGCCGAGCTGGTGCTCGACAATTGGTAGCTGTCATCATACTCGGCATTATGTTGGCCACGGTAGACACAGAAGAAATTACAGTAAAGGACGCAGGATGGGGTTGAAAAGAAGGGAGGTGGTCGGGTGGGTCCCCTGAGGCCAGGCAGGCCAAGTGCTCAGCAGGCCCCATTGCCTGTTACCAGCTGGCGGAGGGCCACTCCCCGCCCAGGTCCACCCAACCCAGACTCACGTCCCGCAGGTTGAAGGTGACTTCCAGCTTACTCCAGAAGCTGTCTGCAAATGCAGGGTACATGTCCAGCACCTCCAGCAGGTCTGCCCGCTGGATCTTGTGCAGGTCACAGTAGGTCAGGGCCCGCACATCTGCACTGGACTTGCCCGGCCGGGCGTGAAGGCTAACGGGCTCCCCAAAGATGTCATTCTTTCCTGCCAGCCAGAGGGGCAGGGGTCTCTCCAGGGTCTGGCTCCAAGCTCTCCTTGGAAGAGCCTCCCTGAGGGCCCCTTGATCATGAACTAGCCCCCCCCCCCCTCCCCGGCCAACTTCAGAGATCCTGCCAGGCTGGGGCTTGGTGCTCAGGATCAAGCTCTGGGGACAAGGCTAGATGTGCTGGCTGGGGGTGGGGAGGGGTTGGAGGTGAGACCTGCCTTTTCATTTGTTCTCTGAACTCTGCAGAGAGCACATACCATCCTAGCATGTGGGTCTCTCCCAACACCAGTCTCCAGGCCCCTCAGGACCACCCTCTATCAGAATCTGCTCCCTTCCTATTTTCCATGTCTTTGGTACTGCCCCTATCCACCCCTCCACTCCAGGAGACAGTGGGCAGGAAGGGACACTAAAGGCTCCCTGCTCAACCTCTTCCTTGCTCCTCAGCCTGGTGGTGCTGTGAGTGCAGGGAGCCCAGGGCCAGGAGCCCCCTGTTGCCCCCAGGGCAAGGCCTGAGGCTTCTGTGTCTTTGTGTTCCCACTGCCTACTGTGGGGCCAGGTAACCAGCATGGCCCTGGCAGAGGAAGCCTGGGGAAGTCACTTCCCCTTTTTGGACCCCACTGTTCTCATCTCTAAAATGGGTATAACCATATCTGCCTTGCCTGCCCCACTGGACTGTCCAGAGGAACAGATGTGTTGCTTGAGAAACTGCCTCAAATAGCAAGAAGCACCAGACAGGTTGGTGCCAGGCGTTGGGGGGGACAGATGTCCCAGGGTGGACATAAGCTGGTGACACTTGGAGCATGTGGCAAGGGTAGGAGTCCCTCCTGGTGCCAGGCCCACTGTGCTGGTCACAGGATATAAGTATGAATAAGATGTTATCCCACCCACAAAGAGCCCCCAAAGCCCCACAAGACAGGCACCTAAGCCACCAACTAGTTTACACATCATCTATAGAGCCTTAGGGCAGGGGAGAACCAAGAGCTAAGGAGGAGGAGGAGGGGTTCAATCTACCAGGGATAGTTGAGGCAGGCAGGGAGTGCTTACAGAAGATGTGAAGTGGGGACTGGGTTGTGACAATGAGGGCTGGGCCCCCAGAAGAAAGGCAATCAGAGCAGAAGAAACAGCTGTGTGCTGCACAGTGAGGGCAGATAGAGGGTCCAGGGCTGGGGTGCCAGGGACCATGATTGCCTGACATCCACTCCCCACAGGGAAGTCCAACCCCTCAGCCTGGCAATAGGACCAGGACAACGGTGGATGGAAGCCAAGACCTGTTGTCCAAGAGAACAGGATCAAAGATCACTCAAGAGGAGGGGACTGAGGTCCAAGGAGGGAAGGGACTTGCCAGAGTCACATATGAAATTCATAAGCTCGGAATGTGGGCAGCATTATAAAATGATGGTTATCCAGTAGGTGAAGGATTATGCTCTAATGTACATTTTCACTCAAGACAAAATGAGAGGATTTCAGGTCTCTAACTGAAACTTAGATTGGACTAGCTTCTTCATTATTAAATAGAATTATCATCCTTCCCACTTGGATGGCACTTCTAAAGTAGGCTGGGAGGGAGGGAAGGTTTCAAAGAGGAGCCCATGGCTTGAACTCAGTCTTGAAGGATGACCGGGGTCTGCCAGGCAGGTGCTCCGAGCAGAATGGCAACATGTGCAAAGGCAGCGAGGTGAGACAGAGACTGCAGGTTAGAGAACTCTAAGTAGTTTGGATGGCTGCAGCATGAAGTACCAGGGGGGAGGGTGGCAGGATTTAGGGAGGTCAGACTGGGGAGGACTGTGCATGCTGTGATCAGGGGTTTACATGTGTCCTGAGGGTCATGGGGAACCATGAGAAGATTTTGAGCAGAAGAGGAATATGCACAGATGTGAATTTCAGGTCACTGGCAGAAGGTGAAGATGGAATATGGGGGTAGACCACATGCAGGGACACAGGAAAGGAGCTCTTGACATGTGCCCAGGGAGGACACGATGCGGGCTGGAGCCAGGCAGGGACAAGGAGACAGGGGTGGGACAGAGAGGTATTAATGAGGGTAACACACAGGAGTCTGTGGCTGCCTGGATGGTGGGGGTGGGGCAGGAAAGAAGAAGGGTGCTCCCTTGGTTGACTCCCAGATCTCTGACCCCAACAACGGACAGTTCACAGTGATGGGGATTCTGAAGGAGCAGCTTTTGAGGAAAGATGATGATTTCAGACACAGACATGCTGTTTGTTCTGCCTGTGGAATATAGGGTGGCCAGACCCAGGAAGGAATGGAATATTCTGGTCCAAGAAGAGATTGGGGCCAGGACAGAGCTCTGCTGGTGCTTGCGGACAGATGAGGCTGAGAGCGTGGGAGCAAGGAGGTAGCTCAGGTGAGGGTATTGGGTGAGGAAAAGAAAGCAGAGCCCACACTTGGCGGACACGAGCTGAGGGCAGACCAAAGGGAGGGGACTGAGCAGAGGAACTGGAGGGGGCCTGTCCAGTGGGCTTGGAGGAGAGCCAGCCACGGAGACCAAAGGAAGGAGAGGCTGACATCCTAATCAGGGTCTTGGGGTAGGCTGAAGTCAGGGACATGGCAAGAAAGATGAGAATCATCTCAGAGAGGTGAAGTGACCTGCTCAAGGTCACATGGTTGGTAAGTAGTGGAGGCTGAGCATGCCTCCAAATCTATCCCCTGTCCAGTGCTCATATCCTTCCTCCAAAGTGTCTAGCTGTCCCTGTAGCAGCAGTGAATGAGACTGGGGTCCTCCCTCCACCCAAGACAAACCTTTGCCCTCTCACACTGAGCTCCCCAAGAGTGGAAGAAGGTAGGAGCCTTCTCCGACTTCAGAGTCAGACACATAGCCCTGGAATCCCTGTCTGGCCACTTGTCAGCATGACCTCTCTGAGCCTCTACTTCCCTATCAGGAAAAATGGAACCTATGGTAGAGGTTTGTTTTAAGGATTCAGTGGCCTGGGTAGGAGGAAAAAAAAAAAGAAGCTCTCCACCGTGCATGTGCACATGGCAGGCCAGTAAAAGGTGCCACCATCGTTTAGAATGGAGAAGTCCAGGCAGGACATCTCTGCTTCCACCCCACCCACCCATACGGGTCTGGCCCTCCCTGCCCGACCCACCTAGGATGGCCACGACCATGTCGTCGCGCAAGATCTCGATGGAGCCACGGGAGATGAAGTAGAGCGTGGAGAGCACGTCGCCGAGGTGCACCAGCGTGTCTCCGGGTGGTGCGTGCGTCGTCTTGAACTTGACGGCCAGTGCGCGCAGGCAGCCCTTGCTCGCTCCGCGGAAGGCAGGGAAGTGCTGCAGCAGCGCGCGGTGCAGGTGCAGACAGATGTCGGCCTGCAGGCACTCGGGGAAGCCTTTCAGCACCTGCGAGGGGCGCGGCCGCATCCACCGGGATGCGGCTGGGCCTGGGCCTGGGAGAACGGGGCGGGGGGGGGGGGGGGGGGAAGGGGTGGGGAGGGGGCTGGGGGTGCCCTGTGCCCAGGGGACCTCAGCCTCCCCCCGGGGGCATTTAGCCAGAGCTGGGACTTGAGCTGGATCGCCTGCCCTGCCGCCCCCCCCCCCCGAGGTAGGGCGGCGGGGGCTCACCGCGTTCATGTCAATGCCGTTGGTGTAGGACCAGGCATGCTGGAAGTACTCTTCCAGGCGCTGCCGCAGCGGGTTTGGGATCTGGTGGAAGCGGATGAACTCCTTGACACGCAACATCTGCGTGTGGTAGCGCGCAGTGCCCGAATACAGGCGCTGGATGATGGCTGACACGTTGCCAAAGATGCTGGCGTACATGAGGGCTGGGGTGAGGAAGCAGGGGTGCGGGGAGTGAGCTCCTCCGTAGCCCCACCAGGCCACAGCACCCCAGGGCCTGCCCCAGACCTCCTTCTCCTTAGGAGCCCTCTGATCAGGGGCCCCTCTGTCCAGAGCCAAGTCAGAGCACCCAGAACAGCGCCAGGGCACACAGAGGGACAAAAGGCCCTGGGCTTCCTGCCCTCCTCTCTCTGTGCTGTGTCTCTTGGCACCTTCCTGGGCCCAGAGGCCAGACTCCTGAGAACTAGGGCAATGATTTTCTTAGTACAGATTTGTTTTCCTCCTTCAAGTTGTAAAAAAAAGAAAAAAGAAAAAAAAAGGTATAATGAAGGGAAAACTCTTGGTCTCTGTTTTCACCCATTTTTTTTTCTTGTTTTTGTTTCTCTGGGCTTTCACATCTCTAAATACTCTGAACACGACAACTTAATCTACGTGTAAAATTCCACACTGACTCTTGTGTTGCTAGACGAGGGGTCTTGGGAAGCAGGCAGCACAGCGCAGGGCCTGGGGCACACACAGCCGGAGGAGCTGACCCCCTGCGAGAAAATTGGGTCTCTGTGTAATCCTTGGCAAGTTAGGACCTTCAGTCTCCCTGGTCTGTACACTGGGCTTGTAACATGGCCCCCACGAGGTAGTGATGAACACGAAGCATGCACCTTTGGCAAGCACTTACAAAAATGCCTGGGGGGCCAGCTTCATGAGTGTGTGACCTGTGCTAAGAAGGGCCCCATGCTTGGTTCCTGGCTCTGCTGTCACCATTCTGGAAACCCTTAAGACTTTTTAAGACCGTTTATGGTCCCCACATTTTCATTTTGTACAGGTCCCTGCAAATAATGTAGCTGGTCCTGGTACCTGGCACAGAGCAAGGGCTGTACGTGTGTTAAATTTTGTGTATCGTAGGTGAACACATGCAAAATTTCCTTGTGCCGCATGCTTAGTATTTGCCCATCACACACAACGTTACTGTGTTATGTCTCATTACGAAACTAAAAATTGAACGCCATGGGTAAGGCCTGGGCATGAGGTGGCACTCACAGCCAATGAGCATGACGCAAATAGAGAAGACCTTCTCAGAGTTGGTGTTGGGTGAGACGTTGCCGAAGCCCACGCTGGTAAGGCTGCTGAAGGTGAAGTAGAGGGCCGTGACATACTTGTCCTGCACCGAGGGGCCAGAGGCTGGGTCACTCCCATTGTAGCGCTTGCCGAGCTGCGCGCCCAGGCTATCCAGCCAGCCGATCTTGGGCTCCAGGTAGGGCCGCTCCACGTTGCCGATGGCATACCAGATGCAGGCCAGCCAGTGTGCAATGAGCGCAAAGGTGCACATGAGCAGGAAAAGTACAGCTGCCCCGTACTCAGAGTAGCGGTCCAGCTTCCGCGCCACACGCACCAGCCGCAGCAGCCTCGCTGTTTTCAGCAGCCCGATCAGGGTTGTGGTCTGGAGGGGCAGGGAGGGGGCCGTAGAGCCGAGGGTCAGCCCTGGAAAGGCTGCACTTAGGGCCACATTTGTTCACTTGTGCATACGGTCACACAGTCATTCAACAAACACTTATAGAGAACCTGCTCTGGGCTCTTGGACAGTGCAGCACAGAGCAGCACAGCGGAGGACCTTAAGGAGCTCTCAGCCTAAAGCTCCAAATAGTGTTATGGTTGTGAGGACAGAAGTCCAGGGGAGCACAGAGAAAAGAGAGGTCAATTCTACGGTGCAGGGCAGGGGAGGCTTCATAGAGGAGGTGACCCATGAGCTGAATCTGGAGAGATGAGGCTGAGTCTGCAGGCAGAAGGAGGCAGAGGGAAAGGCATTCTAGGCACAGGGAGTAGAACGAGCCAAGCAAGGCGTGGAGGCGTGAAACGTCACAGCCCACACGGGAAACCAAGTGAAGTGTTGCAGCGTGGAGTGCGGGGTGGAAGATGGTGGAGTGGTGAGAGACGAGCCTGGGAGGTGGGTGGGCAGGGGCTGCTCCTGTGGGCCTCAAGGTCCAAAAAGACTTTGGCTTTTATTTCAAGCCACTGGGAAGCCACTGAAGGTTCTATAGTCTCAGATAAATGATCTGAAACTGGTCCTGGCTTCTGTGGGGAGGAGTGACACTGGCAGGGGCAGGGCTGGGGCAGAGGTGGGTACGGGGGCCACTCAGTGTTCTGGTAGGGCAGTGGGGGTGGAGAGGAGGGGAAGAGATTGGCTGGAAGTGGGTGGGCATGGGAGCAGGGAGTGTTGATGGACCCCTCCTGCTGGACAGGCCGTTGAGGGGGTGGCTGGTACACAGAAGGCAGAGCTGATTTGAATGGAAAGCTGATCCCAAGGAGGTGGGGCAAAAGGACATCGTGGGACTAGAAGCCATGAGAAGAGCCTTCAAATACCTTCATGTCAGCTGTAGGAAGCGAGTGGGCATAGTGGAGGGTCTGGGCATGACAGAGGGGTCAGGCTGCCGTGCGGAAGCTGCCTGTGGATTCCCTTTCCGACTCCAGGGCAAGTGTGCTTTAGAAGCCAGCACAGGGGCTGGGACTACAGAAGTGCCCATCCCAGAGGGGGCAGCATCCTGGAGCACAAGGAGGGCATCCAGGCCTAGGGTACAGCCTCGGCTGGTCCTTCTCTGGGGCTGGGAGACGACACATGCTTGAGGCCCCCTTTCTACCCCCACCTGCTTTGGCAAAGGTACCCAATGCCAGGTGCTCTCTGCACCCAGGACCGTGGGGCTGGGAGGCCGAAGGGCTGGGACACGGGGGATGGCCACAGCAGCTGGCCTGAGTAGGGTGTGCTCACCTCATCAGAGCCAGTGCGGAAGATGAGCAGGTCGAAGGGGATGGCGGCCACCATGTCGATGAGGAACCAGCCTTTGAAGTAGTGGACAGCAATGCGGCGAGGGTGGCTGACCACCTCGTCGTTGGTGTTGACGTAGGTGGTGCGGAAGTTGATGACAATGTCCACAACGAACATGATGTCTACGATGAGGTCCACCACGGTGAGTGGACTACAGGTGTAGCCGCAGTCCACGCGTTGAGACTCGTCCTGGTCACTGAGCAGAAAGGCGGCTGAGTAGGGTGTGAAGACAGCCGTGTAGATGACCAGCAGCAGGATGAGCCAGTCCCACACGGCCTTGAAGGGGCTATAGTGCAGGAGGGTCCCCCGGTGGATGCGTGGTGCCTGCAGCTTGTATTCTGGCAGCACGTCGGCGCCCAGGGACAGGACCTGGGGGTGGGGGCCGTAGGGAAGTCAGCAGGGTGTCCATCACTAGTGAGACAGGTCTGGGAGGGATGAAGACTTTAGGGTGAGGCCTGGGGAGGGGGATCTGGGACAGGGTGGGTGATGAGGGCTGTGGAGGGCAGAGGGGATGAAGCAAAGATGGGGTGGAGCCTGTGTGAGGCAAATTCATAAGGGGACAGGTGTGTTGGGAGGAAGTGCAGAGAGGAGACCGGATACAGAGGGAAGGACGCAGCTCTGTTGCCTAGGGACCCCAGGCTGGAAGCTCACCAGCTCCCTCACAAACGGGCCAGCCTGGAGTGGAGACAGGGCTGGGGGAGGGGGGGGTGGGAGGGCGGAGGAGAACCAGGCTCAGGGTCATCTGTGGGCATGTTCCAGAGAAGAACCTAGATCGAAGGGGTAGCTCGGGGTTCGATCCTCTCTGGTGGGTTTGGGAGGTTCCCAGTGGTCAGGATTCCTGATGGGAACAAGTCACTCCCAGAATAACCTCTTCACTCCTATGGAGCCTAGACCAGGGAGGGGCCTCCTTGGGGCCAACTCACAGAGCCTTCCATGGGAAGAGTCAAACTTGGGGTCATGTAGCTAATCTGAGCCCTCGACAGGTCCTGGGCACCAGGAAGCCCCAACTATTTTGCACATGTACCAGGGTGTTTCGCTCATTACTTTCAGCTGAGCCCCCTTTGCTCTGCCCCTCCCACCCCTGCCTCTGAAACTATGGCCAACATAGGGTCACCAGGCCCAGCCCAACATGCCCAGGCTCTGGCCAGCTACCCAACACAAGAAATAGCTGGGGCATCAGGAAGGGCATGTGTTTTGAAGCCAGCCAGACCTTCCAGATTGATCCCAGGCCTGATATTGCTATATGAATTTTACGACCTCTATGAGCCTCAGGTCCCTCATCAGCTGAATGGATAACA
Organism: Mirounga leonina; assembly: GCF_011800145.1. Lineage (NCBI taxonomy): Eukaryota > Metazoa > Chordata > Mammalia > Carnivora > Phocidae > Mirounga > Mirounga leonina. The sequence continues at coordinate 14,874,003 of NW_023270494.1, forward strand.
AAGCACAACCAACTGCAGGTGAGATGGTGCATCTCGGTGGCACCTACTGGTCTACGATAATCCCTCCTCCCCACGCATCCTATGTCAGGCATTGCCCCAACAGGATGGAGCCTGAGGAGTGGCCCACTGACCCCACCACCATCACTGGATAGGCCCTGGCAGATGGCCCCTGTTTGAGCAAATCTGCAATACAAGGTTCTGACCTTGCAAACCAGATCCATTAACAGATGAGGTCACAATAAGGAAGGTCCATCAGAGGGCTGGTTTCACCCTGTGGCTCCCTGATCAGCCATCTAAACCCCTAAAAGGGGTCACAGGGCTCCCACCTAACAGTGACCCCCTACTCTGCCTTCAGGCCTCAGCTCCTATTCTGCCTCTCAGGAAGCCTCCTCTGACCCTCTTTCTTGATTTTTCTCCCTGTCTCCCGTAAACATCCCTGAACACAGTTATTCTCCACTAAACAATAGGCCATCTTATATGCCCAGCACTTAGTCCACATGGGGGCTCAACTAAAGGGAGCGACCTCAGCCAACTGAGAGTCTGGGTCGCCATAGCTACTCCTCTCCTTCCCTGGCTGCTCAAGACCACACTATGATGGAACCCCAAAGCAGAGGACCTGGGAGGGAGGCAGCAGGAATTCAGAGGGTGGGGGGATGGATGAGAAGAGAATGTCCACTTCCTTAGGGCCCCAGACAAGGGTGCCCTCACCCCCACCACACAGACCTCCCTAGTTTCCCACTGCTTCTGAAGCCAGCATGAGGGCCTTTCCCAGTGTTGCCCAGAGCTGCAGGGTCCTCAGGAGGTAGGAACTCAGGTGTGAGGGCCCAGCCCTCTGAGCCCTGGTTGAGGCCCGGGTGACTTCCCTACTCTGGGCCCAAGCCAGCCCCCTCCCCTAAGCTCTGTCAGGCACCTCTCCTACCTTAGGGCCCTTACGGAGTGAGCTAGTAAAGCCAAGACCAGCTGGGGCAGGGAGCAGGATAGGAGCAGGTGGGTTGGTGGAGCAGGGACCACAGGCCCCAGCCAGGCCTGTCAGTCTTCATGGGCAACTTTCCAGTCTAACAACCCCCATCACCGCTGTGCCAACCTGAGGGTCCTGGGGTGAGTGGCCCCGGCGGGGTTCCCGTGGTCAGGCCACTGGGCCACGCTGCCTGACCTCTGAGGGCCCAGCCCTGCAGCCTGGGATGCTTCCTTCCCAGAGTTCTCACGTTTGGGGTGGGGCTCGGTCACAGGGAGTTTCCATCCCACCTGATCCATCACAGGTGAAAGGGGGCACAGGTGAAAGGAGGAAAAAGAAATGTCCCCATCCCCCATGAAGGCAAAGCCTCAGAGAAAGCTGGGTGGATGCCCTCTCATGCCTCCCACCCCCATGACCTGTATTTCCTCGCTCAGGCCTGGCCTAGCCCCCCTTGATGCCTCCTGGGGACTGCATTACTCAATGTTAAAAGGGTCCTCAGAGACCATGTAGTCCAACTCTCTCCACGTGAGAGCCCTGGGGCCCAGAAAGGGGATAAAATTATTTGTCCAAGGTCATACAGCAAGTCAGAGGCAGGACTCTGGTCATCTGAACCTCAGGCAGGGCTCTTCTAGGGTTTCCCTCTAGAATGGTGGGGGGACCTGGGGCATCAGGCCCTATGCAAAGGCACATTGGGGTCAGCTGAAACAGAAAACCCAAGAAGGTTGGCCTTGGGCTGGCTAAGGAGGGGCTTAAGGGGAGGGAGGCATTCAGGGCATGATCCCCAGGAAGCTGCTCAAAGAGAGATTAAGATGCCAGGGCCAACTCCCCTCTGCCTGGCTGGCGGGAGGATCCAGTTGGGGGTGGGGGTGGGGGTAGGGAACAGGGACAGGAACAGGGCCCTCCATCCTTCCTCTTCTTCTCCCCTCAGTATGGCTGACACTCCTCTCTCTGCTTCTCCTTTTCTGTGACCAGCAGAGGCTTGAATAGGCCCCTCGTGGTGGCCTGGGTGTCCCCCCATCCCAGGCTGCTCCAGACTAGGGAGTGCCACATAGGATGTGGCACTATTCACAGGCTCTGTCGATACCGACCTCTGCTGGCTCTACCGTCAAGATGGTGGCCTCTAGGTGGGCCTTTAGGTCTAAAGAATCAGACTCTGGCAGGACAGGGGGCTTGGGGCTCAGACCAGACACCAGGGAGCTGGACAAGCTGACTGCCTCTGCCATCCCCAGCGCCAGGCCTGAGAAGGGACCCTTGAGGCCCAGCACAGCCACACCCACCCTGCCCTGCAGCCCGCACCTGGGTGACCTTCTCGGTGACGTTCTGGGTCCGCTCCACCACCTTGTGTGGTGCAATGATCTCGATCTCCGTAGTGGAGCCTGAGCGGTGCTTCTCCAGGTTGAACTCCACGAAGTTGAGCGTGAACTGTGGGATCTGGCCAATGGTCCTGTACTTGACCCTGCCTGTGCCAGGCCCCTGTGCACCTGGTCTGCCATGAGAGCCCTCTGCAAGCAGGCCAGGGTCAGTGCAGCCAGGGCCAGAGGACCAGCTGCCCCATCTGGTATCCCCAACTCACCCTTCCCACCACCACCTGCACCCCACCTCACCGGAGCCCAGGAAGCTCTGGGACAGCAGGCACTGGGACAGGCTGCGGTGCTCACTTTTGGCCAGGAGCTGGGCCAGGTCCTCGAAGTTGAGGATGAACATGATAACGGCCCCATCCTCATTCTTCACAGGCACCACGTCCACCAGGCAGCGGAAGCTAGAGGCTGCAAACATCATTGGGAGGGGTCACAGAAGGGATCCTTTCCTGCAGTAACATGGCCAGGGGAAGCCAGGGAGGGGGCTGGGTTAAGGTCAAGTGAAGGGCAGCCACGGGACTATTGGGCAGAGGGTTGGTGATGCTGCCCAGCAGGTGTCCCACCCACAGGGTAGAGGTGGGGAGAGCAGCTTAGCTGCTCATTAGGAGATAATGTAGCATCAGGCCCAAGTCCATACTCAGCCCTCCGCTCAGGGCTTAACCTTGAGGTTTGCTTCCACTGTAATTAAAGCTGAGCAGATGGGGTGGATTAAGTGGGGAGGTGAGGTCGGGCATTCTACCCTCATGTAGCTCTGGCTGGCCCTGGGTTCAGCTCCCATATTCCTATCAAACAAAGATGCCCCGCTCCCTCAGTGCTGGAAGGAACTCTTGGGGAACATGCTAAGTACTGTGCATGGAGTCAGTTGGCAATTTAGGCCTCAAGATCCATGGTGGTGCTCTGTGGATCCTCAGGTGGAGCAGACATTGACCCCCACTCCTCCGTTCTGCAGAGCCTGGGGTTCTGAGAAACTGACTGGCTAGGGCTGAAAGGGGACATGGAGTGGGGCTCTCTGAGCTCTCAGCACATAATAGCTTGGAGAGGAGAAGGGACAGGTCCAGGATGAAGACACTGGAGTGAAGCCCAGGCTGCTGCCCCAGGCCTTGAAGGCGCTCGGGGTCCCAAGGCAGAGGTGCTGGGACTGAAGAGCAGGCAGGGCAGTGGCCTGGGGTCTGGAGAGGGAGAGAGATGGCAGTGTGGGGGCAGGCCAGGCCCCTTCTGCCACTCTCACACCCTCTTGGGCAGCTTAGACCTAGCCGTTGGCCCTCTGTTCTGTCTTGGCTTCAGGGTCTCCCCCACTCCACGTAGGTGGATGGGAAAAATCAAGGCTAAGACAACCACATACCCCCAGAGCCCAGCCTCTGGGCTGAGAGGGTGGGTGGGTGCCCCATAATCCCCCTCTCCCTGGTACCCAGTGGTCCCATGTCCGTCAGCTCAAACTGTTGGTGGGTATCAGGCCCAAAGGGCAGGATGTTAAGAGCAGGGGCCTCAAGTAAATATGCAAATCAGAAGGCAGAGCTGCCCTCCCTGAGGGCAGGTTTAGGTCTGCCTCATGTGTGAGGGGTCAGTACCTGTCCCAAGTGTTGTGTGTTGGTTGAATGAACGAAAGAATGTATAAATGTGAGTGGGCAGGAGGCCGGCTGGCAGGAGCATTGTTACTTTGGGGTCCATTAGGATCTCGCTTCCCCCAAACTGCCTCCTCACACCATTAGCCCTGGGGTACAGCTGAGCAACCCTCATCCTCCCTCCCACCTTTTCTTCCCTGGGAACAGGAATCTCCTGGATCAGATTCCCCGACTCCCAGGCACCAGGCACCCATCTGTCAGCTGCTGCACTGGGCCCCAGGGGAGACATCCACACAGAGGAGAGGCCACCCACCTGCCTCTGTGACCACTCCTGGGCTCACAGGGCTGTAGGCTCAGCCTCCCAGACCACAACCTGACACTCCTGTCAGCCCGGGACACGGTGAGCCTTGGATACTGGGACCTAGGCAGGAATCGTCGTTGGCCAATGGTCCGAGACATCCCCCCCCAAGCCAGACTGTCTCCTCACTCTCTGGCACTACAGAAATCTGGCCTGGGAGAGGGCAGGGAGAGGGCAGAGCTGCGCAGAGGAGCAGGGCCTCCAGGCTCTCTATGCTGCTGGGGACCATAGAGGCCCAGTCTTCAAGTGGCACCCACTGATGCTCTCTTTGGAGAACTGAGGCTGGGAACAGACCAAAGACCCGTCATATCAGTGACGGCTGGAGGGGAGTTATGCATGGCATCCCATGCCCGACCTTCATTCTTGTTGCCTGTAGGGTGGGCAGAGATAGGAGACTGTGAGGATTTAGATGAGTTCCGAGCATTCTTTTCCCACAACCCTAGGCTGTCCTTGCTCACAAGTAACTGTGTCTGGGTGACCAGAAGCAGGTGGGTGTGTTGCCCCAGGTTGTGCCCAGGCCTGGCAGTGTCCCTGTGCTCTTGCTTCATGCTGGAGGGGGCGCCACAGTCTCCACCTTTTCTCCCTTCCAGGGGCTCCTTCCAGCACCCACCTCATCTCTGACCAAGGGCAGCAGATTTGTCTGCCCCCTGGGACACAGCTCTTCTCTCTGCTCTTCCCTGCCTCCTGGATGTGCTTCTTCCTTCAGTTTCCCATCGCTCCCACCCCCTGCCCCCTGGCCCTTGCTCCTCCTCTGCACAGCCTCCTAGTTGTCTATCACCCCCATCTCTTTATGCCCACCCCGTCCAGGGGTGCAGGGGGCCTTCAGGGAGAAGCTGGTACTGTAGAAAGCTGCCACTAAGAGGGTAACAGGGGAGGGTGGCCTCCTGCTTGGTGCTTCTGGCATGCATGAGTGAGTATGTGGAAAACACTGAGGCCTCTGACCTCAGCCCTTACCCTGTCCTCTTCCACAGCTGAGGACTGGAGGAGCCCAGGCATCCTCTAGTGTGGCTTGGAGATTAGGAGAATCTCTGGTTTGGGGTCATTAGTGAAGAGGGCCTGACAAAGGCAGGCAGGGCTAGGCTCCTCTGGCAGGTGCCCAGTGGGAGCAGACAATGAGGTGGGGGAGATCTGAGTGCTCTCCATCCCTCCCTCCAGACTCTCATTAGTTCTAGTCTTGTGACTGTCCCCATTCCTCCTTATCTGTTATATTCTTACTTTCCTTAGTAAAGGCAGATTGAGGAAGAGTCAGGTTCTCAGGGGTCTCTGAGTCCTGTCTCATGGGGTAATTTTTGCCAGGTGCCCCGGCTTCTTTGAATCCAACATTGTGCAGCTGTATAATGTGGAAATAAATGAACACAGACCTTTCATTTTGACTTGAAGAACCGTCAGTGGATTACTCTTTTAGAGGAAAAGAGGATTATAAATAAACCAGCTAGAGTTCTGGTCAGGACCCCTTTCCACCTCCCTGGCATCAGGGGGAGGTGGTGAGAAGAGGTACTGACTGGAGGAGAGAAGAAATCGCCATTAGGATGCCTGTCAGGAGGACTAAAAGATGTATGTAAATATGATAAAAAAAGAATCAGGTGGTCAGAGTGGACCATAGATGAACATAAGTTATCTGAGCACCACATCCTTTCCTTAGGGTAATGCAGGCCAAGAAGCTATCTTTTCTGGGTTTCAGGCCATTCTCAGGTAGGTCGAAGGGGTCAAACGCTTGGGTAACAGGACAGAGAAGGGCTTAGGATTGGGTGGCATAGGCTGGGATTTGGGGGCATCAGATATGTGGTAATTTCCCATTTTCACACAGGACCAGCCTCCAACACTAAGTCCTGGAGTGTCTTCTGATGGCTGGAGGACCCCAGCAGGGTTCTGAAGATCTGAATCCTGATCTCAGAGGGCCAAAGCCTGGTCTTGATCTCTGCCCCCTGCCCAGGCACATGCAGGGTGCTGAGGAGACCCTAAGAGACCTGATCTGACATCCCTAGGAGTCTGAGATCAGCCCATACCACTCTGGGGCCCAGGTAGAGCTCTGGGGTCAAAGAGAAGGACCTGTTGTCCCTCCCCATTTCCTGCTGTCCCATCCTATTCCTGGGGGACCCTTCTCACTCCCCTGACTGTCACCTCCTCCTTGCAATGATGTGAGGAGGTGAGGTCACAGCTTTTAAAAATATTCGAACTTCATTAACCCCGTGAGTGCTGCTAAACTAAGCCAGATTCTTCCTAGACCCCTAATCACTACCCCTGCATCCACTTGGTTGGCAGCAGCAGGAGACAGTCAGGGAGACAGCCAGGACCCGCCCATGAAGTACCCTAGAAGCCCTTAAACACAAACATGCACGCACATACACACTCATGTTCACATTTGCATTCATGTTCTACGCACACCCCTGGCCCCTAGGACCCAGGTTCTTCTCCAGAAGTCTGGCCTCTGAGCAGAGGCAGTTGGGGTCCTTTCTCCCTTCTTGGGATTACTCAGAATAAATATCTCAAGGAAAGAATCCAGAGACTTGGGTTCTGGCCCCAAATTGGACCCCAACAGTAGGACCTTGGGCAAGTCCCTCCTTTGTCTTGGGCCTTGGTTTCTTCATCCATGAAATGAAGGGATTTATCTAAGCCAGTGGTTCCTCAACTTGGCAGAACATCAGAACCGCCAGGGAGATTTCTCCAAATGCACCTGCTTTGGTTTCAACTCACACCTCTGAGTCAGCCTCTCTCTAGGGAAGGTGTGTTTTGGAAAACATGCCCCAGGTAATTCTGATGCAGAACCAGGGTGGGGGGCCATTAAGTGATTTCAAAGGGACTTTCAGGATCCTAGCTCCCACTCATGTCTCCCTTCCCTCTCACCCACTGTCTGAGACTCTGAGGTCCTAGGGGCAGAGTCTTAAAGGGCCACAGAGCTCTGTCCTCAGCTCCTGCTCCATGCTTCTGTTCTGCTTGCAATAAACATGGGCTGGCAGTAACATCCCAAACTGCATGAGCCTCTGGGTACGGGCAAACTCCAGACTCTATCTCCCCAAGGATCTGGGGCTGGGTGAGACAGGTCCACTCCTGTTTACCAGCCAGTAGCCCCCAAGCCTTGCCTGCCCACAGAGGCATTGAGGGGGTGACTCCTCCTCTAATCCCCAGAGCAGACGGAGATGAGGAAAGGTTAATTTTCATTCCAGCTGCCTGACAGCTGGGGCTGACAGTACAGAGTGGGCAGCCAGGAGACTGCGGACATGGGGGAGGGATGGTAGAGCGGGAGGCCCTGCCTGGAGTGAGGATCAGTCTGTGAGTCAGCCTGGTCCCCAGCTTTGGAAAAGGACCTCAGAAGGCATTGAATTCATTGCCCTTTGCTCCCCCCGTGCAGATAAGGAAACTGAGGTGCAGAGAGGGGCAGGATTTGTGGGGGCCTCTGGTCCCTGGGTCAGTGCCCTCCCGATGGCCACTCTGGCTGGACAAGAGAGGGGCCGAGTCAGCCCTGCAGAACCTGTGGGCCGAGGGAGCCTCACCATCCTTGCGGTAATAGAGGATGTCCACCTTGCACTCCTCGGTCCCCAGCAGGGCCTGTGCTAGGCGGGACTTGGCGCTGCGCGGAGTATTGGGGCCTGTGAGGAAGTCGCAGGTGCAGGGTCGCTGCATCACCTCCACTCGGGAGTAGCCGAAAAGTTCACAGAAGCCGTCGTTGCAGTAAATGATGGCACAGTTCTCCATCTGCGCATTGGCTATCAGGAACTTCCGACCTGGGGTGGGATGCGGGAAGCCCATGGCAACGAAGACTGGGCAACAGGGGGCGGAAAGATCATAGGGATTCTTGGTAGCAGTGAGGGGGTGTCTAGATGAGGGAGCAGAGCAGTAACCAGAATGAGGGAGAGAAGTCAGGTCTGGCACGGGTGGGAAGACCTAGGAGGCCAGAGTCACGGGGGATGGTCATGCAACTCTTGAAAGTAATGAGGGTGATGGTAAGGATGGGGGATCAGAACGGTGACCAGAGAAGTGGGGGAGGGGAAGTCAGGCCTGGGGGTCGTGGGAAGACCAGGGCAGTAATGGGGTCAGTGAAGTGGGAAAGAGGCCCAAGGCTTCCTGGAGTCAGTGTAGGGTGTCAGGAGGAGGGAGCAGGGATGTGAACAGATGGGGCCCAGGCCTGGCGAGAGCTCCTAGAAAAACTAGAGTGGCTAGGGTCAGGAGGTGAAAAGGAGGGATCAAGGAAACCTCTGGAGGAAGTGTGTGGGGGGGTGTCAGGAGGAGGAAGCAGGACAGTGATAGAAGGGAAGGTCAGCGATTGGGGTGCCAAGAAATCAACTCAGGGGAGGGGAGGCGCTGCCCTCTGCCTCTTCTGCCCCAGAAGAGAGCCTGGCATTTGAGGTAAGTGGGGCTCGCTGGAACAGAAGGTGTCCGGGGACATTAAAGCGAAGGATTTTGCATTCAGCATCAGTACCCCCCACCCAACTCCAGGCAAAGTAAGTAAAGGGGCCTCGCCACTCCTGCCACCGAACGAGGAGTTCAGATCGGCCCCCACGTCAACGCATACACTCACTCTGGCCCTCGAACTTGCGGATGATGGTGTCCAGGTACGTGTTTTGGGGCGCGACGTGGCCCCTGCGGACAGGCATCTTTCTGTGGCAGCCTCCGCCAGGAGCCACCAGAGTCCCGGCTCCCTGCGTCTCCGTCTGTCCTCGGGCTCAGCGGCGGCCGGTTCCGGGTGGGCGCCGCCCCCGGAGAGGGCCGCGGGGCTCCGTGCCCCGGCTGCCCGCCTGCGCCTACCCTCTGCTGCCCTGCTCGGCCCTCGCAGGCCGGCCGCTGCCGCGCCTCACTCCCCAGGCGCCGGCCCCGGAGCTGTCCGCGCCGCGGTGCTGAAAGAAGCCGCGCGGCGGCGGGGCGGGGTTCGCGGGGCGGGGTTCGCGGGGCGGAGGCAACTTCTCCTGGACCCGACGGGGCAGGGGCGGGGCCCTGACTCCTAGGGGGCGGAGCTGGGCAGAAGTGCAACACCAGGAATGGGTCTGGGCTCCTCTCAGGAGTTTCTTTCTGCTCCTGTCCCACCGGCCAGTGGCCTCAGCCCCTCTCGGACCCTCTCCCGCTACCGAAGGGCAGTCCGTACGTTGCCGGGCCGGGTCTTTTAGGCGGAGGGTAGGGAGGGGGGAGCAGGAGTTGTTAGAGCCCTCAGGTGGTCTTTTGCTGACTGTTTCTTTCACGGTTAAACAACATTTAACCCGCTCTTGCTGCGTGCCCTCCAGCTGAATCCCAGTGCCCATGCTCCTAAGTGGCAAGCTCAACGTGGGCCTGGCCCTGGGAACATGGGGTAGGAGTACATATGAAGGTGTACAAAAAATATACAATCAGGTACCCTCTTCAGAAGCCTGAGAGCTCTTAGCATACAGGCACTGCTTAAGGGGGAGAACGGATTTAAAGCCACCTATTAGCAAGTGACCACTGATAAAGTGTCTTGACTATTGACTGAAAATGAATACACTAGAAGAGCAGATGGGGATGGGGTGAGGTTTATTGAAAGAGGCTTCTTGGAGAGGAGGGAGAGAGGGGGATCACTATTCACTGAGCATCTCCGTGGTCTTGGAGCTTTGCAGAGGGTCCAGGGAACAGTTTTGAATGCTTGGAAGGCAAGCATTCAAATGGGGTATGCACCTTAGGCAAAGGCCAATGGTGGCATCAGTGCAAAGGGGCTGAGCTCGGGCACGGGAGAGGTGAGGTTTGGACAAAAAGGGAATTGACAAAGACCCTCAGATGCCATTTTGAACATCTAGATTTAATTGATGGACAACCAAGTTCTTAAGCAGTTAGACACGAAGGAAATATTCCAGGGAAAGAAATTTTACAATGGCGGATGAGGGAGAGAGGATGGACAAGGAGGCTCAGTGAGGTTTTTGCTGGAGTCCAGATGAGAGGCTTGGAGTCCTGGGCTGGGTATGTCTTTACCACGCAGAGCCACAATGCCTGATGGGGGCCTGGTTGGCCACTGTGGCTGGGGAATGGGAGGGCTGCAAGTGTGGCCTCCTAAGGGGGCAGAGTTGTCCTGGCTGCCCCTTATTTGGGGGTGCAGGCTGGCTGTGGAGGAAAGGTGGGGCTGTTTCTCGTGGGCTCAGAGCAGGATGCTGAGCTCTGAGGAGGGACTTGGGCAGTGGGATACTCATTCATTCACTTTCTCATTCAAACAGGGCAACAGGCCAGGCAACAAGTCTCCACCATATTCTATGGCCTGTGCTGGCTAAAGATATTATGCAGAGGCACACTCCTGATGATGGGTGTCCTGCCCTTACAGAGCTAACAGCTAGTAATGGGGACAAACAAGGACATTACAGCACAGCAAAGTCAGAGCACTGACAGACACATCAAACAAGAGTGCTGTGGAGCCTGCAGTCAGAGCAGGAATTTCTTGGGTTCAGCTAGAGCTCAAGAAGACATCTTGAAACCTGGGGCAGAGGTAGGGTCCATGGAGATCTTAGCCCAGTCCCTCTTGTCCCCTGAACCCTTAACTTCTAGGTTCAGATCCTTAATCTAGACAGAGCCAGTCCCATCTTTTGACCGCCCTCCCACCAACTCAACGTTAGCCCTAGTGCCCCATCTCTGTGGTTACTGCTATGATGTTACTTGCCTCAAGACCTCCCTAATCTCTGACAGGTACTGATTTTCAGCCTCAGGGCCTCAGTCCAAACTCAGTGAGCCTACATATATTGGATGTGGCATCCCCATGGTGGGAAGACCTGGGCTGGAAAGAAAGGGCTAGAAGGGGAGGGAGCAGAGGCCCTCTCTCTCTCTTCTCAAGCTTGTCCCTAAAGTACTCATTTCCCAAATGCCCTCCTACAGCTCTCTCCATCCCGTTTGCCCTTCCCCCACTGAGCCTGGAAAGGTGCTGTTTGCCTTGTGCTCCATCCCCAGGGCAACAGGCCAGGCAGCAGGTGTGTGTGTTGAACAAGGCCATCTCCAGAGCGGAGTGGCTGGAGATGAGCTTTGTTTAAATATTAAAGAAGTCAATCATTAATCAAGCCTGGCTTAGTGCCCAGGCTACCCACTGTCTCCATTTGGGAGGGCCTGGACTGGGGCAGGGAGGGCCATGGGGTAGTTTGTGAGGATACTTGCATCTCACACAACTGACAAGCAGCTTTGGGGGCTGGATTATGCAGCCCAACACAGGGTAGGCCAGAGGATCAGCAGGAAGATGTGCTGGATAGCATACAGAGCACAATGTTCATGAACTGGGCACCAGTGATTCGTACAGAATGTCCAGTTCTACTTGAATACATTTTATAAGGGGACTGAAGCAGTGTCCTGTTTCTAGCCAGACAGGGTGTTTCTTGGGCACTGCAGTCCTGGCCCAGCCCCACAGTTGGGCTCCTGAAGAAAACAAGGCTGTGTGAAGAACAGTTTGGGGCATGAATTGGGGTGGGGGCTGGATTGGAGGGACACAGTCACTGGGTCACTAAAACCATGGTTCCTGAGCCCTCCCTAGAGGAGGGAGATTGGTCTGGAACTCAGGGCATTCATGGAATTACACAGAGTCAGTAGCTATACACATGGCTTCACATACATGAGTTCCAGACACACAGTTACAAACCCCCACGTACCCAGATCGGCCACAGCTGCACCCAATTGCAGCTGGACACTATGCATGCAAGCTGTTCCCTCCCCAGCCCCCAGTCCTCTCTGCCTTGGCCACCCTCCTCTTGCCCTCCAGCCTCACCAGTCGTACTGGTGTCTAGTCCCAGCTCCACCATTCAGCTCTCATCCACGGAGGCTTCCTGTAGTGCTGTGTGAAAATCCGAATGGTCAGGATGATTGAGCACAGCATCAGGATGAGGCAGAGGCCCAGCAGGATCCACTGTTTTTTGGCAACTAGGCGGGGCTCCATGGCTACGCCCAGGAAGTAGGCCTTGGGCTGTGTCTCAGGGGCACTGGAGTCCTGTGAACTGGTGTCCTGGGCATCGATGTCCTGGGACAGTGACCTTTTTTCCAGGGCATACAACCTGTGGGCCAGCAGTAGGGCTACCAGGAACATGACCAAGCTGAGGGCCAGCAACACCCACTGCCCAAATTTGGCCTGGTCAGAGTCCAGCTCCAGACTCAGAAATGTCACTTTGTCTGTGTCTTTTCCTGTGGAAGATATGGGAGTCTTGTAGAGCAGGCAGAAGGAGGGAGGGAGCCCTAGGGTGCCCCATGGAAATCAGAGTACCTGACTGCCACTGGCCTCCTCCCTCAGCCTCAGGCTCCTACCTTCCAAGCCATAGGTGAGGGCATTGCCCTGGAAGGAGGGTGAGAAAGAGGCGTAGAAGGGAGAGGAGGAGGATATGGGCCTAGATAGGGCTACGTCCCCATGGTGCCCCGTGGTGGCTCCATGCAAGGGTGTCAGGAGGAAAGAACCCCACCCTGTGCTCAGATGCCAACCTGGCCCTCTAGCTGAACAGTGTGCAAGGAAGCAACTGAGCCAGTGGCTGGGCCGTGGGCTGTGGTCTTGGCCAAGGCTGCAACAGGTGCAGACAGGGTCATGTAGCCACAAGGCTGTTGCTTGTTCAAGCCAGGTCATAGATAGGCTAGGGGTTAAGGCTGGGTTAGGGTAGGGACTGGCCTGGGGCAGGCTAGGGTAGGGCTTGGGGCTGTACCAGACCTAGCACCAGGGTCAGATGATCAAACCTTCAAAGGTACAGCTGAAGTCTGGCCAGCCCAGGATCTCCCCCTGCCGCACGTTCTCGGTGACCAGCCAGTTCAGCAGGGGTTTGAAGTAGGTCATGAGGGCCTTTGTGGACACTTCAGTCTGCCCAGTTATCTTCTGCAGGACTTCTGGCCAGGGCCTGCTTGAGCCCATCTTTAGGATATCTCTGGGAGAGTGGATACAGCTGTGAGGCTGTGTGGGAGCATCAGCTGGTGCTGCTGGGAGCCCTCCGTGTGCCCCACCCTGGCCCTACGGCTTTGCTAACCAGACTCTTCCCATAGAGCTCAGCGCTGTGGATAAAATCACGAGCTCTGAAATAAGACCCACCTGGGTTTGAATCCTGTGGGGCTTTGGGCCAGTGACTTAACCTCTCTGAGTCTCAGTGTCCATATTCATAAAATGGAGATTACAGTACTACCTCCTAGGGTTGGCATGATGATTAAATAGACACAATGCTGGGATCATAGTAGATGGACGATAGATGTTAGCGGCTGATTATTATTACCGCCACTGTGATGATCATTATTCTCCTGGACTCAGATAGGCATCAAGTCTTGAGACGCTGTTTCCCATGAGGTGCTCTGTGTCAGTAGGAGGAGGGGCCGCTCCTTTCTGGTCTCATGGGGAGTGTGTGGGAGGATTAGGGAGATGGCGAGCGTGGGATGTGCTGTGTATTGCCTGCAGCATTGTACTAATGTCAGGTGTCACCAAGCACATCCGGTATTTGGTGGCAGGGGGACCAGCCTGAGGCTTGGTGGGGGCACAGAGTGTGCTGAAGCCAGGGCTCCGGGCTGCTCCCCACTGGGGCCCCCCACGGAGGCAGTGGGGGGCATACGTTGATCCTTCTTAACCTGTGTCCCCATCTGACCAGGAGAGAGATGGGCTCTAGAGGCCCACAAGTCAGACGGCGGAGTCTAGACCAACAGGACTCAGGTTCAAGACTCAGCAGTGCTACTTATGGGCCGTATAACCTCAGGCAACCAACTCAACTCCTCTTAGCCTCAGTTTCTCCATCAGCAAAATGGGCCCCATTAATACCCACTTTTCACTGTGGTGCAGATTAAGCCAATAATGGTAGTGAAGGAGGGCTTTGCAGCATATGCACACTTGTATGCATCGTTTCATAAACGACGGAGAAAGAATGAGGGGGAAACTAAAGGTTAGTGGATCCTTGACAGAAACTGCTAGGGAAAAATGTAGTTAAGATCCAAGAGAAATGCAGGAGAAAAGTCATGAAGGCTAAAAGAAAAACAAAACAAAACCCCACAACTAACTTTAGGTAAGAGGATTTTATCAGATGCAGGGTCCTTGGAGAAAGGAAGGACCCGATGAGAGAAACATTTTGACCACTGAGTCTACCCATTTAGAAATAGTCCTTCAGGCTCAGTGGGACAAGAGGTTTGACCCAAACCCAGCCCACAGCCAACGTGGCCAGCACATGAGACTTGCAAAGGTGGTAACTAGAATCCTCAACTCCACGGCGGCTGTAATGGGCCCCATGGACAAGGTCAGGCTTACCACGGCTGGCTGGATGAGCCAAGGGCTTTGGGAACTTGGACCAAATCCACTTCAACTCTCCATTCCCAGCAGAACCAACCCAGAGCAATCACATATAGGAAGATGAGTCAAATTCTAAGATGTATTAGGTAAAAGAGCAGCCAAGAATCTTGCCCTCCCCCTTCTCCTCTGCAAGCACTCACCCCACTCACACAGCACTCACCCAACCTATATTCCACTCTGCTCTGTCTCATTTCTCCAAAGCTCAGGACATCCCCCTTTCTCAGAGCCCTCTCCTCTGCCCTCTGCCCAGAAAATAGCATTCAAAGTCCTAAACCTGGAACTTGGGGTCTTCCCTGTCATCCAGGAGTCTGGATGGCAACATGTGAGGATGGGTGAGAAATGACCTGTGTTGACTGGCAGGTGCTTTGGTGCCGAGTCAGATCCTGGGAGCCTTGTGTGCCCTGGGGGTGGTGGTAGGACAGGGGGTGGTGCGAATGACCGAGGTCAAATGTCCCACCAATCAAGTGGTGAAGGCTCAGAGTTAAAAGTGAGTTGATGTATAGAAAATAGATGTCTGCCATTTCTTGCACTTCTGCTCTTGGGGACAGAGATCCCCTACTGGTCCCCGGCATGACCTCCTCTTCCTCTCTGCATGTTCACCAAAACCCTTTCCTACTGTGCTAACTCCTTTCTTGTAGTATGGTTATTGATTTATCTTGTGGCCCATTGCCCCCTGCTGGACACAGGGCAGGCTGATTGGCACGTGCACAAGTAAATGTTTGCTGAATGAATAAATAATGGGAGGCCGGAGACATGAATGCAGAGAGCAGAGAGGCCCTTATGTTCCACACATTCAGCAAAGCTCAAACATGGGCAGTTGGCTATCATAAACCCTTGTGTGAAAAGATGGAAAAGCAAACAGACTAGGTTGATAATCGGCATGCACGGTGCAGCCCTCCCTGGGAGCCAAGCCAGGGGATCAGTCCTGCAACCCCATCTGGCCTAGTGGTTACTGACAAAATCCATGGTGGAATCACACATATGCTCATTAAATTCGCAGAGGATACTAAATTATGTGGCTATGTTAATCCTCTGGGAGACAGGAATAAAACTCAAGATGACCTTGACCAATTGGGAAATGGACCCACTGAAAGGGGTTGAAAATTGGTGGGGAAAAGACCATGTCAGTGGGTGGGCTCTGCATCCCAGTGGTTGGAACACTGATCTTGGAGCCTGCCGACCCAGGTCTAACCTCACCAGCCCTGTATCCCTTGATTGGTGGAAGCAACAGTGTGAATGAGAATGTGCTCTGGAGTCAGTTTGGGACTCAAAGCCTGATTTTGCCACTTGCTAGATCAGTGATGGGCAATCATATTATCTCTCTTAGCTTTAGTTTCATTATTGATGAAATGTGGCTAATCATATCCACTTTGCAAGTTATGAGCTGCTCATGTGAGACCTTGTAAGAACGCTCCTTAGAAAGCCCAGCCTCTAATAGCAAATGCTCCCCACCATCGGGTCAGCCTCCCACCCCTCCACATTTGCTTCAGGACAAAACCACCTCCGCGGAGGCAGGAATGAAAAGGATAGCTGGGGACCAAGTGCAGGAAAAAAGATTGGGGGTTAGGGAGTCAAAGTGGACCACATGCTGACCAGAGCATTCCAAAGGTTGATATGAAAGCAACCTGCAGCGGCCTGGGAGCTGCATCCGGGCACCCCAAAAAGAGGTGGGAAGAGCAGTGTGGGCCCAAGGGTGCAGCAAATGCTGCCGAGGCTAGGCGAGCCCCTTGGGAGGGAAGGATGAAGGGATTCGGATGGAAGTCTGGGGGCTGAGGCCTGACTCCAGCAGTGACTTCCCATCTGGGACAGTTTGATTTATTGGCGTGTGTGTGTGTGTGTGGGAGGGAGGGAGGGTGTAGTAGTGAATGTGTGCAAGTTTGTGTGCGAGTGTGTGGGTATGAGAATGTGTGTGTGTGTGAGAGAGAGAGAGAGAGAGAGCAGGAGAGGCTAGATAGTCTCTCTGACCACGAGGGGCTACACACAAGGAAATGGGCTTCAATTATTGTAGGAGAGACTGCAGTCTGACAAAAGGAAGAACTTCCACTGAACTCTAAGGTCAATGAGGCCTGCTCGGGGTGCCTAGGGTGGCCTGGTGAGGAGAGGGGGCCGGGGGCAGGCATCCAGCAAGGGGCAGGGAAGCTGAGAACAGATGAGGGAGGAGAGCACTCACTCCAGGAGCTTGCCAGCCGTCTTGGAGTTATAGATGTCGCACTGGTGCAGTGGGCCCACGTGACCCGAGGCCTTGCACAAAGCTTCGTGGAACTGGAACTGGAGCACGAGGCTGATGAAGTACCTGGGTAGAGGAACGGGAGGGCAGGCTGGGGAGCTGGTGCCAGGGGCGGAAAGTCCAGAGCCATGTGGGGCCTGGCAGCTCTGATGGGCAGGGGCCCGAGGGCTCTGCCAGGGCCCAGTCTTCCTGGGCGGAGGCTCCTTCGGCAAGGTCCCACCTCAGCCAGGGGCTCTCCTTCTTAGCCTTCTGAACCAACCCTTACCTTCTTCTTTTCTGCCCTCCTCTTGGGGACAGTACAGATGCTTTAGAATATTCCCAACAGCTCTGCCCCCCCCCCCCAACAGGATCTGATCTAAAAGCCCAAATTATCCTAGGGTGGGGCCCTCCGGAGGCTGTGCGACCCAACAGAGGAGATCTGGGGGGAACATTTGGATCTAGGGCCTTCCTGGGAATCCTCAGCCTGGTTCCCATTATCCCCCAACCCCCAACTCCCAGAGTTGCTTCTGCTGGCAGGGCCCAGACCGTTACCGTATATAGGGCATGCTGGCAGAGATGTGGAACTTGGCACCGGGGTCAAAGTCTTCCTCTGTCCGAGGGATGGGGGGACACAGGCCCTGGTACTTCAACCTGCCAGGGAGAGCAGGGGGCTGGTACCACCTAGCTGGGTTCTCAAAACCTTTTCCCCTGGAAGCACTTGCATAGCTACCAAAAGTGGACTTGGCAGACACAGGACACTTAATGCATTTTTATAGATTAAATAAATGAGTTGAAAACACGTGGGATTGGGAATCAGAATCAAATAGTAACAGTAGTTAACACTGACTTCCTCTGTGGAAGAACCGTGCTAAGCTCTTCACACAGACTCACTTGACACCATCATGGTTCTGGGGACTTGGGAGGGAATGGGCTAAGCAAGGTCTTGCTTATAATCTTAATGATGGAGATGGTTAGAGACCAATCCACAAGGTCGTTTCATCTGGCAAGAAGTGCCAAGAAGAAAACAGAATAGCATCTCTGTGGCATGGTGCTGTTATTATTCCCAGTTTACAGATGAGGAGACCAAAGTTTAGAGGTCAGGGAACTGGTGGGAGGTCACAGAACTAGTCATTGGCAGCTCCCGTTAACTTTCAGATCCCATTAACCCTCTGCGCTGTGTGACTGTGGGAAAGTTACTAATTGTCACTGAGCCCTGTTGCAAAACGCTGTCTGCAAGATGGGGGTAAAATGATCCATCTTTGGGGAAGAGACAAAGTCTATGAAAAGTTCTCATTGATTGACTATTGGCCCACTGGTCGCCTCTGAACCATTCTCTGGGGTCAACAGACAGTCGGGTGGTTGCTCTCCCAGGCTTCCTTGTTCAGGCCCAGGAACTTGCCACCTCTCTCCCTTCGCCCCTGGTTTCCACCATTGGTGGTGGTGGGTGCAGTTGACCCAGGGAGGGAAAGGGCCCCTGCAGGTACACTAGAGGGCTGGTGGGGGTTGCCCTTGGAGGAGTACAAGGTCAAGACCCTGCCAACCTCACCAGTAATGCTGGGGCCTGAATTTGGGGTGGGGGTAGGAGGGTGAGTGGACGAAGAGAGGAGCGCCCAGCTTTGCCACCCTCGGTTGCCATGTGACCGTGGGCTGGTCACACATTCTTCTCCTGTGAATGACCATGAAATGTTGCACAGGTTCAAAGAAACATAAGGGCCTTGTGCAGAGCAGGCAGCCCCTTCATGGTCACCCCAGACCATGCTGTGGCTAGCAGACTCGAGCAGGTCAGTCTGAGGCCTGGTGGAGATGGAGCGCCCTGGCCATGGGCATTCATTATCCCATCAGACAGCCAGTGGTCGGTGAGGAGATGCACCATGGACACCCCTCACCCAAGAGTGGTGCTGCCTGACTGCTGGCGGGCTCCTTCGGCAGCCAGTTCTGACCTTGGACATGCCTAAGAATGCTAAACCAGAGGCAGTCATGCATGTGCGTTGGGGCGGCAGGAAAAGGGGCAGTGGGCTTGCCTCTCTCCCATGCGGACTCTTTCCACGGAAGGGAAAGAGCTCAGGCCACCAAACACCCTTCTGCTAGCCCCACTGGTGGGAACCGGAAGAGAGAGGAGGAGCAGGGGGGCCTGCCCAGTGGTCAATGTTTTGTTCTTGGAGGAGCCCAGGTGCACCCTTGTGTGAGCTTCCCAGCTACCCAGGAGCAGGCAGGGCCACTGCCAGGGTCCCTAGAGAGGTTAAGAGGTCAGCTCAGTGCTGGTCCCAGATTCAGCGTGAGGCTGATCCCCTTTAGTAGGGGTCCACTTTAGCAGGGATGCTTTTATCTGAGGATAGCGAACAGCCAGTACTATCCCAGGGTCCCCCCCACCATGGCTGCCAGGTCACCAGCATGGGCACACCTAACTCTGCCCTCCCAGGAGAGGCAGCAGCATCCTATGGCGAGGGGCAGTGCCCTTAAGGCTGACCGGAAAGCCCAGCCCACCAGGGGTGGAGGGGGCAGAGAGCCCAGGGCAGTCATCCTCTCCCCACCTGAGGTTCCACCACTCCTGGTTGTAGGTGTCCTTCCGGATGGTGCCATCAAAGACCTTCCAGCGAAACAGGTCCATCAGGTAGGCGAAGGGGATGAAGGCGATCTTCTCCAGGGCAATGCCCATCAGGAAATTGACCTCCTCCTCTAGGGAAGGGGGGGCAGTCAGGAGGTGGCCCCCGGCTCTCCCTCCCTTTAGCCTTGCCCAGAGAGCCCCGGCGGCAGCCTCAGGCTCAGCTGCCCTGCTACGGTCCTCTTGGTCCCCATCACCTGAGTCCTGGTGCTGGTGGCTGAGCAGGCCTCTGTTGAGCAGGTGCTTGTGGGAGGAGGCCGAGAGGGTGATCATCGACCCCACGGCCTCTTCAAAGGCTGGGTTGGCGCCTGCGCGGAAGATCACAGAGAGGTTCTTGTACTGCAAGAAGTACTGGATATGGCCCATCTGGTGGAAGATGGAGAGCAGGTCTTCTATGGTCACCTCGGTGCACTTCTTTATCCTAGGGTTAAAGGGCAGGGGTCAAGGAGCATGGGGAGGCCCCGGGAGAAGGGGAGATCTCTGCATTCAGACTCCATGGAGGGATTGGGGTGGTTGGGCTAGAGACCACCAGGGCCTTGGGTGCTGTCCCTTCTCACTCCAGGTCTCCCTTGCCTATGTTGCCAGCTCACATCCCCCTCCGCTGCCTGGCTCCAGCCCTGCTCGCACACCTCCTTGCACACCTCCTAAGACCGGCAGACAGAGGGGGAGCGGACCGAAGAGAAGAAGAGCGAGAGAGGGGCGGGAGGGTGGTGCTGGCACAGGGTGAGACCTGAAGTCCTTGCCGTTGTAAAAGTCCCAGGCGGAGGCGTGGCACTCCACCTCCCGCCCATCGGCTGGCCTTTCCATCATTGATTTTTTCCAGAAGTCGGGAGGGGTGGAAAGCAGCCCCAGGGAGGTGAAGAACTTGTCTGCCTCTTCGAACATTTTGGAAGGCTTCCAGTGCTGTGGGGAAGAGGGGGTGTGTGGGGCCCTGCCCGGGGACCGGGGCAGGGAGGGGGGTGGGTGCAGCACCGGGGGGGGGGGGGCAGACAGACGCCGAGTACTAACCTGGCTTTTCATGATCTTCGTGATATCCTCAGGGGGCTTCCTCGGGAAGGGCAGGACCAGATCTAAGATGTTGACCCAGGACTGAGCCCACATGTTCCCTGGAAGGGGGCATGCAGGGGCTCAGAGGAGGCCGGAGAGCGTCCCTCCCTTTACTGGGTGCCCGCTTGGAGGCCTGCTCCGCCCACCCCACTCTGCTACCAGCTAGGGCTTTACCCAGCAGGTGGGCAGGGATGGGCCCCCTTGGGTCGATAAGCTCGGGCCCGTAGTGGCGGTGCAGGGCCCGACGCACGTAGGCGTGCAGGTTCAGGTAGAGCGGCTGCAGCTCCTGGTAAAGCTGCTCCAGATCCTGTTCTAGCGAGTCAGACTCGTACTTGGACCGCCACAAGGCCCCCATGTCTTTGTAACCTAGGACAGGAGAGGGGGCTCAGAAGCACTCACCACCCACCCTTCCTTCCGCCCTGGCCTGGCAGGCAGGAGACCCAGGCACTTTCTGGGGAAGCCACTTGACCTCCCTGTTCCTCAGGGTCTTCATCTGCCAAATGGGAAATGTGCCTCCCAAGGTCACTGTTTAGATTGGATGAGATCGGGGGTGGAAAAGCACTTGGCAAAGTACACACTCCGTGCTCCTCACCGTGCCTGGTTGGATAGGACCCGGATGAGGCCCTGGTCCTCACACCCACCCCGAGCCCCACCCATCCAAGCCCTCCGACCACCCTGGCTCCTTTCAGATCCTCCCAAACACTGGCTCCTCCCATCGCAGGGCCTGGGACGCTCTTTCACTTCTTGCTTGCCTTCTTTCAGGCCTTGGGGAAGTGTCTCGAGGCCTCCCCTTCCCCTTCTCTCTCGGCACTTGTCCAGAGATGTGTGTTTGCATGAATCTTGTCTGTCCCCCAGACCGTAGGCCCTACCTAGAAGGGTGGACACCTTCTCTGTCTTTTCACCTACAAATCCTTAGAAACTCTCCAGGGCCTGGCACACAGTAGGTGCTCAAGCAATGTCTGTAGACCAATGGTGAATGAAACACCTTTGCTTCCCCCAGCCGCAGGGCTCAGGGGCCCCATCTCCAGGTCCTACTACCGCCCTTACCCTCTGCAGACTCTGCTTTGCCCTCCCCACTGTGGCCTGTGCCCTGGGCCATCTGCACAGACTGGGCTGGCCCGGGAGGGGGGCGGGGGCCTCACCGTTGAGCTTTGCAGCCTTGTTGCTGAGCTGCACGTAGCGCTCAATGGTGATGCGAAGCTGACGACCCACAGCGTCCCGCCAGCCCTGCCAGGCCCACAGCAGCTCCTTCGGGTCCCGGGAGGTGGCCATGACTTCTTCGAGGTCTATGCCCAGGAAAAGGAGCCAAGGTGGGGCCCCCCCTTGCCTGCCTCCTGCCCTCACCTGCAGACCCTCCTCCCCCAACAAGTGAGTGCAGTTGGGGCAGGGAGGACAATAGTAATCGGGGGTCGGCTTGTGCAAGGGGCTGATGCTGGAGACTCTGGGGTGGGATGGGGGCAGGGCTTGGGTGCTCACCAGGCTCCAGGGGCAGGCAGGGTCCCTCATTCAGGCACACCTGGGCCATGCTGTATGTCGTCTCCATGTAGGCCAGAAGCTTGTTGTACTGGGGGGGCAGGTGTCACCTAGAGCAGGCCTGCGCCCTTGCGCCCACCCCCAGCACGAGCCCCACAAGCTGGGAGGGGCAGGCCTGTCTGAGGCATCTTCCCACCAGCCTTTGTTTCTCTCCTCCCCCCAGAGGAAGCTCTAGCCCTGCCCGCCAACCTCCCTCCTGCCCAGGCAGCCTGGCTTCCCCCCAGCGCCCACCCCAACCAGCCCACCCACCCCTGGGGTGGGGAGCATGTGCCTGGAGACCTGGGGGTTCCGTCCATCACCTCCTGGAGCTCGTCCTGGGGCAGGGCCGCCTTGTCTATGTTCTGCAGCTTACTCAGCATGCGCTTCACGGCCGCATCGTGGAACCTGGAGGTCTTAAACAGGCGGGCCCGGGTGCCAAAGTACAGCATGTGCTGGGACCTCTCTGAGTCCTTGTGCAGCTGGAATGAGGGTCACCATACTTATCATGGGAAGTTAGGGAGGGAGGAAGGGCCCCACATTGAACTCCAGGGTCACAGTCCTTCCAACCTCCTCCCAAAACCTACTTTAAGGGTTCACAATCCCTGGAAATTTGCTAAGAGGGAGAAGGGAAGGAGCCTGGGTCTTTAAAAGCAAGGAGGTAATATTTACAAGGGGAAAGAAACAAGAGATTCTTGCCCAGACTGCTTCTGGGGCCAGCAAGAGGCCCGGAGCTTGCAGCCTGCTTTGACATGTACTTTGGGGATTCCCTCCTTCCTCTAGCTCTGGACAGGGGCAGAAGATATGGTTCCCCCATTTCCTCCCACCCCCCACCAGATCCCGGAGAAGAGCAAGGGGAGAAGGGGCTGAAGTTGAGGTGGTACCACACCATCTCCTCCCGATTTTTCTTGGTGATGTTGGTGACGTAGTTCCACGTGGCCTCCATGAACTGGTTCCACACAACGTGGGCGGTATGCTCATAAAACTGCAGGAACGCCTTTGCCACGGTCTCATTGTAGAACTTGTCTGTGGAGAAGGAGGTGGGCATCATGCTGTCCTGGGAGGGGCCCGCCCCTGACTGGTCCCCTTGTCTGGTCCCAGGTTCCTTCAGGTCCCAGCCCCACCTAAGCTCTGATCACCCTCGGTCCTGAGCCATGGCAAAAGCTGCCCATAACAGAAGAGGACAAATAGAGAAGGTCCATGGCAAGTCCATCTTGTGCCCATGGCCAAGAGAACAGCAGAGCTGGGTGAGGCTATGGACCAATGGCAGTCCAGCTCCATATTGTGACATCAGGGCCTGAAGGGCTAGCCATGGAATGTCAGAACTGGAAAACCCCCACCCACCTTCTGGTCCAACTGTTCCCATTTTACAGGTGAGGAGACTGAGGTCAAGCCACATGACCTGGTTCACACAGCTAGTTAGTGGCAGAGCCAAGAAGAGAACCAGGGCTCTTGATTTTTAGGCCAAAGCTTATTCTGGTCTACTTGGTCACTTTTCCTTGGCATTGGAATCACCCTTGGACCTTGGCCAGGGATTGATGAGACCCTTGCCCTCCACAGGCTGGCATCACCTCTGAGAAGGCGGGTAGGATGATGGATGAATGGATGAGTGGATGGATAGATGTATCGAAGTGACATCTCTGGGTCTCTGGAATCTGGAAGCACAGGTGTCTCTCCCTGTTCTTCTGACTTGACCTCTTATGTTCTCATTTTTGGCCTCTTTCTCTCTTATGAGATGTGTAATCACTCCTAGGGCAATACAGGACCCTTCCTCCCTTCCCCTTGTCCTTATATCTGTTTCCCCAGGGATAGCTGGACACTATGAGTTTGCAGTCAGGAGGAAGCACAGGAGGTAGAGGGCTGTGAGGGCTGCGGGGAATGTGTGGCTGGCACCTTCCATTCAAGATGCATGTCCCTAAGTACCCGAGCCTGGTTTGAACACCAGCTGGCAGGACCCCAGCTCTCTGCTAGGCTTGGTGACTCCCCACTAGCCTGACACACTTAGTCTGGGGGAGATGAGCTCATCTATCTCACCTTGGGATTTCTTCCTCAGATTCACTTTCCTCCACACTCACATGCCCTCCACCGTGTGTTCCTTTCACTCTCCCTGCTTGGTCCAGGTGCACCCACATCCTCCCAGATGCTTCACCTCTTCACATGAGCTGACATCCCCCAGAGAAACCGACCAAATAACCCTCCAAATATGATGCTATGATCAAAATTATTTAAAACACAAAGAAAGAAAAAAATCAGTGACACTTTTGGTTAAGCTGCCAACTGAGTTCTGCTTCAAGCATATAGACATGCTTGATAAAATATAGTATTTTGTTGTCGTTAACGATAGTCATCATGCTGTACCTTACATTTCCCAGGACTTATTTATCTTATAACCAGCAGCTTATGCCTTTTGCCTACCTTCACACATTTTGTCGACCCTCCCACCCCTGCTTCTGGCAACTACTGATCTGTTCTCTGTGTCTATGAGCTCAGTTTTTGGTGCATATGTATACCACATGTATATGCATATGTACACCATATGTATACCTTTTCATTATCCATTCACCTGTCATTAGACACTTAGGTTGTTTCCACGTCTTGGTTATTGTAAATTGTGTTGCAATGAACATGGGAGTGCAGATATCTTTTCAAGACAGCGATTTTTTTTTTTTTTAAGATTTTATTTATTTGTCAGAGAGAGAGAGAAAGAGAGAAAGCACAAGCAGGGGGAGCTGCAGGCGGAGGGAGAGGGGGAAGCAGACTCCCCGCTGAGCAGGGAGACTGATGCGGGATTTGATCCCGGGACTCTGGGATCATGACCTGAGCCGAAGCAGACGCTTAACCGACTGAGTCACCCAGGTGTCCCGCGATTTTATTTTCTTTGTATAAATACCCAGAGTGAAATTGCTGGGTCATATAGTAGTTCTGTTTTTCACTTTTTGAGGAACCTCCATACTGTTTTCTGTGGTGGCTGCCAATTTACATTCCCACCAACAGTGCACAAGAGTTCCCTTTTCCCCACATCCTTGCCAGCACCTGTTATTTCTTGTCTTTTTGATAACGGCCATTCTACCAGGCATGAGGTGCTATCTAATTGTGGTTTTGATTTGCATTTTCCTGATGATTAGTGATGTTGGGCACTATTTCATGTACCTGTTGGCCATCTGTATGTCGTCTTTGGAAAAATGTCTGTCCAGTTCCTCTGCTCATTTTTTAATTGGTATGTTTGTTTGTTTTGGAGTTCTTTATATATTTTGGGTATTAATACCTTACCAGATATGTAATTTGCAAATATTTGCTCCCATTCTATAGGTTGCCTTTTCATTTTGTTGATGATTGGCTTTGCTTTTTAAAATGCAAAATACAGAGCTGAGATGGAAAGCAAGAAAGGGAACTCTTCAGATGCTGGGGAGACAAAGAGGGCTCATGCAGCAGTGAGTAGGGGCCCATGTGGGAAATCAGAGTACGTCTATTCCCAAAATGCTGCAGCATGGCTGCCTGTATGGGGAGAGCTGATCCTCCATCAAGCTGGGAGCCAGCAGATGGCTTCCTTTCTAAGGGGGTCCTGCAAGAAGCAACCATGAATTTGACCCTGGGGACATCCTCACAACACATGCACATGCCGTGCGCATGGGACCCTGCAGAAGAATGTTCCCACTGAAAACGGCTCATAGGTCAAGATGACCAAGTATAAGAGAAAGTGTGTGCCGTGAGGGTCAGTAATGATCACCGGTCTCCTCTGAGCCCTTTTCCAGGTGTTAGGGACCCTTTGAGAGCTTTTAGTATATGAATCCTCATAAAAAATATATGAGGTACATACTGTGATCAACACTCCCACTTTATAGATGAGGAAACAGAGGCACAGAGAGGCTGAGGAACTTGCTTACAATCACACAGCTGGCAAGTAGTGGAGGTGGGACTCAAATCCACATGGGCTGGCTCCAGAGCCTGTGCTAAATGACAGACACACCTGAGGAAGGACAGGTCTTGGAGCAATCTGAAAGGGGTTTAAAATATAGATCTTGGGCGCCTGCCTGGGTGGCTCAGTCGGTTAAGCGACTGCCTTCGGCTCAGGTCATGATCCTGAGTCCCTGGATCGAGTCCCGCATCGGGCTCCCTGCTCATGTGCTGGCCTCCCCCCTGACCCTCCCCCCTCTCATGTGCTTGCTCTCTCTCTCACTCTCTCAAATAAATGAATAAATAAAATCTTAAAAAAAATATAGATCTTTACACCATATGGAAAGATTAAATGAAACTGGATTAAAGACCTAAGCATAAGAGCTAAGATCCTGAAACTCTTGGAAGAAATCATTTGGGAAGAGCTTCCTGACATTCGATTTGGCAGTGCTATCTTGGATAGGACACCAAACGCACAGACAACAATGACCACGAAAACCACACTGGACTTCATCAATTTTAAAAACCTTTGCACATCAAAGTACACTAACAACAGAGCACAAAGGCAGCCCACGGAATGGGAGAAAGTGTTTGTAAATCACATATCTGGTTAAGTGATTAATATCTGGAATATATAAAGAACTCCCAAACTCGGCAATGAAAAAAAAGCAACAACTCAATTTAGAGGGGGGCAAAGGACTTGAATAGGCATCTCTCTAAAGAGGAGATATAAACAGATAATAAGCGCTTGAAAAGATGCTCAATATCATTAATTATTAGGGAAATGCAAATCAAAACCGTGAGATACCGCTAGGATGAGTATTACCAAACCACCCAGAGAACCTCATCTGTTGGTCAACACGTGGAAAACCTGGAAGCCTCGTGCAGCTGGGAATATAAAATAGTGCAGCCACCATGAAAAATAGTATGGTGGTTCCTCAAAAAATTATAGGATTACCATGAGATCGAGCAATTCCAATCTGGGGCCCGTATTCAAAAGAATTGGAAGCAGGGTCTAGAGCAGATACGGTGGTGATGGTTGCAGGGCAATATGAATGTACTCAATGCCACTGAACTGCATGCTTAAAGATGGTTAAAATGGCATATTGTATGGTATGTACATTTTGCCATGACTTAAAAAAAATACAGATCTTAAAGTGATAAAAAAAAAAAAAAAAGAATAGAATCCATGAAGCAAGAATGGGCTTTTGTGAACACACAGGAGATTTGAAAGAGAGATGTGAAAATGAAAAATATAGTTATTAAATTAGAACAACGAAAATCCCTACGGACAGGTGAAGCAGCAGACTGAAATGCGAAGACACGACTGGGGAATCTCCTGGAACGCAGGACAGAGAAAGAGACAAGAACTATGAGCAAGGATTTAGGAGACACAGAGGGCAAAATAGAAAGCCCTGAGCAGTATCTGGTAGAAGACCCCCAAGAGGAGCCTGGAGAGAAGGGGGAGAGTGGCATTCAAAGAGATGATGCCCTCATTTCCAGAACTGAAGGAAGCCGAGTCCCCAAGTGAACAAGCTCATTGCACTCCCAGGAAGTCAATGGTGCAAAAACCATGAGAAAGTTCCTAGAAGGCACTGGAGGGAGATGTGAGCATTCAGCTGTCTCCAGCAAGCTGCTCTGGACATTTTCCTCCATCTGTCTAGTGAGGGGCTGATCTCTGCTTGACTTTCCTGCTCTCACAGTCTGTGACTGGGGGTGGTGATGCGTTCATTATCAAGAGAGGAAACTATATACTTGAAGTTGCATATTATCTCATCTAATCTTTGTAGCAATCATGAGAGGGTTTGCAAGAACCGTTTTACAGGCTCAGAAAATGGAATTCTCCAGGTCACATAGGTGGTAAGTACAGAGGCAGGATTTGACTCGGGCCTAAACCAAAGCCACGGGATTCACTTACGTTAGAGCCAGGGTGGGACAAGAAGGGGTTTGAGAGATCGGAGAAACTGTCCAGCGACCATACCCACCTTTGGCCCTTGTAGGTAAGAGCTGGTCACGGAGGAGTGATCAGCTGTCAGACATTAGCAGGTACAACGCAGGGAAGGGCTCAGACTTCAGGGCCATCGGTAGAAAATGCCAGAATGGCTTCTCTTTCTGCTGTCACCCCCTCCCCTTCCTCTGCCTTCTTCCAGGTAGACCCAGTCTTACCCTCCTCACCTGAGGCAGCAGCAACAGGTGTCTAAGCAATTTTAATATTTCAAAAGGTCTAGGGGATAAAGCTGGTCAGGCGGAACCCAATGTTAAGTTTCTTTGTCCTCAGTCTGTAGCTCAGATCTCTGGGTGTCGAATGCTGGTACCCTCATGCTGTTCTACCAGCTGGGACAGGCAGTATGAACGCCCATGTTCACAAAGATCGGAAACCGGGTGTTGTGACAATGACCTTTGTCTGGCAGGCCAGGAGCTTTTAAAACATCAGGCTGGGGAGGAGAGTAATTAAAAAGTCATTGGTGGTAGAAGGCTTGGAACTATTTAGAGGACATGTTTATAAATTCCATTGTCCTAAGTAATCATAAACTTCTACCCGCTTGCGTATCCAAAATACCTCAGCTCCACATCCTGCTCCATGGAATAGGCCTGTATAACCTAGTCTACCCACAACACACACACACACACACAAGCATGCCCACAAATACACAAACACAGACACACATAGCAGCTGGAGACTGGGGGGTAAAAAAAAACTGCGGACTAAAGGATACTGGGGGACAGTCATTGGGGGCTCGGCCTGGGTGGGGTCAAAGCTTCAGCAAAGCCGGGGACAGGCTCTGGGCCCAGGGTCCTGACAGAGAGAACCAGGCTTACAATGGGAGCCTCTGGCCCTGGAAAACTGCCAACTTCTATTTGACCAGGTTCTAGACTTGGCATTTAAATATCTGAAAAATAGATTGTATGTTAACTGGAAAAAGGATACACAACTGTCGATATACTAGGATCTCATTTAAAATATGTGCCGAGAAAAAAACAGTGGAAAGTCAACTGTCAACGGTGCTTGTCTTTTGGTGTTCATATAAAGGGCTTTAACCTTCTTTATAGTTTTCTGTATTTTCCGAATTTTCTATAATAAAGGTATTAAAGCGTCCCTCAAAATTCTAGTCCCTCAAGCCCACCTTGGCTTTCTGAGGGAAGGCTCAGGGTGAGAGCGTGAGCTCGGGGGAGGGCAGGGGTGGCCTCCGGCAGTTAATCCCTACCTGAGCACTAGCTCCTGCCAAGCTCCAGCATTTAGGGCCCCTCTCCAGCTGAGGTGAAGGGATCTGGCCCGGGACCCCATGGGCAATACTCAAAGAGCTCTGTCTGGTAACACATCTGGTAACACAAGTGGACACGGAGCTGGGGCAGGCAGGAGCCTGAGGTGACTAACGGGAACAGTTCTGCACCCTCAGTGAGTCAGACACGTGCAAGGCTTCCCCCTCAGGGACCCAGAGGACAGCCAGGAGCCTTCCATCTTGAGGACCTGCCATTTTATGGGAACAGCTGGGGCAGTGCTCCTGAAGCACTGGAAACGCAAGGCCGGAAGCCCAGAATGTCTGCTCCCCCTTTGCTTCCCAGAGTCCCCTTGGGTGGGTGCCGAGGCTGGCAGGGGCTGCCTGCCGAGGCAGGACATTGGCTGACTGCCTGGGCTAGAGGTGGGTGCTGGGGCCAGAGCGCCGGGGCATTTTCCCAGGCTCTTCTTGGAGGAGGATGAAGACGCCCAGTGAAGTGACCCACTTGACTGCCAGGAGGCGGGACAGCGTCCCTGTGCCTGCCCCTGGCTTCCCCACGAGGGACACAGACTCAGATGGGGGAGGCAGCTCCTTTAATTGTATTCACAGAGAGACTGGGAGGGGGGCTCCACGTTAGGCGGCCTGCTGCCCGGGGACTTGGGGGCAGGGACCGTGGGGGTTTGTGGTCTGGAGGGCGGATTGTCAGCACAGGATTCGAGGCACGGTGAGGAGCGACAGGGTGAGAGGAGGAGGGCGGGCTGGGGTGAGGCATGAGAGGGGCGGTGGGTCCTCTGCCTACGAGCCCGTGCCCCTAGTCTGGTCTCTCGGTGGCAGACGCTCCCCCACAGGCCCAGCCCGACCTGGTCATCTCAGGAGTGTCTCAGCTCCACCTCGGAGCCAAACTGGGGCCCGCGGTGGGGCCGGTGGAGGCTGTGGTGGCGGATGCTGAAGAGCCGCTGGGTGAGGCCCAAGGTGGCCACCAGCAGGGCGACGCCCAGGAAGAGCAGCACCCACTGGCCCACGCGGGCCTGCTGCTCCTCCAGGTCCAGGCCCAGGAAGTTGACGCGGCCGGTGCCCGGGAAGGGGCCTTCCGAGCGAGCTGGGCAGGGGAAGCAAGGAGAGCAGGCGGTGGGCAGGCCGGCAGCTTAGGCTGGCTTCCCTGTCCCGGCTCGGAGGTCGGACTGCAGGCTGCCCGAACTGGGGAGGGGCCCAGCCCTGGGTGAGCTCTGGGGGCTGGCCTGGGGCCCAGGGGCACAGGGAGTAGTACCGGAGGTGGGCGTCCAGTTGTACTGAGGCCAGCCCAGCTTCTCCCCGTGCCGCCCGTTCTCGGTGAGGAGCCAGTCCATCAGCGGCTTGAAGTAGTTCATCATGGCTGACGCGGACATGTTGGCCTGGCCAGTGATCAGCTTCATGGCTTCTGGCCACGGCTTACTGAAGCCCAGTTTCATGGCATCCCTGGGGGAGCACCAAAGAAGGGAAACTGAGTCAGAAGGACAGGCGGGGAGGCTCACCCCTCCTGCCCTCAGCCTAATTCCCACCCTCCATCCCCCCCTCCGCCCAGTCTCAAACTCCTTCAGGATTGGGAGGGCCTGGGCAGGTCTGGGGGTGGGAGTGGGAGTAGGGGAGGGAAGACCAGGGCCCAGAGGGCTCTACTTCCCTACTGGGATGGCACAGACTCCACCTGGGATCCCCAGCCCAGGCCCCCAAATGGCATGTGTTCCCAGAAGAGCCCCACCGGGCTCCTCAAAGCTGAGGGGTTAGAGTGTGGAAAATGGTCAAAAGAAAGCCAAAGACTCACGCCAGGCGCTTCCCTGCCTCCTTAGAGTGGTAGATGTCACATGTGTGCAAGGGGCCCTTGTGGCCAGCCGCCTGACACAGAGCCTCGTGGAACTGGAACTGAATGACAAAGCCAACGAAGTACCTGGCGTGGAGGGCAGCGAGGCATGGGGTGGGGTGGCTGGCGACCTGTGCCCCTCACCTTCCTCCGCAGACAGGCACCCTCTGGTCTGCAGGGTCAGCAAGATTCCCCAGTTCCATGCCTTCCCGCCCCCTCCCCCCCCCTCCCGAGAGGCTCCCTCTACATCTCGGAAAGACTGTTCTGAGGAGCTCTGGGGATCACTCATGGGTGAGAAGGGTCAGGGCAGAGCCCCTCAAAGATTTGGCAGGTTGCTTCCGAGGCAGTGAGGTCTCAGTTCCTGGGGTAGATGCAAGCAGAGGCCAGGTGTTGCGTCCAGGGTCACGTGCACCTGGCAGGGTGGTCTGGGCAAGGAAGCCAGCCCAAATGATCTCCTTTATCCCAAACAGCAGGGATTCCCTGGTAGAAATCTGCTGGTCAAGGCCAGAGCAACTTCTCCACACTTGGTTCAGAATGTCCCAAACCAGCAGTGCGGGCCTCCCACTTTGAATGCTGGGCACAAGCCATGTGCCACTGACTTTTCTGGCATTTCTTAAAAGTGCTTTGCCAAGGTTGCTGGTCAGAATTTGGAATGTGTCTCCTTTGCCCGCCCCTGCCTGGAGAATGATCTACACTAAGCTCAGAAGCTAACCATCACTTGGGCCTGGCTTCCATGGGAAAGCTAGTGCCAGCCTGGAAGCGGGAAACCAGTGGAGAAGGCAGGTGGGGGTCCTCCCTACAAGTCAACCTTGTGCACTGTTCAGGTTGGGCCTGTTCTGAGGTGCCCTTGTGTCCCCTTGGTCCCCTGCCCATGACTTGCTCTCTGGAACGTCTGAGCAGGCTTTCTCTCTGGGAACACAATTCACCCACCCCACACTTATGTATTAGGTCTTGACTATATGCGGACATCATGCCAGGTGCTAGGGTGGAAAGGTGGGCACAGTGAGCACAAACCCTCCCTCACGGGCTTCTTGGGAATACAGGTGGCAAGGGCTAGAGGCGGCCACAGCCCTCCTGGGGCAGCCCTCACCGCCCACTGCTTTGCCTCATGGGTAGCCTGGGCTCCCTGCAGCTCAGAGACATCCGGACCCCTCCCCCTTGAGGTTTCTCTAGACCCTTCTCTCCCAGGGAGGGCCCCGGATCCAACTGGGTCTCTAACCCTGGTTTTAGTGTATAGAAGTTCTTCCAGGCACAACTCAAATTATATCACAGGCAATATGTTGAGTATAGGGTACCTTTACTATATAATCACAATCTTGTTTAAAAACAAAAAGTGCTTAGGTCATGATCTAGCCAAGATCATGGTCATGGTTAATAATGTTAACTATCCAACCAAGGTCTCGTAACCATTAGCCAATTATAGTAGAGTTTCTCTTTTCAACTGCCTAGAGGGGAGAGGCTCTCATCACGTCAAAAGTGTGAAAAAACAGGGAACCTTGGTCTCAGGTGAGTGACCTATAGGCAGTGTGTCATGCAGCCAGCCCCCCAGGGCACCCAGACAGGTAACTCCCCACAGCGCAGCGACAGCACTTTGAATACTGAATGGCCTCCTCCCTTCCCCTTTACCTGATATAAGGCACATTTGAAGGAACGTGGAACTTGGCCCCTGGGTCAAAGTCACCTTGAGACCGGGGCACTGGGGGGCAGAGGCCCTGGTACTTCAGCCTGTCAAGGGCAAAGGTACGTTGGAGGGAGGGTTTGGGGAGAATCAAGTCAGGAAGAGTTGGTGTTTTTGAAGTAAAGGGAGGTCCTTGCCCCTGGAGCTACACTGGACATCCCACACTCTGGTGTGTTGTGCCTCTGCGCACAATCAGCCCCTGTGTACCTCATCACTTACACACACACACACACACACACGACCCATGTGTCGTTCATAGACACATATCCTCTCTAAACACCAGTCCCCCCCCACATGCACAGACACTGACGGAGACCCCTCCCCAACCCACACCCTCACAGGAACATTCTAGAACCTGAGGTTCCACCACTCCTGGTTGTAGTTCTCCTTGGTGATGCTTCCATCGAATACCCTCCAGCGCCACTGGTCAACCAGGTAGCTGAAGGGGACAAAGGCGATCTTGTCGAGCGCCATCTTCATCAGAAAATTGATGTCTTGCTCTGCCAAAGGAAGGGAGCCTGGTCATCAGATCTCTGCCTGCCTCCTGCCCCGTCCCAGCAGCTCAGCCAGGATGGGTGTGCAGTGGGTGGAGAGGGGAGGAGCAGGCTGTGCCTCTCTGGATCTAGCGACCTGCCTCTTGGGATGCTCTGAGGGTTCCATCCTCCCAGCTCACCCTGCTGGTGACCTCCTTATTCCCCACTGTTCTGCCCCAGCCTCTGCCTGTGAGCCCTCAAGGGCCCTCTCGCAGCCTCCCAAGCTCGCTGCCCCTTCTCAGTCCCTCTGCCCACCAGGATCTCCCATTCCTCTCACCGTAGCCGCCACTCTCGCTACTCAGCAGGTTGATACTGTGTAGGTGCTTGGGGGTAGACACGGAGAGTGCCAGCACATCTCCAATGGCCTCATGAAAGCCAGGGTTGGCACCCTCCCGGAAGGTCACAGGCAAGTCCTTGTACTGCATGAAATACTGTATGTGGCCCATTTCGTGATGGGCCACCACCAGGTCCTCCATGTTCACCGTGGTGCACTGTTTGATCCTGGAACACGGGGAGCAGGGCAAAGGGACCTGCTGTCCTTACTGCATACAAAGCAGACCCCCATCGATGCTCTATGCAGGGAACACAGCATTAGGGGAAGGGAAACCAAAGGAGGTATGCAGGAAGCCTGAGAAAGAGGGAATCTGAGGGGTGGAAGCCCCTAAAGTATGGCCATTCAGGCCATCCCTCTTTCTCCTACTGCCCTGGAAAACTCCAGCCCTCATTGCCATGTTGCTTTCTAACTGTGCAAAGTACTTGTTCTAGAGGCATTGCAACACTCAGCTCTAATTGTGCAGGACTTTCTAGAACATGGGGTCTGTGGTTTTTCATGCACACATTTTGTTTCTTCCAAGACTTAGGCTTCCTGAAGGAAACAACAGTAATTCTCAGCTATTCTGCATCCCATGTGCCCAACACCAGCAAACGTATTCACCCCAGAGCGCCTCTGGGTAGGGCTGAAATGTCATCTGCAGAGCCGTCCATGCCAGAGGTCCCACCTCCCTCTTTGTCTTTCCTCATTCTCTTTTGTGAACCAGTGAAATTCTCCCTTGGATCTAACCAGAGCCCTTCAGTTCAGTTGACCCCATTTTTCTGTCATTTGTATTGGGAAGGGAAGAGCTTCTCAGCATCCTGGTTACATTGAGATTGGGGTCTGTCCACCTTCTCCTATGACTCCCCATACAAGGGAAGCCCCCCACCCCAAAAGGGCTCTCACCCTCTTGATTCTGTCTACATCCAGCCCTACACTCAGTCCTCATGCCTTTGAAGGAGGGGCCCAAGGACAGGCAGTCCAGTGAATCCTGGCTGCTTTGTTCTAGCCTCTCTGTGTCCATTCTTAAAAGAAGACACTTCATCAATAATGGCAGGTCATCTTTGCCACTTCTCCCAAGAGGTGGGGTCTTCTTTCCTTTCTTCGAATCTGAATTGGCCTTGTGACTTGCTTTAGCCAATAAAGTACGGCAGAAGTGACTTGGCCAGTTTTGGATTTAGCCTTTAAGAGACCTGGTTGTTTTTGCTTTCTTTCTGGGGGATCCCGACAGCCAGGTAGGAAATCTGACTGCCTGATTGTCATACTGGGAGGAAGCCCAATCTAGCCTGGAGAGAGAGATGTTCCGTCAACCCCCAGCTGCTCCAGTCATCCCAGTCCAAGGACCCAACACGTGAGTAAAGAAGCCAACTTGAACCTTCC
Organism: Mirounga leonina; assembly: GCF_011800145.1. Lineage (NCBI taxonomy): Eukaryota > Metazoa > Chordata > Mammalia > Carnivora > Phocidae > Mirounga > Mirounga leonina. Next base: position 14,908,645 of record NW_023270494.1, read on the forward strand.
TGCCCCAGCACATGCCACATGGAGAAGAATTGAGGGACCCGACCAAGAGCCAGAACCTGGTCCCCACCCCACAATCCCCAGCCATCAGACTCTCCATCATAGTATGGCAGGAGTAAGCCACGTCCACTGCATGCTGCCTGCGCTCCTGACCAATAAAATCATGAACATAAACAGATGGTTGTTTTATACCACTAAGTTTTGGGGTGGTTTGTTATGCAGCAATAGATAACGATCCTCTGACGAAGACAGCTTCTGAGCCTCTGTCAGTGTGTATGTGAAGTGCCCCCAGTGTCCTCAGGTACCTCTCTGTGTCAAGGCACATGTAGCCAGGGAGATGGCCTGTTATATGCAGAGGCCACCCCAGATGAGGGAAGGCTGGGCAGTTCACACAGTGCTCACACCCAGGACTGGCCAGTGTCTGAGAAGAACCTCGCTTGGTAGTCAAGGTTCTCCCTCCGGAAGCCAATGGCCAAGCTGGGGTCAGGCCCAATGCATTTGACCCTCCATCCTAAGCTCTGGTCCCTGCACTTGTTTCTGCTTGCTCTGGCTGAGGGGACAATAGTAGGACCTTTACTTGGCTCATCTCCTTGCTCACTGGGCTCAGGCTACTGTCCCCTGGCTACTACCTGGACACACCTGAAGTCCTTGCCATTGTAGAAGTCCCAGGCAGAGGCATGGCACACTACCTCCCGCCCATCAGTCGGCTTCTCCAGCATTGACTTGTTCCAGAACTCAAAGGGCACGGGCAACAGCCCCAGGGAGGTGAAGAAATTGTCCGCTTCTTCAAACATCCTTTTGGGTGTCCAGCCCTGCAAGCAGAGGGAGCTCTGCCCAAACTGGGGACTAAGGGGACGGACTGTGTGCTGCAGTCGGAGTGGGGGTTGGGAGAGGGCCAAGCCAGAGGGAATTCCTGAATCAGAGGGCCCTCTCCCACTGAAGCAGAGGTGTCCCTTCCCCCGTGCCCTGGGGCTGCCCTGGAGGAGCAGAAGTATGATGAGGGGCCCAGTGTGCACCTGCTTTATCATGGCCTCTGTGGCATCTATCTTGGGGGCTGAAGGGAAGGGCACCACCAAGTCATAGATGTTGGACCAGGTCTGAGCCCACATGTTCCCTGGAGGCAGGTAGGGGAAGAGAAGGCAGAGAGAGAGGAGAGACGGATGTTATTTCTTAGACTCAGCACCATCACCCATGGAAGGGGACTGGATCCCAGCCTCAGGATCTTAACACCGTCTCTTGAGCACCTACTGTTTGCAAACTGTGCTGGGCATTCGACACACATCGTCTTCAGCCTGCACATCCAGTGCACCAATCCTTGCCTGCTCTGAGTGCCGAGGTCTGAGTTCTAAGCCCCAGATCTGCCCCTGCTCCTGGGGCCACTTGGGCATGGAGCCTCCCCTACGGGGTCTGTGTTTCTCAGTCATCAAGCTGATGTTCCCTCTGATATTCTTGGTCTCACCAGAGCAGGATCAAGGATGGCTGGGCTCTTGGGCTACAAGCTCCCCAAACCTGGACGAGCTTTCTGGGGTCTCCCTCGTGATTGATAAATGGTCTGTGGCCCTGTCTGGCCTCTCTGCTCACAGCAACAAGTCTCCCAGGGCTGTGTCCTCAGTGGCTGGACAGGGACAGGAACCTGGGAGCCTCTGCTTTGCTCCCCTCCTTGTCATCTCTCACTGTCTCCCACCGCCTACTTCCTGCCTTCAGGGCATCTGAGTTTACAAGCCCTGGAAACACGAGGGTCCAAAAGTCGTGATGGATCTACATTCTCCATATTGTCCTCTGTGCTCCGAACTCCCCTTAGCCTGAGCGTCCTTTCTGCCCTTGTCCCTACCGCCACTATTTTTCCATCTGTCGGAGCTTCTCTCATCTTTCAAGGCTCTGCTCACGTGCCGCCTCTCGGGGAGGCCCCGGTTCTCACTCCCAGCCCCTTCCTCGCCACCACCCCCAGCATCATGCTGCCTTGAGCTGGGATGGGTGATACGGTCTCCTGCAACAATATTATGAGCTCCCCCACAGCTCCACCTGGGTGGTCTGTACCCTGTGGCTCCGTAGCAAATGAGGTGCTCAAGGCCAGCAGAGGTTTGCCTCCCCACACCCAGCTGTCACCCCACCCCAGCCCTGGCAACATTCCCTCAGCCTCAAATCTTCACTCTTTCCACCTGATGGGCCCTCTGAAGATCCCTCCCAGGCTGCCCTCTGCCCCCTGGGCAGCACTGGCCCCACGCTCCCTCACGGCATCTGTTCCCCGTCCCCGCCCCAGTACTTGTCCTCACCCAGCAGGTGAGCGGGAATGGGGCCCTCCAGGTGGATGTGCTCGGGCCCGTAGTGGCGGTGCAGGGCCCGACGCACGTAGGCGTGCAGGTTCAGGTAGAGCGGCTGCAGCTCCTGGTAAAGCTGCTCCAGATCTTGCTCCAGGGACGGGATCTCGTACATGACCCTCCAGGAGTCCCCTGCATCCTCGTAGCCTGCAGAGGGGATACCCGACCATTCCCTGAGCACCCTCCGCCCCACCTCCTCTAGGGACCTCCCTCTCACCGAGTTTAGGAGGCTCAGAGGACCCTCCTGAGGGCCCCAGCGGGGCTGGGGCCCGAGAGCCGGGAATATTGGCTGGAGGAACTCACCGTTGAGCCGGGCAGCCTTGTTGGCAAGTTCCACATACTTGGGGAAGGAAGGGAGGATGGCTCTCCCCACCTTGTCTCGCCAGCCCTTCCAGGCCCACAGCAGGTCTTCATATCTCCGGGATGTGGCCATGAGATTCGTCACATCTGCGGTGAGGGGTTGAACGGTTCAAGCTTCCAGCCCTTGGCTCACCTCCCACCTCCTATAAAGTGGACTCAGTTGGAGCTGGGGTCAAGCTGGGGAGGTCCCGTGAAGAGGCCTGTCCAGGCAGCCAGTCTAGTAACATGGGAGAAAGGCTCGGGCGCTTTCTACAGAGGCTTCCCGGGGCCGGCCCAGGGCTCAGGGGGCACCCACATCCTCTCAGGGTTGCAACAACCCCATGAGGGGTGCACTGGCTTTCACATGAGTGTGCTGGTGACATGGCGGGGGCCCCTCCAGCCAAGAAGTGGCCCAGCCGGGCACAAACCAAAGGCTCGGACTCCAGAGCTGCCGCTCGCCACGGATTTCCTGCTCACCCCCTCCGTGGGAGGGACAAGTGGCTTGGAGGGCACAAGACCTGAGTTCCTGTCTAGTCTCCCACTGACCCCAGAATAACCTCGCAAGTCACGGGACTCTTCTTCCCCTATCTTTCAAATGGGGATAAGCCAACACTCATGGGGGGGGGGGGGTGCAAAAGTCAAATGGGAGCACAAGGGCCCTGAGCAGGGAGTGTGCCTCATTGGTCTCTGAGTCTTCATGGGGCCCAGGACATTTGTACGAACTGCTAGTGAGCCAGATGGAATACAAGGATGGCTGTGGAGACAAAGTACAGAGAGCCATCCCAGCGCCGTCCGGGAGCCCAGAGTCCCGGGTCTGTGTCCGGTCAAAGCCACACTGTGCGTGCAGCCTCCTCCATATGGATTACACAGAGCTGACACGCACCTGGCGGAGCTGGGACGAGGAGGGCCTGAGCTCACGTGTCACTTCCGGACCCCACACAGACCCGGGGTGGCTCCCCTTCCTGGCCACCCGGCCTGAGCTGCAAGGCTGTGGATGCCGTCGCGGGGCCAGCTGCATCTCCCTATCTGACTCGTGCTTTCTCCCTGTTTTGGAATATGCTTCGTGATATCTACTTCTCACAGAGAGAGTACATTCAAGTGAATTGTTTGGGGGAAAAAAATGTATTTTGAGAATTTCACCTCTGTCCTCTGCTGATGTGAGTATTCTGTTTTGTGGGTGCTTCTTCATTTTACTAATGGCAGTGATCTGATGGCCGGGGCCTGGATTAAGAGGCTAATTGACGGGGGGCAGCGGGGAGAGGCTGAAGGTTACTCTCTTCCACATACACGTGCACACACAAATGCACACAGGCAGACGTACACCCCCGCAACAGGGTGCGTGCATCCCCATGTATACAAACCGCAGGCCAAACCCTGTCTCAGGAAAACTGCCTCTCTCTCCTGTTTATTTTCCATTTCCCCTCTATTTGTCATTGTTCTAATATGGGAGTTGGGCAGAGGGCCAGGAAGAGATGGTTTCTGGGTAGCGATTCCTCAGGAAGAATGTTTATGCCCCTGGCTCCCCAACCCTTGCAAGGGTGGGTCAAGAGGGAGGACAGAACATATCTGGGTGCAGGTACTCGAGTGTCCAGGGTGAGCTCTTCCAAAGGCCGGGGGGAAGCTAAGAAGGACCAGCCGGTGTGGAGAGAGGAAGGGAACGAGCAAGAGCCGGTGCATTCCTTCGAGCGGGTTCGAAGTGGGTTCCATGAGCTGTGGCCTCAATGTGGGGGTGTGGGGGGCAAGGAGGAGGCCAGAGAAGGTGGGAAAGACATGGGTAGGGTGAAGGAAGGAAGGTCCCTAGAGTTACTATCCCTAGTTGGGGGTCTCAGCACTCGGCAGACAAATCTGAAGTATCTCCTACTCTGAAGGGCGGAGTGCAGAGAGGAAAAGAGAGGAGTCCAGGGGGGACCCAGAGGGGGCAGAAGCGCGGATCCAAGGGAGGGGTGTGATTAGAGCAGAGATGAAGTAGGTGCCCATCCTCAGTGGTGGCAGAGAAGCCCCCATTGGTGGAAAACAGGGGAGTGAATCCCCTGGGCATGCTGGCCCCACGAGTTAGGAGCCCCTGACCGCCCCCTCCATGGGCCAGCCCCGCCCCCATTCCCCGCGTGGCTCACCAGGCTCCAGCTGCAGACAGGTGCCGTTGGGGTGGCAAACCGAGGCCACGCTATAGGTGGTTTCCATGTCCAGCAGGATCTGGTTGTACTGCAGGAGGAAGGAGAGAGGCAGCAAGCTGCACCCCTTTGCTGCCTGTCCTGCCCCAGGCACCATCATGGGCAGGGGGGGACCTGTGGAGCTGGGGGAGCGTGTTCTCAAAGGTGCCGCCTTCTCAGGAATTCTGCAGGTGATGTCAACATGGCAGATAGAGGAAGAAGCAGGAGCAGGAAGGCCAGACCCTGTGCTGGGCTCACTCCCCCGAGCTGGGACCTGGTCTTGACCTTGGACCTTCCATTCCCTGCTCCCCGCAAGCCACATACCTCCTCCAGCTCCTTGGCAGGCAGCGCTGCCCGCTCTAGGTCCTGAATCTTCTTTATCATCCGCTTGATGCTGGTGTTCTGGAAGTTAGTCACATCGAACTGCCTGGCCCAGGTGCCGAACTTGAAGGTGTGGTTTGCCATCTGTATGTTCTTCTGCAGCTGAGGGCACAGGGGGAACCGTGCCATTGAGGCCCAGGAGCTTTGGAGGGGCCACAGGGGGAGTGGAAGGGGCTGGGGGTTAGAGTGGGGAGGGCAGTTTTATCAAGTTGTTGCCTTTGCTCTTCCACTAGGACTGTCCAGAATGTCTTGGATGCAGTGTGTGCCCCTCAGCAGAGACCCAGTATCACGCAAGACATATCCTGGTAGACAGAAGGGGAAGTCCCCCCCTGCCCCGTATCCTGTTCGGATGGGAACAGGCTGGTATTAGTTCTATGGCCTCTCTGAGCTTCAGGGTCCCATCTATAAAATGGGAACAAGATCACTGGTTTTGCAAAGGCTGTTGAGGAATAAAGGAGGCAACAGCCGTGAAGCACACAGTGGCCATCGAGAAACGTTGGTTCTCTGTGGCTCACGTCTGTGTCACCTGCGCTCACCACACAGGCGGGGAGGGGGGTGAGGGGCAGCTAGTCCTTACTGTGGCGGCGAACAGGGGCTTTCAACCTAAAAATCCACCTGTAGCCTCACCTGTGTCTGGGCAAATCATTCTACTACGAACAACAGATCGCTTGCTAAAAAAAGACAACCTTTTTAGGCATTGAGTATATGCCCACCCAAACCTGAAGTTGAGTATTATTTTAAATATTCCATCTGGATTTTTCACAAATTCTGACAGCCTCCCCCTCCGCCCAACCCCCTGCACCGAGGGAGGGAGGGGGCAGCCTGCTCTCTGCTCTGTCTTGGGTTTTGAGGCTCGGTCCCTGGGGGGAGGAGCACGCACGTGTGCTGCACGTGTGCATGAGTGTGTGCATGAGTGTGTGCGTGCGTGTGTGTGTGTGTGCATGAGCATGGGGCACGGGCAGGGCCCCTACCAGGATCTTGCTGGTCTCTGTGGTGATGTTGGTGTTATAGTTCCAGTTAGCCTCGGCATATTCGTTCCATATCACCTGGGATCTCCGGTCATATTCCTCCACAAACCTTCTGGCCTCAACCTCATCGGTCACCAGGCCTGCGGAACAGAGTGGAGGGAAACAGACAGGCCTCCCCTTGCCCTCTGCTGCCGGGTGGCCCGAGCCTGCCGCTGCCCCGGCCTCCTGCTCCTTCCCCCGCAGGCCCCGCCCCGCCCCCCAGCTGCTCCCACTTGGGCTCTGGGTTGTCTGGCTGTCGGTTGTTGCCTGGCTGGTTGTTGTCTGGCTGCTGGTTGTTGCCTGGCTGGTTACTGCCTGGCTGGTTGTCACCTGGTGGGTGGTCTCCTGGCTGGGGACCAGCATGGGGTACCCACAGCAGAGCAGGAGGAGGAAGAGGCTGGGCAGTCCTGGGGCAGCCCAACCTTGGCCCATGGCCGCAGGAGAGCAGAGCCCTGTAGCCAATAAGCCCCCCTGCCAATAAGAGTGGAGCCCGCAATGTGACCTCATAGAGCAGTGTGCCCACCAGCCTGCCCCCGGGGGGTGGGCACACCCTCCCTAGAATGCTGGAGACAAGACATGCCCATTCCCACCCCAGGGCCCTGGGATAAGCTGAGAGCGCTGCATGGTCTTTTGGGGCAGGGCGCCGGGGCCCAGCAGGGAGCAGCTGACCAGGAACCAGACCAGGGGCCTGGGTCTAGAGCCCAGAACCGAGAACTTACGTTAGCACCCGGCCCACCCTCACTCCGGGCTTTACCGATGTCCTGTGGGTAATTATTGGGCATCGGTGGCCGCCACTGGTATTCCGGCCACCCCAGCACCTCCCCATGACGCTCGTTCTGTTCCCGCAGCCACTGGTAGACCGGCTGGAAGTAGTCAAGCAGGGGTTGAGCGTCCAGGGTATCTGTGCCAATCGCCTCCTTCAGCACCTCCTGCCAGGGCCGCGAGGAGCCTGCCCGCAGTGCCTCCCTGTCGGTGGGCACAGGGGGCTCAGGCCAGCGTCAGATACTGGCCCCGGCCCACCTCTGACCCCCACTGGCCTGCCAGAACGGCAACATTAAGACTCTGGGGACTAGGAGCTCTGGCAAGGGGGAAGGGACATCGTCCTGTCCCGTGCCAGCCAGAAGGCCTACTCCGTAAATCCTCGATGAGAGAAAGAAGGGGGTGGGAAGGAAGTCACCCTCCCCCAGCAGGGCCTTGTGGTTTTCCCATGGGCAGCTGGTTGCCTCCCAGACGCGTCTTCCTCGCCCCCTCTCCCCTCATCGCCCACTTGCCCTCCTGCTCCCCCTACACACCGGAGCTTGGTCCCTGCCTGTGTGGACTGGTAGATGTCACACTTGTGCAGGGGGTGCTGTTGGCCCGCCTCCCTGCACAGCGCTTGATGGAACTGGAACTGCAGGACAAAACTCACGAAGTACCTGCAGGCACAAGGGGGCGTTAGGGCAAATGGTGGGGGGCCCTTCGCCCAGGAACCATCCAGCCCCTCACAGGGCAGAGGCCAGACCACAGGGGCTGCCTTGGCGGAGAAGAGAGAACCAAGCCTGGCTCGAGACAGAGGCCCACTTAAATCCCAGACCCTTGGGTGGGGGTGGGGAGCCAGAAGAGTGTGGGGAGCAGCCCTGAGAAGGGGGGGGACTAACGGTGTGGGGGGAGGGGCACTGGTACCTGATGTACGGTGTCACATTTGGGACATGAAACTTAGCTCCGGCATCAAAGTGGGTTTCATTTCGGGCAACTGGAGGACAGATCCCCTGATACTTGGTTCTAGAGGAGGATGGTTCAATTGATTTAGGACATAAGCATTGCAAACAGGCTGACTTAGCCTTTGCAGAAAACACTGTGAAGCAGGCAGTCCCACCAGGCCATCCCTTCCCCCTCTGTTGAATTGTGGAAGACTTCCTGGAGGAGGGAGTTTAGGTAGGAAAGAATGAGTACAGAAAAGGGTAGAGACAACATTAGAGAGGAGGGGACCGGGCTGATGGAAGCAGGAGGCTCCAGGGTGCCCAGGAGAGGGAGGAGGGCCACTTGGGGTTAGGCCCTTCCTGATCCCTCTTTACTCACCGAAGATACCACCAGTCAAAGTTGTAGCGGGAAGGGGGGGTTCGCCCACTAAAGACCCCCCAACGCCACTGGTCTACCAAGTAGCCAAAGGGCAGGAAGGCAATTTTTTCCAGTGCCATCTTCAACAAGAAATTGATGTCACTTTCTGTTGGAAGAGGAGATGAGAAGAGAGAGGTCAGAGGGAGACAGGGGTCCAACTAGGATAGGGTGGGGTTGGCAGATGCAGAAGAGAATGGAAGGCCGGCTTTCATGACCATGGAGCCCTGCTTGGAAGAGGGCCCTTGGGCAGTGTCCAGTTGGGACTTGGGGTGAGCTGTGAGGCTCCAGGTGGATGCCCACACCTGCCTGACCTGGGGCGGAGAGGCAGAGACAGGAAGGGCAGGTGGGAGCGTGGGCAAGCTGTCCCGCTGTGGGATGGAATGGGGTGGGGCCAGGCTGGGTCCTCTCCACCCCCCATACCCATGTCATTGCTGACATTGTCCAGCAGGCCAATTTTGTACAGATGTGCAGGAGTAGAGACGGAGAGCGCCAGCACATCCCCGACGGCCTCGTGGAAGCCAGGGTTGGCCCCTTGGCGCAGGGAGACAGGCTGCTCCTTGTACTGCAAATAGTACTGCACGTGGCCCATCTCGTGGTGCACCGTGGACAGCTGGTCCATAGTGACCCGTGTGCACTGCTTGATCCTGGGGCAGGGAGATGGCGAGGGTGAGGGTGAAGGACAGGGCAGGGCAAGGACCAGAGCGTGGGGAGGCTGGTACCTAAGGGAAAGGAGCCAGCTGGGCACTGCCCTGGGCCTCGAAGGAGCTGGTGGAAACACAGATCTTTGCCCTGCCCCAGCCCACACTCAGGGCCTTCTTCCTCCACTCCAAAGTATAGAGCTGCCACCTGTCAAAGCGGCCCAGGGAAGGTGGCCTAAGGGGTCTCATATGCCCAATAGCCTTGGAATAGACCCAGCCCCCCCAAACAGTGTTGGGGCTGGGGGTAGAGGCCCAGGCTGCCCACCCTTCCTGGAGCTCCAGACCCCCCTTTCCCCTCCCATGTCTAGACCTGAAGTCTCTCCTGTTGTAGAAGTCCCAGGCAGAGGCATGGCACACCACCTCCCGTCCGTCGGTTGGTTTCTCCAGCATGGACCCTGCCCAAAACTCAGGAGGCATGGGAGAGAGGCCTAGGGAGGTGAAGAACTCCTCTGCCACCCGGAACATGTGTGTAGTGTTCCAACCCTGGTTGGGGGGGAGGGGTGCAGGCACAGGTCAGGGACCAGCTGTGGGAGTTCACTGTGGCTCCCATCCAGCTCAGCTCCTTGCCCACGAAGGGAGTCTCTGCTCTTGTGGCCTCCCTTCCCAGAGGCAGGGCCCCTACTAACCACAGTGGTTAAGCAAAAGTAGACGGCTGGCCACACCCCACCTGCGGGGTCCTGGAGGGAGGGGTTGGCGCCTCACCCCAGACACAGACCCCAGCTCACTGCTTGTACGCACACTCCAGGCTGCTGCTCTGTAGAAAGGGGGGGACCCATCTCCCTCCCGTGACTTCTTCCTGCCCCTCTCCCCATGTCAGACGCTTTCCTGCTGCCCCCACCCCGGCCCGACTCCGAGCTTACCTTCCGCACCATTGTACTGGTAACATCGAGACTCGGCTTGTCAGGGAAAGGCACCATCATGTCATAGAGGTTGTCCCAGCTCTGGGCCCACATGTCCCCTAGACAGAGGAAGGGAGCCAGTCAGCTTAGCCCTCTGCCTGCTTCCCCATGTGTGTCACTGAGCAGCCCCCTGGGTCCCTGGCACCCGGGCCCTCGGCACTCAAGGTAGCAGCCTGCTTGACACCTCAGGCCCACTCATGCTCCCGAATGCTCCAGGCTCCCCGGGGTTGGCAAGAACCCTGGCACCAGCGGGAGGGACCCCAGCAGCATCACTTGCCAACCCCGGGCTTGCTTCCTGGGACAGAATCTAAGATGATTATTCCTCCCCCACTGGACCTGGAGTCAAAGTCTGCAGTGTGACTCCTAGCTCCACCTTTCACCAGTTCTCTGTTCTCCGCCCTCTGCCAAGTCTACGCGCCTCAAGGCTCGGGCTCCCCGTCTGAAAAGCAGGGTCATGATTGAGAAGGGCCACCTGCTTTACCGGGTCGTGGGGTGAGCCACGTGGGCTCCTATGGGGGGGGAGTGCACAGGATGGTGCTCTAAAACATGAGACACGAGGAGGATGACCCGTGGGCTGCACGTGGAGGCGAGGCAATGTCCTTACCCAGCAGGTGAGCAGGGATGGGTCCCCTGAGATTGATGTATCTGTCTCCATATCGGCGGTGCAGCGCACGGCGGACGTAGGCATGGAGGTTCAGGTAGAGGGGCTCTACTTGATGGTAGAGGTGCTCCAGATCCTCCACGAAGGTGGGTGACTCATACCAGGAGCGCCAGTAGGCCCCTGTGTCTGAGAAGCCTGGGGGGGGGGTGTTAAGGTGCAGCTCAGGCCCAAGGCTCTGGCACCTCCTTGGCCAGCTCCTACGTCGCCATCCTCCTGGCTCGGGGCCCGTGTACCTGCCAGCTAGTTGGAAAAAATGCCTTGGGGACGGCTGCTCTATGATTTTCCCACCAGGGGTTGTTCCAGCTCCAGCTAAATAGATCCCAGAGAGGCAAAGATGAGGGTTAGGGCTCCGACATGTGCCAGGAGGGGCAGCGTGAGGGCCACACGGCAGCCCCCAGCCCCCGAGGAAGGCAGATGGGGCTCAAGCCGGTCCCACCATCCACTAGCTGTGCGACCTTGAGTTGGTATATGGAGTCACTGTAACAGCTGCTCTGTCTGCCTCGGGTCAGGCTCCGTGGGGACCATGGATGGGGAGAGCACCTGGCAAGCTGGGAAGGGAAGCACTGACTCACGCCACGGACGGGGTGGGTCAACTCACCATCCTTCTGGTAAGCCTCGTTGCTGAGGGCAGTGAAGTTCTGGTACAGGGGCTTCAGCGGGGTGCCCACCGCATTGTGCCAACCCTCCCAGGCATAGAGCAGCAATGCGTAGTTTCTTGAGATGGCCATGATGTGGGTGAGCTCTGAGACACAGGTGAGCGGGGTCACTTGCTTCCACTGAAGGCAGCAGCTCTCGTCAGTAGACCTCCCACGCCAGTCCTCACCATCTCTACCTGCTTCCTCAACACCAGGATGCCCCCCAAGCCAAGGGCCGCCTGCAGGCTGGGGGGGATGGGGCTGGGAGCTATACAAGGCAAGCACCCAAGAGGGGCCCTTGTCCCTAGGGAAGTGAGGCTCTAAGTGGACACCAAGAGGCCATCCAGAGGCCAAAACCCAGACAGACCGTTCACGGCTCATTGGTTGGAATGGCTAACTTCAGGCTGCCTAGTGGATGGGGGTGTCGGTGTGGGCCTGTGGAGGGCCCTTGGGAGACTGAGAGGACCCATGAAAGGGAAAAGCCAAACAGCCAGGAGGAAGGCTAGTGGGGATGGGAGAGGCCAAAGCACCCATGGGGGTGGGGGTGGGGTGGGAGTTGGAGGTTGGAGGTTTCAGGAATCAGTGTGCCAGGAGAAGCAGGGGTGTGGGGGGTTCCAACAGTCCAGCCCCAATTGGAGATCAATGCCTTTGGGTTTACCCACTCCCTCCGTGGGCCCACCCATGAAACACACCCTCTTCCTGGGTGCCGCAGAGCCGTGGGGAAGGGCCGGGTAGCCCCAGCAGAGAGAGACAAGTAGAGACAAAGCCATACCTGGGTCCAGGGACCAGCAGATGGCAGTCTTGTTGGGATAGAAGCAGACCCTGGCTGTGGAGTAGATCCTGTTCATGTTGCTTAGCAGAGAGTTGTACTGGGGGGTTAGAGTGGAGGCAACGTTAGCAGCGAACAGCCCCCACGGACAATGGGGCGGCCCCCTCCTCTGTTTGCTGGGATGAAATGGAGGCCCGGAGAGGGGATGTGGCTTGGGCAAGGCCCCTCCCTCGTGGCACTCAGGACACGTCTGATCACTAATATACTGATTTCCCTTTCCGTGGAGACAGTCTGTGGAGGTGGAAACAAGTGTCCTTAGAATTTGGGATGGGGTTCAAGTCCAAGCTTGGTCACCACCTTGCAGGGAGGGCAAATCCCTCTCACTCTCTGTCCTCGATGGCTTCTCAGTCCTCCTCAATCTTTCGGAAGCCCACAAACCACACCGGACTATGGAGAAATTTTGAAAACCCCCCTTTCATCTGTTTACTTGAATTTCGCTTTCTATACCCCATCTCCAAGGGAAATCAATGTTGCAGGGAGCCATTCTGCGCTCACCGAGGCTTCCCCTACGGTCAGGGCACATACAGATCCCAGGGTCCCTTCCTGCCAGGCTCCCCCACCGCCAGCACACGGCGGCCCTGGAAGGCATGCTGGCCACTTCGGCATCCACCCTTCAGGTCCGCCAGGCCCACCTGCTGCCGCTTTTCCACAGGCAGGTTGGCAGGGCCCAGGGTGCGCACACCGCTGATGACCCTTCTCAGGATTGGGTCGCTGAAGTTCTGCCAGATTGGATCGTATAGCTCCTTGGCCTTCTGGCCCCAGACCTCAGCAAACTCCTGGTTGAGCAGGGCTGCTTCCTCCTGTGGGCACGGGAGGGGACACGGGAGACCATGGCGCTGGGAAGACCAGGGGCTCCTGGACACTGGGGCTTGTGGGAGCACTGCTCTCTCCTCTGGGGGGTCAGGAGCCGGGGTAATCTGCCTCAGGTGAGCGGTGGAGCAGAAACTGGGGCCGGAAGAGAGGCGGGCGGAGGGGAGGGTAAATAGTGATGAGCAGTGACAGGAACAGTGAGAGAGGGGTGGGTAGGCTGAGGCTGCAGAGGATGAGGGCCTAGAGCAGAGCCGGCACCCTCTGACCCAGCCCGATGTCATTCCAGGGCGCTGCCACCCGGGGTGACTCGAGGTCAGGCGAGCCAGCCCTTATCCACTTGGTTCTTGGATTGGGCACGGACCATGCGCCCAGTACCATGCTGGGACACCCACCGCCCGTCTGATGGGGCGCAGCGGGGTCGGGGGGCGCGCGCCCGGCGGTGACTCCCCGCCCCCCAGCGCCCGGCCGCAGGCCTGTGATTGGGCGTCGGGGCCCCGCCCCCGCCCCGGGCCCGCGCGCCCACCTGGCGCCGCGCGTTCTCCTCGGTGATGTTGGTGTCGTACGCCCAGCTGGCGACCGTGCTCTGGTACATCACCAGCTCGGCGCTCGAGTTGAAGCTCTGCGCGAAGAGCTGCGCCCCGGCCTCGTCGGCGGCAAAGTTTCCGGGCTGCAGGTCGGGGTCGAGCGCCAGGGCGGCGGGCGGCGGCGGCAGCAGCAGCGGCGGCAGGAGCAGCAGCGGCGGCAGGAGCAGCAGCGGCGGCGGCCCCCGCCGCGTTCGGCCCGACGCGGCCCCCATGGCGCGGTGCGCGGTGCGCGGTGCGCGGCGCTGCCCCTTCTCCGCGCGGCGCTCGCCTGCGGGTTATAAAACCCCGCCGCCGCCTTCCGACACACCCCCACCTCCCCGCCCCGCCGCGCTTCCTCCCCGACTCCAGAGTCCCCGGCTGCGGGCCTAAGCGAGCGGGGCGGGGACCGACGCTTCCTGGCCCGCCTGGGCAGGGGCGCCTGCCCGGGGAGGGGCCAAGGCGGCCCCCCGCGAGCTGCAGCCCGGGGGGTGGCGGATGGGGCTCAGGTCAGGCTCTCACAGAGGAGGCTGGAAAGGGGAACCCCCCCCCGGCACACACACACCTCCGAGGCTGAGGGAGCCAGCAGTTTGCCGGAACACCCAAGCCTGCACACGGTGCCCTCTCCTTGCCATCACCCAGCCTCGGCGCAGGCACCCGGGAGCCCCGCAGTCTCCGGGGCTCAATCTCCCGGCCTAACCGCCCCAGGCCTCTCTGGGCTCCGGAGGGACAAAGTGGGGAAGCCGTCCGCGGCGCCGCAAGTGCAGCCGAGATGGGGTTAACGATCGGTCACCCGGTCCAGCTTCTTCACCAGGCCTCAGGGGGAGGGGGTGTGGCCTGCACCCGCCGCGGAAAGTTTCGACTTTGGAGGCGCGGCGGCGGCGGGGGGGGGGGGGGGGGGCCACGACGTGCGGCCCCGGGGCTCACGGGGGACGGGGGGGGGGACTACCAGGAAAGGGGGGAGAACGGAGGGGCTGTTCTAGAGGCACGGGAGCGCTGGCGCCCATGCCCCTTTCCCACTGGGGACACGAGCTGTCAGGGGCTTAGGCGAAAACCACCACACAGACTTGCAGCTTTCTCGGACTACAAGATGAGCCTCCAAGATGAGAATTACCCCCTCGCTGACAGATGAAGAAATTAAGACTCAGGTTTGAGTGGCTTGCTTCAAGTCACCTCAGGTCTCCACACTAGCCATCATTCTTTTCCTGTGTCATCCACGTGTCCCTCCAAGGGACAAGCACAGGGAGGGAAGAGAGTGGCATCTGCTTGAGGTGGTTGTGGAAGCTGAGGGTCCTCCCCTAACTCCTCAGCACCACGGTGTCTGTCCCCAGAGGTGGGAGGACCCTATACCCTAGCAGACCTGGACAAGGGTGTGGGAGGGGTAGTGGAAGGAAGAGGAAGCAGGAAAGGGACCAACTGGGGTGGTTCCCCAACCCATTCAGCTGCTGAGGAAGTTGGGAATCCTGAGGATCTGTGTGGGGACAGTGCCTGAGGCTCCGAGGGAAACATGGGCTCCCCTTGTCATATGGAGGGTGCGCAGGAGGCTGTGACCTGAGTACCCCTGAGATGACATCAGATGACATGGTGCCAGGGAGAGGTGTGTGAAAGATGATGGGGTAGAGGTGACTGCTCCAGAAGGGGAGGCAGGTTGGTGTTGTCCTGAAACTGGGTGTGGGGGGAACAGGCGGGGGGAAGAGGGTGGATAGTTGGGGGCCCTCTGGCTCTTCCTCATGCCAAGGGACACTGGTGCACCTCAGGGCTGGCTAGGTGGACCCCTGTGACTAGAGCTACCCTAGCAAGGGGGAGGGCCCAGGCCGAGGGTGAAGCAGTGGGCCTGGGCTCTCCTTCTCAGGACCACGTGGCTCTTGGGTGTTCCTAACAGCTTGGTTTTCCACGCTTTGAGGGCAATGAGCCACGTGCACACAAGTGAGCAGCTGTCTTCTGGGAGGGAGGAGTCTCCACTGGTGACTTGCAGTGGTGGGGTGGGGGGAGCCCGGTGTGGAGTCTCACACCCCTTCAGGCCCTGAAGGAAGGGTCAGGGTGGGGGAGGATGGATGGAGTGGAAAAAGAGCCTGAGGCTTAGCTTCTAACTAGGGAGCCTTTCTCTGTTGTCAAAGAAGAAACCCAAGGAAAGCAGGAGGGAAGTAGATTTCAGCCTGGACTGGCCTCTGAAGAGCTTCCATCTGAGAACCCGATGTAGGAGGACAGTAGAGCAGGCTGGTCCATTCTCAGGTCTGTGTGGCATTGTGATGTTCATAACATCTGGGTTAGGGACTGAGTTCAGCACGGAACAGCCTCTGCCTCATTGAAAAATAATAGGAGCAAAGGTAAATGGGTTGGAAGAGAATCTCATCCCCATGATACCAGGGCTGGTTGGAGGCGTCACTCCGCACCTCCCAGTGGTCACATTGACTATAATAGCCTGCTTGCCCACTATCCATCAGTGCCAGGAGACAAGGCTGGGTCTGCCTTAGTCTCTGGTTTTCCCAGAGCTCAGCACAGTGCCTGGCACAAAGTAGGTCCTCATTCAAGGAAGGGAGGGTATGTGGATAAAAGGAATAAACATCATTCATATTCTCTTTCCAGGTGGCAGGCTCCCAGCCTCCTGCAAGAATAACAGGAAGGGCCAAAGCTCACTAATGTGGGATTTGCAATAATATTGAGGCTGTAACCTTGATCCCAATGAGTAAAAGTTTAAAATAACTTCTTTCTCTCTCTTTAAGGTCTTATTCACAAGGGAGAGGTATAATAAGAATACACATTACATTTGGATAGCACTTTAGACCTCCTAAATTCTTTTGTGGGAATTATCTAATTTGATATTGGTAATAAGCTTGAGAGGTAGGAAAGAGAGAAGGTCCCTCAGTCAGTTACTTCTCAGCTGCCATCAAAACAATGGAGGGTGTTCTGATTCCTATAGGAGGAGGTCATTATGATTAGGTCAGTGCAAAGAGTTGTGGATGCCAGACACAACAAAGGAAATGCAGTCTGCTTGGGAGACCACTCACTAGCTCCACCTTTCTTCCAGGGAAGGAGGAATCACCAGCTATCACAGAGAAAAAAAAAAAATCCCTTAGAAAATATGTCCCAAAATGGAATAAAATTTGAGAGTCTATAAATAAGCCCTTACATTATATTCAATTGATTTTTTGATAAGGGTGCCCAGACAATTAAACAGGGTAGAGGGAGAGGGAAGAAATTCTTTTTAACAAATGGTTCTGGGACAACTGGATTTCCACCCACCAGAGAATAAAGTTGGACCCCCACCTCATACCATTTACAAAAACTAACCCAAAATGGATCATAGACAATGTAAGGGCTAAAATCATAAAAATCTTAGAAGAAACATAGATATAAATCTTTGCGACTTTGGATTGGACAGTAGTTTCTTAGATATGACACCAAAAGCACAAGTGACATAAGAAAAATTAGGTAAATTAGACTTTGTCAAAATTAAAAACTTCTGGGCTTCAAAGGACACCATCAAGAAGATGAAAAAGACGAGCCATGAAATGGGAGAAAATATTTGCAAAGCATGCATATGATAAGGGACTTGTGTCCAGAATATATAAAGAACTCTTATTAACTCAACAAAGAGACAACTCGATTTAAAAATGGGCATAGGATTTGAATAGACATTCTCCAAAGAGATACACAAATGACCAATAAGCACATGAAAAGATGCTCAACTTCATTAATCATCAGGGAAATGCAAATCAAACTACAGAATGAGCTACCACTTCACACCCACCAAGATGCCTAAAATAAAGATAGGGCACCCGGCTGGCTCATTTGGAAGAGCATGTGACTCTTGATCTCTGGGTTGTGAGTTCACGCCCTGCGTTGGGTGTAGAGATTGCTTTAAAAAAATTTTTTTTTTAATTAAAAAAAAAGATAGACAATAACAAATGTTTTGAGGATGTGGAGAAATTGGAACCCTTATACATTGCTGGTGGGATTGTAAAATGGTGCAGCCACGGTGAGAGGCTGATTGTCAGTTCCTCAAATTGGTGACCGTAGAGTTACCGCATGACCCTGCAACTCCATTCTGAGGTATGTACCCGAGAGAACTGAAGACATGTCCACACAAAAACTTTTACACAAATGCTCAAAGCAGCATGGTATTGTTCATAATAGCCAAAAATGGGAAACGACCCAAATGTCCATCAACTGATGGATGGATAAACAAAAGGTAGTATATTCATACAATGGAATATTATTCTGCCATAAAACAAAATAAAGTATTGATTATATGTTACAAATATTGATGCTATTACATGCTATAACATGGATGAACCTGGAAAACATTATGCTAAGTGAAAACAGCTGGTCACGAAAGGCCACATATTTTATAAATCCATTTATATAAAATTTCTAGAACAGGCAAATCCATAGAGACAGAAAGTAGATTAGTGGGTACCAGGGACTGGGGGGAGGGGAATTGGGAGTGACTGCCAATGGTATGGAGTTTCTTTATGGGAGGATGAAAATGTTTTGAAATCAGCAGGGATGGTGGCATAACTGTGAGCATACTGAAAACCACTGAATTATACACTTCGAAAGGGGGAATTTTATAGTATATGAATTATATCTCAAGAAAGCTGTTTATTAAAAAATATGCCCAAATATTGACTTCTTTCATTCTATGTTCATCAAGAAATCTCCTGATTATTGACAGGTTTTCAGAGAACCTGTGGTTCTCTGACTGAATACCCATCTACTCCTTCTTGCTTAGCTAAAAACTACCCATCTCTCAAAGCCCAACCCATACGTAGCTCTAGTTTTCTTAATCTCTGCTAATCTCTCTTTTCCATATTTATTCAGCATTAACTCATACAGGCACCCAAAGCAAAGTGTAGGGGAAATAGCACTGGATCAGGAGCCAGAAAAATCTGGGCCACACTTAACAAGCCTTATGACCCGAGCAAAATAACCTTTCTGAGCCTCAGTTCCGTCATGTGTAAATGGCTGTAGACACTTTTACCCATCCTCCCTCAAAGGGTTGTGAGACAATGAAGACCGATCCCTTGTCAGTTGTCACACAAAACCAAGATGTTATTAATATTTTAAAAAACCATCCACTCCCATTCGTTTATATGCAAGGCACTGGCCTGAAAGAGAAATACAAGATTATTGCCTTTAATGTAAAAAATGGGGTGAAGAGTAGATTAGTTCCTGAGGCCAGTGGTGAAGGTTGGTATCAGTAGTAGGTGCTAAGGAGTTGGGAGGAAGAAGGTTCCAGCAGGCTGGAGGGGATAGGCAAGACAGCTTCCTTGGGAAGAAGGCAGAATCTAAGAGAGGTAGGCCCCCAGGCAGAAAGCAGGAGCCCAGTATGGGAGGGGAGTAACAAGGATGCTGGGAGGCCAAGGTGACCACAGTTTGTTTAGACTCAACCAGCACTGTCCAGTGGAACTTTCTTGTGATGGTGGAAATGTCTGTCCACCAGAAATATAATGAGAGCTGCACATAGAATTGTATATTTTCTGGTAACCACATTTAAAAAAATAAAAAGCAGTAACATTCATTTTAATAGCATTCATGTAATAATAATTTAATATTTTACTTAAACCAATATATCCAAAATACTATCATTTCAATATGCAATCATTATAAAAATTAGTAACGAGATATTTTACATTTGTGTGTGTGTGCGCTAAGTCTTAAAAATCTGGTGTGCATTTTACACATCACAATTTGGATGCTAAATTTTCAACAGTTAGAGTGAAATGTAATCCTACCAAAGCAATAGTGTTGTGTTCAATGGGAAAACATTTTGTACTGCTTCTGTTTTTAAATTAAAATTAATCAAAGAAAATTAAAATCCAGTCACACTGGCCACATTTCAGACGTTCAATAGCCACAGGCGGCTAGTGGTTTTCATGTTGGTCAGTGCAGCCCTAGAGTTAAGATTATGAGAGTAGATTGTGGGGTTGAAGCTGGAGAACTTCTAAATCCACACCTCCAGCCCGGACCTCCCTGGGCTCTAAGCTCATGCTCCACTGCCTTCCAGAATTATCTATCTGGGGTCTGGATTATGATGGTGATGACCATATGACCCCTTTCCCCCAGAGGCCACCCCACCATGGAAATGTGGAATCCTAGCTTTGCAGGGTATTTTAAGGCTCACCTAGCCCAGTTGCCTTCAAATGGGATCCTGGACCCTTAGGGGTCCTTGAAGGTGCTCATGAGGGTCAGAGAAGCACTTCCAACTGAAATCCTACATTTCCCCGAGGTGCATCTGTTCCCAGGTTACTTAGGGCACACCATTTTGTGCCTTCAGTGAACACAGAGCAGCTCAGTTGGATAACACAGTAGTCTCCATCTGATCACAAGCTTGGCTTGCTTTACTTCCCTCTGTATGTATTTACCGAGACCCTGTTACAGCCAGGCACCTCTGCGTGCTGGGGTCTCGGCAGAGAGCAAAACAGAGCCCCGCTGTGCATGTGTCTGTGGCAGGGGGATGACAATGCTATGTTGCAAAGTAAACGAGGCCGGGGTTGGGGTGCAGAGAGGAAGACAAGCAGACATGCTGTCCCACCCAGAGCTTCAGGGAAGAAGCTTGCGGACCTCTGGGGAGGGGCTCTTGTGGACCTGCAGGAGCTGCGCCCCACCTTCGAGAACCAGCCAGAGAGAGGGCCGGTGTGGCTGGTACACAGGGAGCTGTGAACAGGCTGAGTGCGGACAGGTGGCCAGAGCGTGTGTAATCTTGTCCTCCGGAGTGGGGGCCTGGTTATCGTGAGATGAGAACCCAATGGGATGAGGGTACTGGAGATAGCCTTTCGTTTTTAAAAATGTCTTCTTTTTATATAATATATATACATTATAAGCAATATAAATATGCATGTAGACATGATATCTAATGTAATGTATGTTACGAAGCACAATAAAATGTACACCATAAATGCCCTCTGCCACATTATTCTTATCTAGCTGAGACCCATCTTTCCCTTTTCCATCTTCTGCTCCCACATGCACCCCCGACTGGCCCCCCTCAATGTTGTGTTTATTACTCTCTTCACTTTTAAAGATTTATTTATTTATTTGAGAGAGAAAGAGAGGGAGAGCACACAAGCGGGAGGGACAGAGGGAGAGGGAGAGAGAGTCTCAAGCCGACTCTGCACTGAGCGCAGAGCCCGATACAAGGACTCGATCCCGGGACCCTGAGATCATGACCTGAGCCAAAACCAAGAGTCTGTCGCTCAAGTGACTGGGCCCCCCACGTGCCCCGACTCTCTTCACTTTTAAAGAATAGTTTCAGTAATGGGGCACCTGGGTGGCTCAGTTGTTAAGCGTCTGCCTTTGGCTCAGGTCATGATCCCAGGGTCCTGCGACTGAGCCCCGCATTGGGCTCTCTGCTCAGCGGGAAGCCTGCTTCTCCTTCTCCCACTCCCCCTGCTTGTGTTCCCTCTCTCGCTGTCTATCTGTCAGATAAAAAAATAAAATCTTTAAAAAAAAAACATTAAAAAACTTATAAAAAAAGAATAGTTTCAGTACTTTATATTTCTAAACATAACACTGTTTAGCTTTGCTTGTTTAAGAATTTTATAAAAACACTGTCACCTAGGAATGTACCCAAGAGAAATGAAAATACATAGTCGTGCATAGACTTGCATGCAGTGTTATTCAAAGCAGCCGAAAAGTGCAAACAACCCAGATGTCCATCAACTTGTGAATGAGTGAGCAACATATGGTATACCCACATCATGGAATATTATTGGACATTAAAGAGGAATGAAGTTCTGACACAAGCTCAGCAGGGAGTCTGCTGGAGATTCTCTCTCTCCCTCTCCCTCTGTGTCTCCACCCCACCACATGCGCTCTCTAACATAAATAAATAAATCTTTAAAAAAAGGAAAAAATACACAAATTACACTCTGATAAAGCTTTCTTCAAAAAGGCATATTAGAGTCTTCTGAGGCTAGTTTTTTCTCTCACAGTTATGATTCTGAGACTTTATGGGTGCTGTTGCATAGAGTTGTGATAGTCCATCACCCAGCGTGATGACACCACGATTTATTTCCCCAGTCTCTAATTCTATCACTGGACACATGAGTTACCTCTTGTTTTTTGCTGTTACAAAACAATATGCCAGTAACACGCTTGTACACATCCCCTTGGTATACATAAGTAACCATATGTTGAATTGAATAATAAAATATCAGGGCTTGTATATTGTAGGTTTTTTTTTCACTTCATTTTTCAGAAATTCATTTTTATTGTAATTTACAAAACGACTGTTTCCCCCAGCATACTGGAAAGTAAAACAAAAGCAAAACTGGTCCTCATTGAGAAATACTGCTCTGGGGAATACACTGGGAATAAAATCGCTGAGTCAAGGGTATGCAGATGTTCAAAGACATGCAAAAGTTCAAGGGTGTCCAAATGTCAAACTGCTTTCTAAAATACTTATACTGGGGGCGCCTGGCTGGCTCGGTCAGTGAAACGTGTGACTCTTGATCTCAGGGTCATGGGTTCCCACGTTGGGCATGGAGCCTACTTAAAATAAAAATAAATAAGAGACAAAACAAAACAAAATACTCATACCGATTTGCACTCCCGCCAGCAAAGGATGAGAACTCCTACGCTGCTCCCCATCTTCACCAATACTTACTCTTGTCGCATTTTTAAGTTTGTGCCAGTTCTGTGGGGAGGATGTGTTTTCGGTCCCTTGCTGCTAATGAGGTTGAACACCTTCTCCTGTGTCTAGGGGCCATTTGTGCTGCTTCTTCCGGGCTGTTCCTGATGTTTCCCTTGCCCACGTCTTTTCTTTTTCTTCTTGATTCATACAGTTCTTCAAATATCCTGGCTAGTAGTCCCTTGTCATTTCAAGGTGCTGCAGATAGAATTCCCAGCTTGTGACTTGTTTGCATTTCCTTGGGGTGTCTCAATCACAGAGGGTCTTACTTTTAAGGTAGTTGGGTTTTACCTTTTGGGCTGGGCTCCTCTTCACTCCCTGTAGATCTTGTCCCCTGGAGATCATGGTCAAAGCCCCTACTGAACTGACAGGCTCTGGAGCAGAGCATAGACAGCCCCTTGGAATCTGTACCCTCCTGCCCCCAGCCTCATGTCAGCCCCACTGTATACTTAAGTTGTTTATTCTGGAACTTTTTTTTCCCAACCAGAGTCTTTCCCTGCCCCTCGGACCCCCCTGTCGGCTTGCAGAACCCCAAGTTAAATCCCAGCTCAGTCATAAGCTCCTTTTGGGAAAAAAAAAAAAAAAACAAAAACAGTCCAGAGGTCTTTTATTTACTTATTTACTTACTTACTAACTTATTTTTACACCTATAAAGCCACAAATTCTTAGGCAAAGGTTCCAGAGGCTCAGGCTCCTGTCCACCTGTTCTGCCCAAGTGTGCACCTCGGGGCGGAGCAAGTTGGTGCTTCTGTTGAACCCAGGTAACTTTCCCTCTGGCTTCTTTCTTTTTCTCATCATTTTCCTTCCCACGTTTCAGGAAGCTATCTTGGCTCTTGGAGCGCTTAATATGCTCAGTACGTACGTTAATTCTCTTGGCAAGAAACTTGCCCTTAACTTGTTTGTTTACAACAATGCCAACAGCATGCTGGGTAACACTGCAGCCTCTTCCAATTTTGCCATGGTAACATTTGTGGGGCAGTCCTTTTTGAACAGTGCCCATTCCCTTGATGTCGACAATTTCACCTTTCTTGAAGATTCGCACGTATGTGGCCAAAGGAGCGACTCGGTGTTTTCTACAAGGCATAGAGCACATACAGTGCTGCCTCTCTTCTTTCCCTGTGGGCCGGACGTTTTGGCACCTTGTTGGAAGAGAGGGTTCTGGCCGAAAGGCACACCTCCTCTTCTTAGAAGCATTTCCAGCCCCCCACGGTTGAGTCACTTCTAGTCAGTGGGCTTAGCCTGCCTAAGCATCTGATGATTGACAGAGGACAGGTGTTTGACTATTAAAATGGGATATTTTTTCCTTTGAATAAGTACAGCTTATGAAATAGATATAGTATTTCAAAACATGGGATTCCTTAACACTGGGATGTTTGGGAGGAGAAAAATGGTTGGGAACTCTTACCAGTGATGCCTACAGTAGCCTTGACACCCCCCTGCCTCCACTTGAACATTTCCAGCGACAGGAAGCTCACTACCTTGGTGGGCTAGGCTGCTCTAGTTGTTAGAAACTGTTTCTTATGCTAACTGCATCTCCTGCCTCGTCGTTTTTACTTGGCTGTTCTTCACTCTGTTCTCTAGAGAAACACCTAGTGAGTCTTTCCTCTCTTTGACCCGACGGCCCTCCAGCACAAGAGGTAGGTAGCTTCCAGGTCTATCTGTGTCTCCTTTGCTCCAGGAGAAATTTATCACCTTCAGTGATTCCCGGGAAGAGATGGTTTCCAGATTTCTCTGCACTTGATCACCCTCTTGTGAACAGACTGCAAATTTTCTGCATCCCTTGTAAACTGTATACCCTCAGGGCTGGTCTCACCGGTGGGTGAGGAGGGGGCTGATCCCGTTAACTCGAGTCTGTTGGTGCACCTGCAGAGGGTGGTGGCGGTTCCGACAGCCCCGTCAGGTCCAGTGTTCCCACAGAACCTGGAACCTGGGAGCTGATGAAAACCACTTTGTTTATGTGCGTTGTTACAGTCTCATGCAGAATATCTGTCGAATTCACTCTTTGGCTTGGCCTCAGCACTTCTCTCTTTTGAATAAGTTTTCTTAACTTTCTTTCTTTCTTTCTTTCTTTTTTTAAAGATTTTATTTATTTGACAGACTCAGCGAGAGAGGGAACACAAGCAGAGGGAGTGGGAGAGGGAGAAGCAGGCTTCCCGCTGAGCAGGGAGCCCGATGCGGGGCTCGATCCCAGGACCCTGGGATCATGACCTGAGCCGAAGGCAGACGCTTAACGACTGAGCCACCCAGGCGCCCCAGTTTTCTTAACTTTCAAGTCTCCTTTTAACTCTCCCCCCACAGCTTCATGTCAAGCACAAATTGGATAAGCAAGATACTATTTTTAAAAAATGCTGGCATTCCATAGACAATGTCCTGTGGCAACTAAGTATCCTTGGACTCTGTCTCTATATTACCCTCTGCCTTTGGGGTGTCAGGCCCCTGGCTTCCAGGAAGCAAGGCAGAGGGGAAGGGGCGTTTCTTCACTCCGGGCCTAGGGTGAAGCTCAGCTTTGCCATAGTTGTGGACAGTGATAACCCATCTCTGCCTCCCAGCCAGGAACCTCTGAGTAATCTTTGACTCATAGCTGTCCTGTGTCCTATTACCTAATTTTGCCTGGTCTTCATTAACAATGTCTCCCTGCTTTTCTTTCTCTCACTTGTTCCTCTGCACATTTCTCCTGAGACCACTGTGCTTAAGTCAGAGATGGTCTCACCAACACAGACTACCCGGATGTTTAACAAGCAATTCCCGAAGACATGATGGGTTCTTGAGCCCCTGCTAGGGGTGTTGCTTGGGCTGAGCCCTGACAGAAGGGGTAGGAATTGATCTGATTGGGCCAGTTGTTGGAAGACACATTTCAAGCAGAGGAAACAGAAATTCATGTGGCTCAGCACTAGGCTGTGAACAGAGGCTGAGGCTGCCAAAGCCAAGGTGGCCGGCCAGACTTCCTCCTAAGGAAGGCTTCAGGCTGGGCAGTGCCCTGACTACATTTGTATCTTAGAGCCATCAATGAAGATGAGATGAACAAACTGAGAGGGCCTGGAGGTGGTGGGAAAAGACAGTGGGCTAGGGTCCCGCAGAGTCTGAGGGAAGTGGTAGATTGAGGGGGTGTGCCAAGGGAGGTGGGACCGAAAGGAGGCAGGGGCTGGCTGGTTGGAGGAGAAGGGTGGAGGAGTTGAGGGGGGTGACAATGCTTTGAAAGCTATGTTCCTAGAAGAGGAACATTCTAGAAGCAGGTTTGAGGGGTAGGAGGGAAAGGAGATGAAGACTCAGTGTTGGAGGGTACGGTCCTTTGGTGTGAGGAGGTGGGTGACTGAAGAGCCAGCTCTTCTCACTCCCACAGCTGCTATGGGTCCTCTGGTCCACTTGCCCTCCACGGGATCCTTTGTGCTTTTTCTCTGCCTGCCTTCTGCCTGTTTGAGATGCTGCTGGATCCCAGAGAACCTTCAGGAGGTGTGAGTACCCCCCCCCGCCCCAAGCCCACCAAGGAGCATTCAAAGTCCTGTCCTAGACCCTAGTCCTTCCATAAAGCCAGGCCTGGCATTTGTCCCGGTCATACCTCCTTATCCATTTCACCAACATTAAGGGTCCCTCCAATGCTGTGGGTGCTGTGTGGGTGCTGGAGATACAACAATGTACAATAATATCAGGCCATGTCCATTGAGCCAAGCATCTAAGTGCTTTATGTATCCTTTTCTTTTAGTGCTTTATATATCTTAATTCATTCCAATCTCCTAGCAACCCTATGAGTTAGCTACTATTGGATTTCCATTTTACAGATGAGGAAACTAAGGCACAAAAAGGTAGTAAGTTGACTAAGGTCACCCAAGTGGTGGAGCCCAATTGCAAAGTCAGATAAATGCCCCCACTGTAAGCCACTGCGCTGTCCCCGCCTGCTCTCCAGGATGCTCACTGTCTCCGTCTACTTTCACGGGGTATGTTGAGTGCCATCCTCTTTAGAGTCAGGAAGTTCTTATTTTTAATCCCAAACCTCAAACCCGCGTCTCCCGGTTTTGCCCCTGGTGAGGTGACCTCTGCTGCAGTCCCTGCGTGAACTTGGACAGACACGACACCTTTCTCTTCCTGGCTCTGGGCGGCTCCTCTCGCCCCACCTGCTCCCGGCAGTGCCCAGCCCCCCTCCCAGTCCCAGGGCCACTGCCCCCACCTACAGACCCTCATCCTCTCTCAGGGGCCCCTCCTCTGCTCTCCCCCTCCGACACTCTCCCTGAGGGCCATTCTCACGGGCAGCCTGGGAATGGATGCTTGTCCTAAAGCACGAACCTGAAAACACCATGGGTTGGCAAAACGCTTCCCTCATCATCTCAGGGATAAAATCCGCACTCCTCAGGGTGAAGTCCAAAGTCCTCCCTGGTGTGGCCCCTGCCTCCTCACATCCCCGGTCCTGGCCCTCCCTCCGCAGGTCCCTGTATCAGTGCTCCCAGGAGGAGACCCATCGCTGGAGGCTCCGGCCTTGATAAAGTGTTCGAGAGTCAGCAAGAAAGGGAGCAAAACAAGAACAGTCAGATATAAAAAGTCAATCAGCATATATCAGCCAAGTGGCCAGTTGTCCTTTCTTGGTCACATTATCTTTTATCCCAAATATCCTTTCTATTTTTTTTTTTTTGGCAGTTAAAATATTACTTCTTTCATAAAATGGTGGTGTGAGAAAACAACGGATTTTTGTAAATGTCTTTACTTGGCAAACTAAAAAGCGTTTGCGACTCAGTCAGACTCGTCTTTCTGCTCATGACTCAGGGGTCTACGGAAGCCGCCCCACCGGAGTGCCAGGCCGACCCTGAGCTCTCGGGCCCGGGCTCCCTCCCGCCCCTCCCGCCCCTCTCGCTCCTTCTGCCCTGAACGCCCCCCTCCTCGTGCTGCCTGCTCCCCAGCCGTCGTCCCCCCAGGCCGGGCCTGCCCTTTCTCCCCCAGAGCGAGGCCGGGCATTCCGCAGGGCATTCCGGGAGGAGCGCTGCGGGCGCGGGCGCGCGTCTCCCCGCGGGCCTCGGCCGGTGGACGCCGGGCGCGCTCACGCTGCCGGGGGCCTGGCGCGGCGGCGGCGGCGCAGGTACGGGCCGCTGGGCGGAGACTCCGACTGGAAGGAGTCGGGCCCCCGCCCGTGCAGCAGGCACGGCCGTGCGCTGCTGAGGGGCCGTCGCGGGGCCCGGGCCTCGCTGGCTGCCGCGGGCAGGCGCTCCTCTCCGAGGGCCCAGGGCACGGCTCCCGGGCGACCCCTCCCCAGCCCCAGCGGGGCCCCGAGGGGAGCTCAGGGGCTGGGGGGGGGGTGCTCAGGAGTCTAACTGTCCCCAAAGCACGACGGGGCCTTCCTGTGGCTGTGTGTAGCTGGCTGGCGCAGTGTTCCCAGAGAGGGGCCGGGAGACTGCGCACACCCGAGCTGCTGAGTGTCACCCGCCTCCCGGCAGCCCCGCGAAGCTCGCCAGGAAGACAGGGAGGGAGGGAAGGGAGAGAGTCCCGAGAGAGAGAAGCTGAGAAATAGGCGGACGAGAGTGAATCCAGGCCGAGGGTGGCAGCAGAGGCAGAAACCTGGGGGGCCCACAGAGAAGCGGGGAGGGGAGCTGCCATCAGAGGGGCGTGGCGCTGGGAGCCTGGGGCTGGGGGTCCGGCCAGCCTCCCGCTGGCTGGAGGAGAGGCGCCTGTCTCTTGGCTCTAACACAGCCTCCATGGTGGGACCCCGGGCACAGGAGGCAAATTCATCTCGGGGTCCACCCCCCACCTGTCGATGCCCAGGGCCCTGGTGAAGTCCTCACCAAGGAAGAGCACCAAGGACCCCTGAGGGGCCTCCAGCCCTGCTGTCAGCCCCCGGCAGCACCCTGACCCTGCCTGGCCTCCCCACCCTTTCCCTGAGGGTATCAAACGTGGGTCAGAGGAGGGACTCCTAGGGAAGAGAATGACATTCTTCGTTACTTCGCAGTCGTTTGTTTCAGGGAGTACTCTTGAGAGGGCATTTTAAACAGCTGTCAGAATGTCCCAGGCTGAGGGGAAGGTGGCAGCGGACTTCTGCAGTGAGACAGAGGCCACCTCATGTCACCCCCCTTGAGAGCGAGGAGGGTTGACCAACATGCCCGGGAGGAGGAAAGAATGTGAGCTGAGGACCTTCTATCTTAGCAGACCTCCTCCAAGGTCAGAAGGCAAGAAGGGTGTGAGCTTCAGGGCTTCTGGGGAGAAGCCTCTCCATGGAGGAACCTGCATGGGGCCAGGCTCCGCAGTGGCCTGGTCATCTCAGGGACGGCTTGTGACCTGGCCACCTGAGCGCTGGGGATGCCATGGGGGTGGTAAACAGAGCACCGGGCCACCACAGAGCTCAGGAGCTGGGCTCACTCCCATGGGGCCCCCACATTTGCTTGTGTGCAGGCAGGCGCAGCTGGGTCTTGACTTTGTGGTGAAGGGAAGCCAGGACTGAACCTTTGGCCAAAACAAGCCCTGGGGGTGCCTGAATTTATCAAATGAGGAGAGGCCCTTGGAAGGGGAGAAACACTCAAGATACATGAGAGTGCTCAAAGTCCCATCAATGTCAGGACGTGACATTGCCCTTCAAGCTGTAAAGGGCTTCACTTCACAGGAAATAATGGGATGTTGGGATGGATGACTTATTAAAGCCTCCAAGTAGTATCTTTGCCTTCCAAAGATATAGTCTTAGGTTCTGGAACCTAAGAGCCAGCCCTCGGGCAACATTCTTGGGCCCTGGAGCTTTAGAGTGAGACTTTGAAGCAAGCCTACCCAGGAGACCTGAGCTACGGGCTGCTGCCAGCCCAGGAGGCCCCAGTCCCACCCCTGCTCCAGAATAGGCCCCTCGGATCGGTGCTAGAGCAGGAGGCATGACTGGCTCACAGGGCGCAATGAGGCGAGAGAAAGGATCAATTTGAACTGGGGGACCAGCTGAGAGGGGTGCAATTCTCCCTGGCTGCAGCCCACTTGTTAACGTCTCCCACTGATCGGCTGGGAGGGATCAAAGGAGCGTGGCTTCTTGGGTAAGGGAGATTCTGAGCTAAGGTCAAGGTGCCTTCAAATCTAATCTGCTCTCAAAAAGCACCAGCTGGGCTGATAGGAGCACTCAAGGTAGGAGGTGATGGCCAAGGTCAAGAGAGTGTAAAGGATGGAGGTGGGAGGGATGGAGCAGGGTTAAGTGAAACCTCTGACTCAGGACAGTTATGCTGCTAACTTGTTAGGACCTTAGAAGAGTCATCAGCCTTAGTGCACTCATCAGAGACAGTGTCTTATACAAGTGCCCCCCTTTTTTTCTGCTCTTCTGGGCCCAGCTGAGGTCTGACTTGGAGAGGGATGCCGTAAAGCCACACGTGGGGAATGCTGCCTAAGCCTCTGCCCATCTCCCACCCACTGGGGGCACCCTCTGGGCCATGGCTTGGTCACCCCTCACTTTTGGCTCAGCGTGGCCACCACACCCTTGCTGCACTCCCGTCACAAGAAGGTTGCCCAGGAACCAGAGGGTGTGGAGCTAGAGTTGGCACAGCTTTCAGGGTCAAGACGAGAACACAGAGCTGTCACAGGCTTTGGACAAAGTGCAAGAGTCCTAGCCCTGCTATTTATAGCTGGTTTGTGGAGTTAATTAGATGGCTCCCATTATCAGGATCTTCCCTCCCTCCCCATGCCCCTGCTGACAACACCCAAGGCTCTGGCCACCCTTCACCCCAGGCCTCACACCCGCGCTCTCCATGGTGATTGCCCCTAGCACTCACAGAGCAGGTCTTCAATGTTCGTTGACTGCCCGACCGACTTGATCTACCCAAGGAGAAAAGAGGAAGGTGGGGATGGAGGACGCCACTGGGATACAAACCTCTTCAAGTTTTCTTCCTGGAGGGGAGAGCTGGCCCAGGGGAGTGAGGTCCCGGAGCTGGGCTCCAGTGCCTCCTGCTTGGGCCATGCTGGACAAGGGGAGCTTGGCGGTGCCCTACTAACTGTGACCCTCCATCCAGATTCTCCATTGTGTGAAGGACGTGCTCAGTAATCAGATACAACTATGGGCCTGTGGACACTTCTCAGATGCCCCACGAACCGCCGCTGAGTCCCTGTGACACACCTCACGTTTTCAACCTCTGCCCTCCCGGAGGACCTCTTGGCATTCTTGTTTCACTTTCTGTATACAGCGTGTCCTCTGTTGGGGGAAGGGGAGTGTTAGAGGGCAGGGCAGGATGGAGTTGACAACAATGCACAGTCCTGCCTCAGGGCCTTTGCCCTCCCTCCCTCTTCCCTCTGCTGGACTTACCTTCCCCTAGATCTTCACAGGGCCTGCACCCCTCTCCCCTCAGAGAGCCTTCCTCCTGTGACACTCCAG
The DNA here is from genome assembly GCF_011800145.1 of Mirounga leonina. Classification (NCBI taxonomy): domain Eukaryota; kingdom Metazoa; phylum Chordata; class Mammalia; order Carnivora; family Phocidae; genus Mirounga; species Mirounga leonina. The sequence continues at coordinate 14,938,966 of NW_023270494.1, forward strand.
CCCTTCTCCTGCTTTATTAATTCTTCATAACACTTGGCTGGTACACGCAACTAGGTTTCTGTGTGTGGGTGTACACGTCTGTGTGTGTATGTGTCGTTTGTTAGTTTACTTTTTACTTATCTGTCGCCCCCACTTCATATAAGTTACATAAAAGCAGGACCTTCTGTTAATTGATTAGTATTTCTCCAGGGCCCAGACAGCACCTGACACAAATTGGTGCCCAATAAACCTTTGTTGAAAGAAAGGAAAAGAAGGGAGGGAGGACGGAAAGAAGAAAGGAAGGGCCAGAGAAAACAGACTTCCTCCTGATCCCTCCCTCCCGAGGGGGCTGCACGGAAACACCCTGGGAGGTTGGAAAGCCCACCCCTTTCATGGCCTCCTACCTTGGGTGCCCAGGGCCATCGTGCCCCCTCTTGCTCCAGGCTGGTCCTCACTGTTTATCTAACCCACGTCCAGTTCCCTCAGAGCCTGGCAGAGGGAAAGGTTGGCCTGACTACGCTGATTCTCTTCGCTTCTCCAGCCGTCCCACAGTGTTAAATTGGTTTGTGAGCAGGTTACTCTTGTTTGTCTGAGTCTTGTCTTCCCAGACTGGGCCAGCTTTGGGGTCAGCCTGGGACGCGCAGCCTGTGACATCCCTCAGCCCAACGCCCTGGAACTCGGGAGGTCCTGGGTGACTGTCTTCATCGTGGCCAGCCCCCTGCGTCCCTGCCACGCCTTCACTGGACCACTGGACGCTCTGGCTGCCCCTGCTGGGGCTGCTGCCCCTGAAGCAGAAAGACAGGTGTTTCTCCCGGAGTGATTCCAGTCCCATCTTCAGCTCATCGAAGTGGCCGTGTACTTTCAGAATCACACTCATTTTCCTTTCGAGGAAGTTGGACCGAGCTCCTCAGGGAGCGGGCCTGAGGGGGCTGCCCCGAGCAGCAGGTGGGCCCCGCTCTGTAGACGGGTCAGGGGAGGTGTCCGTCCGTGATCGGCCATCCCGCGGCAAGGCCCAGCTCCCAGAGCCTGCGCCGGCTTCGGTTCAGGCTTGTCGCTGCTGTCAGTGGCCCAGGAGCCCCGAGGCTGTACGGTCAGGCCGTGTCCATCTCCTGCGTGGCACACTAGCCACTCTAGCTATTTCTTTGGCCAGGACACTCCTGCCCTCTCCCTACTGTCCCTCTGCCAGGTGAGCCCCTGCCGTCCTGTCGCTCTCTGAGTCTACATCACAGGCTCCAGAAGGCTTCCCTGACCCTTGCATCTGGGTTGCCTTTCCATGAGCTGAGGCCTGAGAGAACAGGGCTGTGCCTGTCACGTCCACTGATATTTTCCCAGGGTCGCCCAGCACCTGGCACGCGATCAGTCACTGTTGTACAGTGTGAATGAATGCCGTGTGTGTGTGTCTTACAGAGCTTTGGCCTGGCGAACCTCATCTCCTATGCCTTTTGCATTCTCTGTAGCCCAAGGTGAAGGCCTCTGCCTGCATCCCGTGCAGAACAGGAATGTGCTTTGGATGCACCTTGACCTGACTCTGAACAGGAGTTAACTGGGTAATTCAGCCTGTTGGAGGTGGGGAAGCTTTGCTGGGAGGGGCCAGAATGGCTAGGAGGCTCCTCTCCTGTCCTTCCCCCACAGGAGCAAGGTAGGCTTGCCAGGTAAATACAGGATATCCAGCTACATTTGAATTTCAAATAAATGACGAACACATGTTTAGTATATTACACCTAATAAGTGGAGCATGCTGATGCCAAAAAAATACTAAATTCGAATTTAACTGGGAATCCATCTTTCTCAATCTGGGAACCCTAGTAAGGGCAGCCCTGATCAGCCTGGTTCTCCAGGGGGATCTGAGGTCCTACTCATGAGGTACATTCTGCTCACCCTCTTGGTTCTTCCTGTCCTCTCAATAAATGCTTTTGGACAAAGAACAGGGTGAGCGCCAAGTGTGGTTTCCCAGAGCTGTCATGAGCACACTTAATGCAAAGCCTCTCCCTCCATCTCAACCTCGACCCCAGCCACTGGACTGGATGATCAGGGAGGCCTGTCTCAGAAGTGGAGATCTGAAGGAATGAGCCAGGTGATGATCAGGGCATTCCAACGGAGAGGCAGGAGTGAATGTGGTGAGTCTAGTGTGGCTTTGTGAATTCGAGAAGGGAGAGGATTGCATGGCAAATGCCCTGGACCACAACCTCTGTCCTCAAGAAGGCACCTTGGTGCTGCTCCACTGGCTTGCTCTTTCCTACCTCTGCCCCCAGCTGTAGGGTGGAAGCTTCTCTAGCTTCTGTGGCAGGAGTCTCAGCAGCAGGGAGTGGGGAGAGAGTGGGAGTGTCTGCCATCCTGGGGTGGGGATTCTTGTGCTTGATGGCAGTTTAGTGGGATCACCTGCTCTTTAAAATGGTTGAGTGTGGGGCGCCTGGGTGGCTCAGTCGTTAAGTGTCTGCCTTCGGCTCAGGTCATGATCCCAGGGTCCAGGGATCGAGCCCCGCATCCGGCTCCTTGCTCAGCAGGAAGCCTGCTTCTCTCTCTCCCTCTGCTTGTACTCTCTCTCTGTCAAATAAATAAATAAAATCTTAAAAAATAAAATAAAATAAAATAAAATGGTTGAGTGGGGCCCTGAGCCCTTAGAGCTAAGTCCCAGTGTGCCTGATCCCCAGGGAGGCACCTTACCTCCATCAGAGCACCACCTCCATCCCCTCCCCACTGTAAGCTGGCAGGGTATTCTTTCCCTTCTAAGAGGGAAATGCTGCTGCCCAGGGCCATAGGACCACGGGGGCAGGGGGAAGAAGGACCCAAGGGGCCCCATCATGCCTCAGCAGGCGTCTCTCTCCCAGCTTTGGAAGGGGTTGAAAGCCCTATACTGGGAAGCTCAGCACTCAAATCACAGAGTTCCCAGCAGGCTCTGCTCCGCTGTGCCACCCTGCCCACTCCAGTCCTCCTCCCCTAAGCCCAGATATACACGCCAAACAATGGGAGATGGCTCAGTTCCACATTTAACACACAGAGCATTTGTTGCCTGCTGTTTGCCTGTTGGCACGCTAAGGAAGCTGTTTCTTAATTTAAAATGTCCATTAACTCCCTCCAACTGGAAAGCTACTCCAACAAATTTATGCTGTGGCAGGTTTAAGCTTGGTCACTCTGAGGGGTGGGCCCTGCTGTGTTTGCCCCTTTAGGTGTGCCCAGGGCAGTGGGCACCCTTGGGTGTCTTGCCATGGGCTTGACAGTATGTTCTCTCTGTAAGGGGGAATTAGATCCCCAAGGCCCCCCTTGGCCAGGGTCCTTCAGGAGCCTTTGGCCACTGCCCATGGGAAGCCCACAGTGTGGGAGGTAGGGGGAGGGGGAGCGGCACCCTGGGGGAGGGGTGTCTGTTTTACAACTCCAGGGGAGGAAACCCCATTTCCCTCCTACCCTCAGGCTCTTGGTGAGCCTTGCCAGGCATCTGACAGGAAAGAACCTTTTGTTCTGAGCTTGTAAGAAGTCTGAGCTGGACTTGTTATCTACCCACAGCATTTCCTGGATAGGGGGCTGCGGTAGGGGCTGGCCCCAGCTTGGCCTTGGCATCCTCCTCTCCGCTGTTGGGACAGGGGAGGCTGCCGCTGGCAAGGTCTAGGCCTCCATGAGCGGCTGGTGAGAACTGGTATTTATCCTTAGGCTGGTTTGCCTGGGGGGTGGGTAGTCAGTCTCAGACAAGGCCCCCTGAGAAAGGGGCGCAAAAAAGAAGTCACCTAGTGTGTGTGTGTGTGTGTTGGGGAGGTGGTACTGGGGAAGGGGTGAGTCCAGCCTTCCCCTCCAGTGATATCTCCCTCGGGGCCAGGAGGGAGGGGATGTGTCCCCAGGGCTGCGGGAGTTGCAGGGTGGGCCCAGGCCCGGGCCGTGTCTGACCCCTAGTGGCCACCTGAGCCCGAGGCGGGGCCAGGGGAAAGGGTAAGAAGGTAGGAGGGAAGCGGGGGAGGGGGAAGGCGTGGAGGGACTCAGGAAGCGCGGAGACCAGGCCCAGGCCCAGGCCCGGCGGCTGCTCCCCGGGCGGGCAGCCCCTCCCCTCGGCGCCCGGGCTCCGTCCCCGTCCCCGTCCCGGGTCCCCGCCCCGCAGCGCATCCCCCCAGCAGCGCCCGCGGCCTCCGCGTCAGGCCTGGGCAGGAGGCCCCCACACCCACGGGGTCGCAGACCCTCTTGCGTCCCTGAACGCGCCCCGGGTCGCGAGGCCCGGATTTCGAAGGTTACCCGAGCTCGGGTCCAGAAGGCCGGGGTCGCGGTGGCCGCGGCTGTCGCCCCTCAGCGCCCCGCGCCGCAGCCCCTGTCGCGCGGCGTCAGGGTCTGGGCCCGGGATCCGGCGGGGCCCCGTCCGGAGAGCCGGGCACCAGTGGGCGCCGGGCCCTGCCCCGAGTGCCCGGACGCGCGGGGGGCACTTCCGGCGCTCCCTGCCCCCGCGTGACCCTCGCCGCGCCGCCCGCCTCGCGCCCCACCCGCGGCCGCCGCCCCGTCGTCATGGCGACGCCGTAGCTGGGCGCGGGGCGAGGCCGGCGGAACCGGCTGAGCAGCCTGGGCGCGGCGCGGGGGGCTCGCCGGCCGGTGCGCGGGGCGGCGCTGCGCGGCGGGACGAGCTCCGGGCCCGGCGCCCGGCCAGGTAGGCGGCCCGGGCGGGTGGGTGCGAGCCGAGCCCCCGCGCGGAGCCGGGGGCGGGGGTCCAGGTGCGCCCGCAGCGCAACGGGCCCGCCCCCCGCCCCGAGCCGCCGCGCGGCTTTCCCCAACCCCTCACCTGCCACCACACCTGCCCCTCGCCTCACCTGCCCCCGAGCCCCACGCAGCAGGGCCAGGGGTGAGAGAGCAGGCCGTGCGCCCTGCGGGAGCTGTCGGCCTCGGGCCCTGGGTCAGCCTCCGTGCCAGTCTGCGGCAGTGAGACTGGAGCGCCAGGCGACCTCACGTTCATCCAGGGGCTCACGCCATATTCTAGAAACAAGGTAGGGTAGATGTGGCTCAACCAACTTTTGCCACGACTGTTCTTTTGAAACCTGAAACCAAGACTGGCCGAACTGCTTTGCTGGTGGCGGGGCCTCCTTCAACCTGTCTCTCTGGCCTCTTGGTGGAACATACCCGGCCAGGAGAGCCTTTCCTCGTTCCGGAACATCCGCAGCTTCCTGGTGTGAGGGTAGGAGTTCCTCGTTCGGGAAACCCTGGCTCGTGGGCTTGGCCCTAGTGGGCCCTGAGCTGTGGGCACAGGGGATACAGAACTGAGCCAAGGGAGGGGTCCGCTGCTGCCTTTGACGCCTGGGTCATGGCAGGGCCACCTCCCCTCTCCACCTGCTCTTTCCCCCAGGGCGCCGCACAGAAAGCGATCCCTGTGGACCCTACCCCCAGCCTTTCTCCTTGAGGTTGCCCCTTTCCTCTCATACACCCTTACTTGGCAGTCTTTGAGGAATTTCTAAGTCTCATTAAATGTAGCTCCATCTCAGGACGGCTGGATTCTGTTCCTTTGTTTTCATAGCAAATGAAGAAATGCCAAAGCTTTGCCACCTTCTCTTAGATACCTTGATTTGTCTATTGACATTGGATTTGAGACAGAAGATACAGAAAGAAAACTTGTAAATGCCAAGGTGAGACCCACATAGAGAAAGGGTGCTGCAAACCCCCACCCTACCCCACCCCACCCCACCCCACCCTGGCCACGGCACCACGCAGGAGGAGCCTCCCGGACTGGGAAGTGGGACCATCCCCTTCCTGCCCCACAGCTTCCCAGCCCTGGCCACCTTTCCTTGGCTGGCAGAGCTTGGCTTCTGCCAATATGGAGAGGCGCAGCAGCAGCAGAAGGCATTGGTGGAGGAATCTGCCCCAGATCCAGGGGTTTCTGCCCGGCGGGGACCGAGAGTGGACAGAAGAGGAGTGTGGATTTATGAGAGGGGGTAGTGCTGTCTGCTGCCTTCTGGCTCTTTGTGGCCCCAAACCTCTTATGTCAACAACTTCTGATGTGTGACTCTTCCCAAGGTGCTATTAGGACCAGATTTAGTTCTTATTAGATTGTTATCTGAATGCCTACCGTGGGGCAGGCACTTTGCTAGGCACCAGTACATATTTATCCCGCTTAATTTTTGCTAGGCCAGTGAGTAGTAAGGTGGGACTCAATATCCCCTATCTTGTGGATGAGGAAGCAGGCTCAGAGAGGGGCCCTGGCTTGACCAGGAGCACACAGTCATAAACAGTGGGGCTTGCTCTAAAATCACATCTGTTTGACCAGAGCTGCAGTCATGGGTCCCAGGCACTTGTGCCTTGCTGGGACCCTTCTTCCATTACAAATAATAACAATAAAAAACAAAACAAACCTATATTTTACAACTGTGTTGGTATAAAGACAAATATAATCCAGGCTGGATTAAAAATTAAAACATTTTCTTCAACACTGAATTTGTTTTTCCTCCTGATTTTAGCAGAAATCAGAAGAGTTTTTGTGGGTCCCTACAAGTATTGGGAGCCCTGGCACCAAGCCCGCTGTGTCTAATGGAGAACCAGGCTCAGTGTCTGACGTCAAGCTTTGCTTTCTTCCCTCGGGCTTCTTGGACCCCTGCCTGACAGCTCAACCTTCATTTTGCCTTTTCTTCCATCACATTCTAGGACATTCTAGGGCAATTGAGTTGTCCCTTCCTCCCGGCACTCACCCATCAAGAAAAGCTTGAACCTCCGTCCCCACTATAATCTTCTCTAACCCAATTTTAAAACCCCGCTGTGGACAAGGAGGGCCGTGGCCACGCCAGGCTGCCTGCTTCCAGGCTCTAGGACAGGGGCAGTGTCTGGTCCCCATAATGAGATTAGGCCTGGTGGCCTTTTAATGAAACCGTGGACATGGGGAGGGAGAGTGATTCTCAGCACGTTCAAGCCCTGCGGGTAGCTCCTGTCCCTATTAGATTGCATTAAGTGGAGTCTGACTGCAAGTGTGTGTTGGGGGGGGAGTGGGGGTGGTGTGTGACTGTCTCAGTCCAAAGTTCCAGAAGCTGCCAGAATTGTCACCCCCATCCTGTGCTCTGACAGGAAGGAGGGTGGCTGTGGAAGGGGCTGTAAGAGCCTCCTCTGCTTCTAAGACTCTGGTGTGCGAGGCGGAGGAGACCTTTGGAGTGGAGAATGGCCGCTTCCAGGCCCCTGATGCTGCTACCCACCCTTCTGCTCCGGGAACAAAGGAGGCCCAGGAACCACTGGCGTTCAGGGGGGCCAACCCGACTGGGAAGGCAGAGAGAGTGTTGTCACTGTCTGGGTTGGGAACCGAAGGAGCATGATTCAAAGGCATCTGCTTACTAGGGAGTGACTCTTGACTGATTTTCAGGTTTGCACATGCAAAATGTGTTTGCGGGTGGGTCAGATTCCAACCAGAGTCCATGAAATGTGTTCTCTCTCCAGTGTTGGAAGCAGGCCCTCCTTGCGCAAAGATAGGCTGTCCTTGATGCTGAACCGGATAAAAACCATTGTTGAAGGAATCTTTCAGTTCATGTTCTGTAAAGCACAGAACCACTCACTACTTTGTCTTTTTTGTGAATCTGGATTTTTCACCCTTGGAGCTTATTGACTGTGAGGTCACCTGGAGGCAAGGCACAGGCCTGCCTGCGTCAGGATGGTCTTGCTTGGTGGGAGTTTTCCTGCATCCCTCGTAGTTGGGCTTAAATCGCCTTCAGACTGGAAGGAGGAGTGGAGGAGACGGCTTGGGCCTTCGTAGTTCCAAAGGTCATTCTTTATCTGTGGCTTCTTCCTGGATGCTGCTTCACCCAGATGCCTAGTTCCCCACACAGATGGGGCAGGGGAGCTGCCTTGGGAGCAGTTGACGGGAAAATCTCACGCATCCGCTGGTTCGCCCTCCTGCCACCCCTTCTCTCTTAACTGCCTGTTTCCATCCTGCCTCCTTTTCTCCCAGGAGAGCCCGCAGGGGACACCAGTGCTTGATGCAGTGATGGCCTTAAACGGCCTCAGCAGCCTGGTTTCCTGAGAGGCGAGGGACACAGGAGGGCTGGCGTGGGACAGGGAGAGACTTCTTGGCGCTCTGGTTCAAAGTGACTTCTTTGGCAAGCTGCATTCAGATCCTTGATTGCCTTCAGCTCCACCCTCCAGGCTCGGCAGAGCCACGCCTTCACCCGACAACCAACCGCTCGGGGCGCCACCTCACTGTGTTCAAGCAGGCGGAAACTGTCTTCCGTGTGGATGGTGGCAAGTGCCCTTGGAGGCCTGAGTTTACTAAAAAAAAATCCGCATCTGCTCTGCAACTTGTCTGCAAGCTTCTCGAAGGCAGGGATCGCGTCTTAGCTGTATAGCTCCAGCATCTCGCAGTATCGCCAGCTTACAGCAGGTGCTCAGTGAACAGATGCGTTGAGCTACTTGCGGCTGATAGTTTGGGGCATGTCATGTATCCTCTTTGAGCCCCAATTTCCTCACCAGTTTAAATTGGGACAACAGTCTTATTATCCTAGCGGTATCCTGGAGGTTAAGTGAGAGAAGGCTGAGTACAGAGGAGGGGCTTGCAGTTGGCCGTGAGGCCCCCGGTCCTCCCAGCACACACAGGCCTCTCAGCTCCATCGTGGTGGGGGTGCAAACAGCACTAGGGTTCTGACTTCCTGGGGAATTCAGGATGTGAATTTACAGTGCAGAACATTCAAGCCCGCTGTTCAGTCGTTTGGCTACTCCAAAGTGCGTTTCCTTTTCAGCACCACCAACTTCTTCAGTTCTCAGTGGACACCGACTAGGTGTCCTGCAAGTTAACTCAGTCCTGACACCGTTTACCTGGAGATGGCATCAAAACCCACAGGCTAAAGGCTCTGTCCCTCACTTCGGATGCCTGTCGCAATTCCAGGTTGGCCCCTGGGCTTCTGACCCACCTGCTGTGGATGAGAAGTTCCCATGGCCTTCTCCTCGGGTTCAATTAATTTGCTAGAGCAGCTCACAGAACTCAGTGAAACATTTTACTTACTAGATTTATTATAAAAGGATATGACTCAGGAACGGCCAGATGGAAGAGGAACGTTAGGGCGAGGTCCCGAAGGGTCCTGAACGGAGGAGCTCCTATCCCCAGGGAACTAGGGTAGCCATCCTACTGGAAGCTCCTTTTGGATTTTACTGGAGGCTTCATGACTGGGACAGGTTTGATCAGATCATTGGCCATTGGTGATGGAACTCAAATCTCCAGGCCCTCTCCCCTCCCTAGAGGTTGAGAGGTGGAACGGAGGGGGTCCAGCTGTCAATCACATGGTTGGTTCCCCTGGCAACCAGCCCCTGCCCACAGGTTATCTAAGGGCTCATTAACAAAAGACAGCTTTCTGGCTTTCTTGGGAAATTCCAAGGGTTTTGGGAGCTCCATCCTATATACTTCTTCTTGTAAGTCACAACCTCACAGCCCTGCAGAGAACCTCACTCTGATTTCTGCCTATTTCAGTAGGATATTGGCTGGCCTGGCCACGGAGTAGCTCCGAGATCCAGGAGTGACAATTCCTTTGCTGCCCTGAGCTCCCACTGCTGTCGTTGGTCACTCTGCTTGGCAGGAGGGAGCTGTGGCAGGTCCACCAGCAGCGGAGCACGTCCCTTCTGTTCTTTCTCATTCAGAGCTAATCAGGTTCTGACTGCGCCCCGGGCGTTCAGGGGATGAATCTAATAAAGGGGAGGAGGACCAAGAACAAGTGACCCGAGGACAGCATCCGTTTGGTAGATCTTTCCGGTTAGAGTCGGTGCAAGGGAACAGGTCCTCGAGGAGACCCAAGGAAGAGTGGGACGTCTCCCCTGCCTTGCCCAAGCTACAGGGCAGGTGAGCAGAGGGGCGCAGGCGAGCTTCACGGGAGGCAGACGGCCAACAGGATAAGGTAAGCCCCAAGCCAGGAGGGGCCGGAGATGAAGGAAAAGCCTGGTCAGGTCGTGGGCAGACGGATGGAGGGGAGGGTGAGGGGAGGAGATGGAGGGGGTGCAAGTGGCGTGGCGGGGAGCAGGCAGCGAGGTGCAGGGAGTGTGAGGCAGAGGGTGGTGTGAGGGGAAGTCTCAGAAGTCAGAGTCTCCTCTGAGTGGATTTGGTGAGAAAACCCGGGGCCACAGATGAAAACTGAGTTAGGATCATGTTACAGGGGTGGCTTATCACCAGGAGGCCATGGGCCCTGTTTGTGCAGGGTGGGGCGACAGGAGATGGGGAGCTGGCCTTGTCCCTGTCCCTGGCGGGGGTTCAGAGATTGGGGCAGAAGCTCCATGCCCTGGCTGGGGTGGTGGCAATGAGGATGGCCAGGAGGGAGGTGATGGCGGGGGGCCCAGGGGAGATCCTCTAGGATTCCGTGGCCTGTCTCCACTGACCTCTCCACAGATGTCAGCGCCAGGACCAGGAGGGCAGCCGTTTCGGCCACGTGCGAGGTCAGGAGAGGACTTGGCTATGACGGGCAGATGAGCTGACTTTGGATGTGCTGAGTTTGGAGTGTTTGTAGGATGTCAGTAGAGGTGTATAGTGGGTGGTTAGAAATGGGGTCTGTTTTGGGGGGAGAGCATGGAACTGGCTCTCGATTTAGAAGTTACCTGTGCAAAGGGGACATATACAGACAGAGACAAGAGTTTCAGAAATAGGGGGTTGTTGTCTGCCAGGCCCTCTGGAAACAGGTGTTGCTACCTGCCGGGGGAATGTGTTTGGAAGATGATTTTATAAAACGTCAAAAACCTAAAAGAGAACATAGGCTTGCTGCAGGGTTCTGTTTCTCCAGTCAGGAATTAATCAGACACATGTGCAAAGATGATCACAGAGTGGTTTATTTAGTGAAAAACTGGGAGCTAGCTAAACGCTGAACAACAGGGGTTGGGGCTTGGTTAAAGCATGAAACAGCCTTACTGTGCAATCCTGTGACGTCGTTGAAACTATGGCGTAGAAGGATATTCGTTGACATGAAAAGATAGGCATGACCTACTGTGAAGTTAAAACGGGTTAGAAATCAGTATGTTTCTATAAAATAATGTAAATGTTTCTAGGGCGCCTGGGTGGCTCAGTTGGTTGGGCGACTGCCTTTGGCTCAGGTCATGATCCTGGAGTCCCAGGATCGAATCCCACATCAGGCTCCCTGCTCGGCAGGGGGTCTGCTTCTCCCTCTGACCCTCCCCCCTCTCATGTACTCTCTCTCATTCTCGCTCTCTCAAATAAATAAATAAAATCTTAAAAAAATAATGTAAATGTTTCTAGAAAAAGGGGATGTGAGGACACATGAAAATGCTGATTACTTGTAATTTTTTCCTTTTTTTTGGCTAATCTGTATTTTACTGTAGGGAGTGTGTGTCAGTAACACTCCCGACTGCCCCCAACTTTTTTTTAATGGTGAAGTTGCCAACATTCGTCGGATATGGCAGAGAGAAGCGGGGGGTAAAAAGAGCCCCCCCCCTTTACTAGTAGAACACCAGGCTGACCGGACGCGAGTTCTTGCGCAGTACAGGGTAGAGACAGAGCAGGTGCGGGCCATGAGCGGGGGACCCAGAAGCTGTTAGGCCATGTCTCTGCTCAGCTGTCATTCTCTGGGATGTTTCCAGCGCCAGGAGAGGCCAGGACTGGGGAGGAGGAGAGCCCCCTTCTGTGGGCACCAAGGCAAGGCGGCTGGAGGCCATCTTTGTCCCTGCGGGGCTGCGTCTCCGTCCGGGCTGTCTGGGCCGGGCCCGGGCTCCGGGTCAGGAGCCGCAGCCGATTCAGGGCGAAGAGCTGGCAGGAAGGCCGTCCTGACCCTGGGGGAGGCTGCCACGCGGGCGGCCTGGGCGGAGGAGCCAGGAAACGCGCTCACCACGCACGCACGGGCCCACGCACGCAGCCCCTGAGCAAGGCCTTCCCAGACCTCTTCCAACTGCCGTTTGCTTCTCGGTGGCACGGGTCCGATGACCCCCCGCTTCACGGCCTCGCACAGGCTCGCCGGGAGCTAAGGGTCGCGTATGACGCACGCCACGAGCCCCGGACGGCGACGTGCTAGTCCCCGTGGGTCTCAGCTCTGGTGCCTTTAGTTTTGGAGACATGGCGTGAGCGGGAGTGCAGACCGGCCTGCCCTAAACGTGGGCGGGAGAGGAGGCAGCAGGGGGGCCGCCTGCTCCCCACGTGTGTCAGGCGACGCGGGGTCTGAGCACATCCTTCTACAAGCAGGGGGCCTGCTGTGGGGGCCGCGCCCAGGCCCATGGGGAGGGCAGGACCCCCCTTCACCTCGGGCTGCAGGCTTGCACACTGCGTGCGGGGCGGGGGTCTCCTCACCGGATGTCCTTAGGACCCACCTGGGGACAAACGGTGAGGAACCCTGTTCCTTCAAGGGATTTCCTCACTTCTCTGTACCTCATCTGTGAAGCCCCCCTGAGAAAACCCAGGGCCTCGTGAAACAATGTAAAGCCAGGCGCGGGGGGGCCCCCTGCTCCCACCAGAATTTGGAGGACCTTCCCTTGCACCCTCCTTGCATCTCTCAGCCAGGGGTCCGGCCTGTCTCCTGGGGAAGCGGGGCACCTCTGCGGACGGCTCTAGAGACTTGGGGTGACTGGCTTTGGCACAGGGGCCGGGGGTGGTGGGCGGAGAGGGTGGGGGGTTGGGGTTGGCCGTGGGAGCCCAGGGCCGTGTCCTGGGGAGGTGCGGGCTGCCCTGAGCTCTCTGTCTTTCCTCCAGCAGCTGCCTCAGCATGGAGAGTCGGGCCGGCCTGGCAGCCGCCCCCAGAGCACTGCCTTACTCCGTGGCTTTCTCCCAGCTGCTGGGCCTGACTGTGGTGGCCACGACGGGGGCTTGGCTCGGTCTGTACAGGGGCGGCATCGCCTGGGAGGGCGCCCTGCAGTTTAACGCGCATCCCCTCTGCATGGTCATAGGCCTGATCTTCCTGCAGGGAGATGGTGAGTCCTGCCCTTGCACCTGGAGCCGCTCCTGAGAGAGGCGGTTTGCAGAAACGCTCTCATTCCCGAGGTCTCCTGCCGTTAGACACGTCTAAGATTCCAGAAAAAACAGGAAGGAAGCTGGCTTGGAGCCTGGGGACACCAGGCATCCAAATCCAGGGACCTGAGGTGTAGGGATGGCAACTCCTTTCCTACTTGTCCTGGTCTTTCGACGAGGAGCATCCAAGGGTGTGTGTGCTGCTTAGAGCAGGCAGCCCAGGGTTTGGGCTGTGAGCTGAGGCCGGCTTCTGTGGGGCGGTTTCATACTGGGAAAAAGAGGGTGAGTGTGTGTGTGTGTGTGTGTGTGTGTGCGCGTGCGCGCATGTGCCGGGGGATGTTGGACTTGGCAGAGCTGAAGTCCCTCTCTGAGGTAGGAGTGAGGCCGTGCTTGGCCCCCACCCTGCCTTCTGTGGCCGCCTTCTCTGCTAACAAGAAATCTGGATGTGGAGCTGTTGGGCCCATTCTTCCTAGAGGTGGTCCTGGTGACAGCCACTCCTAAGAGGCATTCCCCGTGCCACCTGGCTGTGTCTGGCTCAGCCCAATGACGGGGGGTTACCTTGGGAACCAGGGGTTCCCAGTCTAGGGAGCCTGCTTGCTAAAGGTAGTGAATATCTGCTCAGGCTTCCATACTGGACTATTTGAGGATCATCACAGCTAAGTGAACTCGAGCTTGGTGACACCTCAGCGTGAGTGCACGATGAACCTGCAACACAGCCTAGAATACACAGGACGCTTGACAAGAGAGCGATGGGGGGGGGCGGGGGGGGTTGCTAGGGCACACATACCCGAGGGCCCCTGCCGGGCCCCACAGAGCCTTGTTTCCTCTCCCGCTGGCTGTGGCTGGGGGACCTTGACAAGCCCTTCATTCAGATCACCTGCCCCAGCCACGGGGTGTCACCTTGGTGCCGGGGCAGGCCGGCCTCACCGTCCCTCTCTCGCTCCCCATAAGCCCTGCTGGTTTACCGGGTCTTCAGGAATGAGGCCAGACGCACCACCAAAGTCCTGCACGGGCTGCTGCACGTCTTTGCGTTCGTCATCGCCCTGGTGGGTGAGTTCCCGGCACGGCTCCCCCTTTCCCGCCTCTGCTTGGGCCTTGGGGAAGTAGCTGCAGGATGCGTCTGGTCTCCACTCCGGTTCTGCTCCAGCCCCTCCCCGCCCCTCCTCCCCGGAGACCTCGGGAAGGAGACGGGCTGGGACACTGGGTGCTGGCAGCCATCGAGCCGGGACCGGATCCTACAAGTTGCAGCGAGTCTGGTTTCCCTTGGGTCACCTCCCCGGCCCCCTCCCCGGCAGCCCTGTCCTCACGCGGCCCCTCTGTGGCGCAGGCGTGGTGGCGGTGTTCGACTACCACAGGAAGAAGGGCTACGCGGACCTGTACAGCCTGCACAGCTGGTGCGGCATCCTCGTGTTCGTTCTCTACTTCGTGCAGGTGACGCTTCGGCCCCACGGCGCGGGGGGAGGCGGGGGACACGGGTGCCCCACGAGGGCCCGTTTGCCGGGGCACGCGCCTGAAAGTGGAGGAGGCTGGAGGCTGCTTTCAGACTCCGAAATGGGTGCAAAAGCCAGGACCTCCCAGGCGAGGCTGCCTCGGAGCCAGGCTCCCCGCCAGCTGACGCGGCACATCTGTTGGGCCACAGGCCGGGTCTCCAAGCGCACGAGCCCGCTGAACTGAGCCTGGGCCCGGAGCGGGGGGTGGGGGTGGGGGTGGGGGGCGCGGGGGGCGGGACCTTGCCCCTGGGTGCTCACTGCCCCCCCCCGCCCAGCTCTTAGGGTGGAGGAGGCCAGACGGGTGGATGGGGGGGGTCCCAGAGTGCGTGCGGACGCGGCCCGCTTGGGTGTCCTCGGGCCGGTCGGACGGGGGGCCAGCTCAGTCTCCGGCCGCACCCCGCCTTTCCTCGCAGTGGCTCGTGGGCTTTAGCGTCTTCCTGTTCCCCGGAGCTGCGTTTTCGCTGCGGAGCCGATACCGCCCACAGCACATCTTCTTCGGCGCCGCCATCTTCCTCCTGTCTGTGGGCACAGCCCTGCTGGGCCTGAAGGAGGCGCTGCTGTTTAAGCTCGGGTGAGTGTCCCAGGCCACCATGGGCGGCAGAGAGCGAGCCCCGCCCTCGGCTCCTCAGCGACCTCTGCCTTCCCGCTTTTGCTGGTTAGCGAAGCAGTGGTGTTCCTCTCCGGGAGGGGGACGGATGGGGCTGGGGTTGGAACACCTGGCCATCTCTCTGGCCTGGGTACGAATGGCATTTGACGGTGACCCCGTGGGTGGCTTCTCCCTCCCCCCCCCCGCCCCAACCCTGCAGGGCCAAGTACAGCACGTTTGAGGCTGAGGGCGTCCTGGCCAACGTGCTGGGCTTGCTGCTGGTCGGCTTCGGGGGGACTGTGCTCTACATCTTGACTCGCTCTGACTGGAAGCGGCCACCCCAGGCGGAAGAACAGGCTCTCTCCATGGACTTCAAGACGCTGACAGAAGGCGACAGCCCCAGCTCCCAGTGACGGCCTGCCCTGTCCCGCGGGGAGGGCCTGGCTGTGGCTGGCGTCAGTTCTGGGGGGTTTGGATAGGCGTCGTTCCCACGCTCCGTCGAGGCTGTCTTCAGGCTGGCGCCTCCTGGGAGGGCTGGGCAGTGTGGCGAGGGAGCGTGGGGGCAGCGTTCCCCTTGGGGCGCTCATTTCTGGGGTGTAGGGCTTGGCTTCCTCTGCTTTCCCTCCTTGTTGCTGCTTCAGAGTCCTGTTAGTCATGCTCAGACCCCTGCCCCTGTTGTCATCGTCACCCCTTCAAATCAGGCAGCTTTGGGTCGGGTTTTGGGTGGTCAGTCCTGGTTACAAAAGCCCAGATCCTTCAAGAAGACGGAGAGTGGCTCTGTCCTCTTGAGGCAGCGGATGCTGGGCCGAGGCCCGGGGCTGCAAAGAGCACAAAGCTGTGGGGGAGAAACTGGGGCCTAGTGACAGGCCTGGCAAGGCCCAGACTTGCTTTGTGTGACACTGAATTCAAACCAGGAGTCTCGCTAGTCTGAACGACACGCGGTGAGAATGGGGCCCGGCCGTGGCAGGGAGCAAGTGATATTATGGATCAACTATGTCGGTGTTGAGAGCAGGGTTCCCCAGGAGCGGGGAGGGGCTGGCCCCGGGGAGGCTGCGGAGATGGGGCTTTGGGCCAGCCCCAGGGCGGCCCTGCCGGGAGAGGGGAGAGCGACGGGCTGCGGGCCCCAGACTCCCGGTACTTGGCGGCCGAGGGCCACAGAGAGCAGAGGGGCCGGGCGGTCTACTCGTGCTGGGCCCTCCCGCCAGTCGCCTCCGGGGTCCCCGCCCTCACCAGCCGGGCTGGCGGTGACCTGAGGCCCGGGGGGCTGCAGCCTTGCTCTGCTTTGTTTTGTTTTGAAGCGGAAAGCTGCTGCTGCCGGTGCCCCGGTCCCTTCCAGCGCCGAAGGCAGGGCCGCTGGCTTCTGTGCCCGAGGAAGGCCTCAGCCTCCTCCCCGGCCCGGCCGTGCGGGCAGCTGGGGCCGTGTGCTCCGTGTGCCCGACTCGCTCTTGGGCTTTGGCCTGGAAGCGATGTGATCAGAGCATTGACCTTGTGCTTCTTGGACTTGGTGAATGCTCTCTCCTTGTTTTCCTCGTGTTCTGGGCTTTGAGGAACACGACACAGTTTGAGACAGACACCGTTTCCTTAAATGGAGAAATGCAGGAGATTTCCCGGCCTGACCACTGTTCTTTTGACGGTCGCCTCTGCCTCACCTCAGTGCTGCCTTAGAGAAAGGGGCCGGCCCCCTCTCGTGCTCTGCTCCTGCTCGGGTTTCTAACACAAGCCTTGGGCCCTGGGCCCTGGCATGGTGGCGGCCCAGTCCCGCCCCCGCCCCCCGCCCCAGCGCCCCCGTCCTGCTGCAGCTTGCCCGGGGCGCTGTGTGCCGGGCCCAGCGCCCCGGCCGCTCTTCCACCGCCTGGCACACGCTGTATGGCCAGACGCCCCCTCGGACAGACTCCCGAGGTACAGTTGTGCATCTCCCTGGCCGGGACGCCACAGAGAGGGACGGAATCTTGGATCTGCGGTACAAATCTGTAAACCGGTCTGTCTGCCCAAGTGGCTGTCGGGTGATGCTGGAGGCCCCTGAGAGCTGCCCGCGGTGGTTTATTTTACTTTGCCTGCGGCCAGTCCTCTGTGAAGTACAGTGTAGTGCGGGTGCAGTAGATGGTTCAGTAAACGTCTACCGCAGACCTCGGGCCTGTTAGCCTCGCTTGCCGTGGCGACAGAAGGGGCCGCTGCTCCCAGCAGTCAGACACTCAGGTCAGTTCTGGGCTCACACCCCTGGCGGGGCGCAGGGGGCGAAGTGAGGGCTGCTGTCGCGCCACAGGCTGGGCGAGGGCCCGCGGGCCGTTCAGGCTTTGCACCCAGCGGGGGAGACCGCCTTCTCTCAGCCCAGAGAGTGGCCTGGAGGGTGGAGGCCAATAAGGGCCTTGGCCAGAAGTTCTCCCCAGTAGTCACTTAACTTTTTACCTTTTAAAAATATGTCTCTTTAGTCCTTAAGAGGAGGAGCAAAACTTTTGAGAACAAGCGGAGATTCCACTCGAGAGCCATTCCCGAGGCTCAGGCAGGAGGTGTGTTTATGGTGAAGTCAGGCGGGCTTTCACACGGGGACAGGGACCAGGGACAGGGACCAGGGACGCTCTCTATGCTCCAGAAAAGCACCTTCCCTGAAAACACTATTTAAAGGGACCCCACAGCAAATCCTCTGATACCTAATCCTCGGTAACACGAATCCTCCCTGACATTTAACTTTTTCTCCGTATTCTTGAGAGGTCTTGGCTTTCTGCATCTGTACAGTCTTTCTCCTGAATCGAGGCTTCTGTGTGAACCTCCATTTGCGTAAAAGCATGCAAAGCACGCGGCTTGGTAACAGGTCACGAGCTGATGGCTCCATCAAGATCGCGGCTGGCTCTCAGTGTGAGGGCAGAAGGCCCTGGACCCCGACTTCTGTGCTCGCCTCTGCAGCAAGGGTCTCCGTGTTTGGAAATAGTGAAATGATCCCAGACATGGAGGGGATGCCTCTCTCCTTCACCTGCTCAGGATGTCCCTCACCTGACTGGGTTGGGGACCCCTTGAGGTCTCAGTTTTCAGACCAAGCAGGTGGTTCCTTCCAGAGTCCTCTTCTCTCCTCTTTGAAGGGAACTCTGGCATCCAGGCCGGGATGACTGCGTGCCTGCAGTTTTCCTGCATCCCCGGCCTTGGCTGTTCGGGGGAAATGGATGTAGTCACGGAACAGGGATGTTTGTTCACAGCGTGGCGTCCAGAGGAAGCAGTCTCCTTCCTTGCTTGTCCCTGCCGTGGACAGACAGGGACCAGCGAGGCAGGAAAGGCTGCAGGACTCTGTGCCGGCCGCTTTTTAAAAACAAAGTATCGAGGGGTGCCTGGGTGGCTCAGATGGTTAAGCGTCTGCCTCCGGCTCAGGTCATGATCCCGGGGTCCTGGGATCGAGCCCCGCATCAGGTTCCCTGCTCAGCGGGGGGCCTGCTCCCCCTCCCTCTGCTTCTCCCCCTGCTCATGTTCTCTATCGCTGTGTCTCAAATGAATAAATAAAAAAAAATCTTAAAATAAAAAATAAAAACAAGGTATTGAGTGTCTAGCTGGTTCCAGGAAACCTGCAGCTTCTCCACTTACAGGACACAGCTGCCCAGCTCTCTGAATGGCAAGCATGGGAGATTCGGGCCAGATTTCTGAAGAGAAAAGAAGCCACTGGAAGCCGTGGGCTTCCAGCTCGGACCAAGCTCACTTCGGGAACGCTAGCTAGGGCTGTCCCCTCCCCTCAGGCCCGCAGCCCCAGCCACCAAAATGGAACAAGAAGGGCTCATGCTCCCTTGGTTTGGCGGGAGAGCAACCCGCTGAGGAAACCGCCTGCCTCCCTCAGAGGGTCCTGCAAGCCTTCGCCACAGCTCCGTGCTGCCCCGACTCCGAGGGGGTGCTCGGTCACCTCACTGAATGAACACAAGCCCCAAGGGGTGACCTTGCATGTCCCACGAGAGACCAGACAAATCACCAGGAATTTGGCCTCCACCTTAACCTGCTGAAGCGGCTCCTGGGGGAGGCCTCAGTGAGGTCCCCCCCCCCCAGCACGACAGGGGCCTGGGGGAGGGCGCGCTCAAGCCCGCTCCCTGGAGGGGCGCAGTACCGGAAGGAGAAAGCACCACCACACCGCGTTTTTCCAAGTGTTACCCTTTATAAATAAGTACATTTGCTTTCATACATACAGTTCATTGTACGGATGGCGATCTGTACACATGGGCAGGAAAATGCATTCATTGAACTTTTCACATCTATCTCACACAGCTCACATGTACAGACAATACAACTGCTCAAGCAAGTACAGCGAAGGAAAATGTCTTTCCTTATACACAGGGGACTAGATGCCTCTGTCGGGTGTGGGACATCCCCACTGCACGAGTTCACAACTGTGTGGTGTTCAATATATCGGGAGAGAGAACAAACATGCATCGGATAATATACTGTACAGAGAAAGTCCTTTACATCTGAGTCATAGAAAACCTAAAGGAAAACTAAGTGCATTAAAGCTTTTTCCAGCAAGTGTCTTGAAAGGACAGCAAAGAGGAGGAATCAAAATCATATTAGTACAAATCACTCTTTAATTGTAGACTGTACATGTCTGTACTAATTAAAATCATCTTGGATTTGGAGGAGACAGAACAGAGATGGAGATGCTGCGCTAAATGGAAAGGAGACCATGCCTGAGGATGGCACCTGCCCTGAGCCTGATGAGGAACTGGCCCCACTCAGCAGGAATCAGCCAAAGGAGGAAACAAAAACAAACTGGAACAGGAAGTGTAACTTACAGGATTTCCAAAATAACCTGTGAATGAAGGAGAGATCTGGAGCCGGCATTTCTAACTTTTTTTTCCCAGTAAGCTGGTACACAATAAGGCAGGTACATTCAAGTACTGAATTTCCAGAATTAACGGTCTGTCTGGTCCCAGGGACCGGAGGGATTGAGTGGAGTCCCCCTAACCAGGTGTTCTGGTTAGTGATTAGGCAAAAGAAAAATCCAGCCAGTAAGTGCTACAAAAACAAAGCAGCTAGGCTCCTTCCTTCCCACAGAGTAGGTCTGTCTGAAAAACGAGAGTGATGCTGGCCTGCGTCTACATGCGTTCAGCTAAAACCTGGCAGGTCAGCTTCGTGGAGATTACCAGAGTCAGCAGGAACATGTGAGATGATACGGGTGAGGAAACATGAAAGTAACACTTGATTTTTGGTGTCCAATTACGCATTCATTTGGTACTGACTTTTCAAAGCTCTGACCGTGGCCATCGCGTGGCCACAAGCATCTCAGGGCGGTTCAGCAGCTGTGAGGCATTGGACACCGAAATGCAGGTTACCAACACTTCAGCCCTTCAGTGGTCGGTGTTATAAATGGAGTTGATGAAGACCCAGGGATTATTCAAGTAGCTCTGCACAGTGGCTCTACCGTTCCCATTGTGCTTGTGTCCAGGCCCCCAGCCAGCCACCTTTTCTGGGGAGCAGCCAGAGCTGAGTTCAAGGCATTGCATGGTGAAGATTTCCATGACACGTCTTTGTAGGTAGCTCTTACCCCTAAGCCCTTTGTTCATTGTTGTTAGTCCTGGTAGATGGTCAGTCTGGAATTCCTAGAGGAAAAGGAGAAAAAGCCACACCTCCCAATGTGCACGCGACGGGGCCGCACGGGCCTCGGTGTGGAAGCAGCAGCGGGCTGCCTTTGCAGGTTGGCTTCTTGAGAAGTGGGCAGCCCAAGGACAGACAGACAAGGGTGGGAGAGGCTGGGACAGGGAGGGCGGAACATCCTGTCCCCCGCACCCCCCCGGGGGGCGGGGAGCCTGTTGCATTTGGTGGCAAAGATTCAGTGAGCAACTGGTTTTGTCCAAGGCGTGTCTGCAGTAGAAAAATAATGATTTTTGAATCAAACCAGCCAACGGTGACATCTCTGCAGTTATAATAGTTGGAAGCCAAGAGGAACTGAGAGGGATGCTCATGGGGAGCAAAGGAGGCTTCCTCATACCCACCCATCTACCAGAGCAAGGGAGTTCTACTCAGTTCTCCCAGCCTCTGCCTGGCTGAAGGTCCAAAGCGGGTAGTGTTCAAAGAGCTTATCGTGCCACAGCGGGCGCAGATACGTGAAGACCCCTCTGCAGGCCTCTGTCCCCTCCTTCCTGAACCCTCTGGGCCTGCCTGCTGACCTGGGAGCGGCTCCTCCAGGGGGCCGGGCTGCCGTTCTTTGCCACCAGACAAGCCTGGTGCAGAGCCACAGTGACACCTAGTGGTAGAGTATGGTTGAAGCAAGGTGACGTCCACATAACCCACCGTATAGGACTAAAATCTAAGGAAAATACTTACGGATATTAAATTAGATACTGGTTAATTTTTCTATTGGGTACATCTCTGGAATATAAAAATACCAATATTTAGAGAGGGGTTCATAAACTACTATACAATATAAGGACCGAGGATACCTTTCTCTAGGCTGTTCTGTTTACAATAATTTAGGAAAAGTGTTTAATAATCCAGGCTTAACTAAATTAGCAAACTTGTATCTCTGGACAACGACCTGGGGTACTGTACATGATTCTAATTAGTGGAATTTTCCTGAGCCTTCGAGTTTAAGTTAAACACATCTAGAAAGAGGGGCACATGGGAGAGGAACAAGAAGGGTTTGTGCTCTATTAACTTGGGGCTTTAATAGTGCACGTCTGCAACCCGGACGAGATACAACAGCAGATACAAAATGGTCTCCATTTTGTCCATGCCAAATTCTCATGTTACACAGGTTTTCCCTTTACTTTGTAAATAAACATTAATTTTTAATTGTTAATTGTGTGCCTTACTGATCCAGTAAATAAAGTAACCATGTCTCAGGAGTCCCTAAGAAAATTGCTGGAAAAGCACTTTAAAATCACTGCAAATATTTTTTGTATTTAAAAATTCTTAATCTTTTTGATGCTTATATACAACAGTTACTTCTTGTGCTATAAATGTTGTGATCCACTGCTTGATTTCTTTCTTTTTCCTTGAAAGATACACTAAAAGACAAGAGCGGTTTTGCTATTTTCTAATGAAGACATTACGCACACTTAAATATCCAGTATTTATCAGAGTTACAAATTCAAACAGTAAAGTGCACCCATTTATAGACATGATGTGATGGGAACCCATTAGTGCAAGAATTCTGGGTGAACGAAACATACAATTTGGTGAGAAACCTAAGAGGCTGAGGTTTGTTACCACTGTCTCCATTCCAGGGTGATGTGAACTGGGTGAGTGGAACTTACCAGGTTCATCTGACAAACTGCCCCCACCGGAAGCCAGACATCGACTCAGCAAGTGTTGCCGGGGGAGAGGGCATCTCGGAGACGCAGCACTAAGACGAGCCCACGGCATGAAGTAGCGCAGCAGGGCATGGGCAGGCTGCCTACAAGGAAGACCGGTCTCCTGCCCCAGGAAGGTCCAGCTGGCATTTTCTAGTCACACTCAACTGGCGCCCAGTAGTGATATTCATTCCCTCTTACAATGGCTAACAAAGAGTTGCACTTTGACTGTTCTAAGTGTTTTGCCCAATAAGGCATAGACCCTACATCTCCGGTTTGTCCAGGAAAACCGTGAGAGACCCTGGGGACAAGTGACATCCGGGGCGAGTTGGTGAAATGCAGAACCCGCTCGCTCCCCGAGAGCGGAGTCCGGGTCACACGTGTGGCGTTCCAAGTAAGCAGGGGCACTTTTCTGACAGATGCAGACGTTCTTCAAGCATGTAGCAGCAGCTCCTCAGTGAGGTGCTCAGGAAGGGAGGACATGCAAAGGGCCCCGTGGGGCTGAGACCGGACAAAGCGGGAGCCGGGCTCCTGGCTGTGGGCTGGTGCTACAGCGGGACATTTCATCTTCTCGGGGAGAGAAAGAGAGGGAGAAGGGAAGGGACAAGACGCCGGTGCCCACCCTGGGCTAGCTGAGCAGGACACAGTCCCTAGGCATCAGAGAGAGTGCGAAGAGTCTGGGTCTTGAGCTGGCCCAGCTGTCTGCTTCTAGCACAGACAAGTCCTGGCCTCTTTCAAGCTTGGGGGCAGAGGGGTCCGTCTACTTGGCAGAATCTAAAGTAGTAGAGAAATGTTTCTGATCTCAGCTTCATGCTCCCCATGTCTTCGTGATACTTTCAGAGGACACTTACTATTACAAACAGGTCTGGTCACATCTGGATTTTTAGGGCAGGAAACTGCCCTTCCAATAGCCCTTTACTAACAAGAGCAGAATGATTCCTAATAACAGAGAATGGATTCTCTTTTGCTCAGTTTCTTAAGTTTTCAGAGCTGACGTGCAGTCAGTACCAGGCCTGTGCTAAGGCTTTGGTTTCAGTGTTCTTGCTGTCCATCTCGTGCTGGCCTCAGTCATGCAAAGGACAGGTCAGCAAATGACCACAAGACACGGAACGGTGCAGGCTGACCAGATCAGAAGACCTGCTGTCTGTCTCACGTGCTCCCACCCAGGGCTGAAAGGGGTCTGTCTTCTCCCTGAAACACTTTGCAGTGTCTGGTTTTCAAAGATCGCTCCCCAAACACTCCTACCTCGAAAAAAAGAAAAGAAGAAACAATTCCTAGAGTAATAGATTATGGAACTATAGATCTCGAAAGAGAATCAGATGACGTCTGGCGCAGGGTACAATGGCCCTGGGTGCAAACTTCAGGAATAAAGTCTTACAGTCCCGAGAGAATTCAATTTGCTTCTCAGAGAACCAGTTTCTTCACTACACCATGTGGGTTGAAAAAAGGAGGGCCGGTAGAACACAAACCTGGCTCTGGGTGAAGACCCAACTAACAGGATTAGTGTACCAGTCAAACCTCGGCAAGAGTTTGCTTTTGTGGAATATGATGCTCAGTGATTATCTCAGGACCTATAAAGCAGATTTCTCCAAGACAAAGATGTTCTCTAGCCTTTCACTGAGAATCCAGAACAGTCTTTCTTCCTCTCTCTCTTTCTTTATATTTATGTATTTCCCCCCACCACCACCCATGGAAAATCAGTAGATTTTTAATAGTTAATTGTTGGCTAAAAACCTAAAGAATACCTCTCAGTGGATTATTTAAGAATATCCATGATTCTCATCCGATTTCCTTGGCTGAGTGAACTATTTAAAGGGCTGGTTGTTCTCTAAATATTCATAAAACACTTCTTGGAAAATCAAGGTAGTGACATTTCAAATAATTATATATATATATATATTTTTTTTTCTTCCAATTTAATAGACCTCTTTCTTCTCTTTTTCCTTGATCCTTTTGCCCCCGTAGGAAGACCAGCAATAACCTAAACGAACGTTCTAGACCTGATGACTGCAGGGAGCTGGCAGTCCAGGGGAGGAGACCATGGCACAAGAATGCACTGGGGCTGGCTATTTGGATAACACTGGATAAGAATGCAAAGGCAAAGGGGCATCATACTCTTTCTAAAGTTCCTAGAAGAAAACAAACGAGAACACCTTATTTTTGTAAAAAGGAGAAAGACATTCACACAACAAGAACATCAGTGAAAGCGATTGTCTCCTGGAAAAAGCTGACCAGTGTGTCTGATCTCCCTGGGCTAAAGCACACGGCACAACAATCTCCTCGTTGGCGTCGGAAGAGAGGGAGAGAGCATGTGGCTGGGGCACAGACGGGAGAAACTGAAGTCCTGGCTCGCTGGAGGCCAGCTTCCCGGTCGGCTGCATGCAAAGAACTCCAGCATGTGGGCTGCCACCTCTGAACACCACACAGAAACTACATGAGAAATTAAGCCAGGGAACTACCTCAAATATGGAAACCAAGCCTGAAAATGTGCAGTGAAAACATATGGGTCTCACTCCAACAAATGTCTTTTAAACATTAGACTCCACAAATGGTCTCTTTGGTTTGATAGGGGATGTCTGCCCTTGTCGAGAGTCCCGGGACAACTGCCTATACAGGTTGTCCTGGTATGCCTGAGCCACAGGGAGGGTCCGAGCCACCTTCACATCGGGGTATGAGGAGGCCTGGCCGACTCTCTCCAAGAGGTCTCCACGGGACCCATTAGCCAGCATCCCATGGGGGCTGTAATAATCGTCCTCCAGCAAATGGCCATTCTGTGCATTGTTGGTTTTGTTATAAAAGGCAATGTTGCTGATGGATGATGGCGGACTGAAGGACTCAGGCTGAGGCAGGTTGCCTGGAGACGTGGGACTGAGAACGGTATCCACGGATGACACGGCCCAGGTCCGATTCTGCTGGTGAAGGTGGGGGTACTGTTGAGTCCGGGCTGTTTTATCTATGATCCCCATGAATGGTGTGGTCCTGGATCGGGTGGGCTCGCTCGGGTAACCTCCCTGAGTGGGAGACACCGGTGACAGCTCGTCACATGACCTCTCATATGCCGGTTTTAGTGGGATCTCCATTTGTTGAATCGAGGAAGATGGCCGGAAGGTAGGAGTGAGGCTGGAGGCTGATGAGATACTATTGCTGGATGGAGAGAAGCGGAGGCCTACGCTCTGGGAGTGTAGCAGCGGCCTGGGGGTTGGTGGATGGGGTTTGATTTCGTTTGGGTTGACACTAATAGGTCTTCTGATTAGGTGCGACACATCAGGGGAACCTAGCTGGCTGGAGGAACGCTCCAGGTCTAGTTTCGAGTGACAGACCGGGTAGTAGGACGCGGACTGGCTACGTCCGATCTGTGGCGTCTGGCTGTACCTCATACCACCTCGATATGCTGAGGCAGGCCGCTGTGGAAGGTCTTCTTTGGTCAACCCTCCATGCTGACAGATGGCGCCTGCACTCAGGCTAGCCTGGACATGCTGCACAGGTCTCCCGTCCCCTACGATCCCCCCAATTGACCCTTGATAAACCAACCGGCTCTGACTTACTCCCACGTCTCCTTGTGAAGACTGGTATTTACTAGCCATCGAGTGGGCTACTTGGCCATAGGCCCCTGTAGAGATGACGGTGCTTGAATGCACTGCTGAGCTGGGCTGGTTGCTTCTCACAATCTGGGCCTTGGCAGGCTGTAGCCTGAGCCCTTGCTGGGGAACTGCCACAGGAAGCTGAGGCATCTGGTAGGGCCGCTGGGCCATTTTGGATAATGGAGATTTTGGCCTGCCAGGAAGCTGACTCACATTTGTTTCTTGCTGATAGCGCACGGGTGAGCCAGACTGGGATCTATAGACACTCATGCTTTCAGCGGGAGGGCTGGCCCGATACTGAGGGCCTCTTCGGAGAGGGGAAGGGGGAGGGCTTGGGTATTCCTTGCCCTGTCCTCCCACGGGCGGGGGGCTAAAGCGGTAAGACCCGCTCTGGTGGGCTGGGGAAGTGTGTGGCGGACTAGGCCTGTAATGAGAGTTCTGGTGAGTTGGAGAAAGAGCGGGTGAGGTGGACTGATAGCCCTGTCTGGTGGGAGAACCTACGGAACTACTGGAACGGAAGTCAAAAACCTGATGCGAGCCAAGTGGTGAGCTGGAGATGTAGGCGGAGTCCCGATGGGCTGGAGAGGCGGGCGGGCTCTGGATTATCGGGAGCCCCTGACTGGGCCGAGCCTCGGTCTGGAGGCCGATGGAGACGTTTTCGACATCCTGTTCCAGGTACTCCTCCTCGAATATATCCTGTACAGAGTATATATCTTCGTGCTGTGGTTCGGGTTCCGTTTCTTCCGGGAGCGGAGGCTGAGGCGGCTGCTGAGGCGGCGGCTGCACCTGGCGGCACTCCTCCTCCACTCGCAGCAGGAGTCTCTGGATCTCACGGTTGTTTGGGCAGAGCTTGATGGCCTCGTTCAGATCCTCTAAGGCTGCTGCAAACTGTCTGCTTGACAAAATGTAAACACAGGAACTGGAGTGATTCTGAATCAACAGGAATCACCAAGAGCTGAGAACGCGGTCGCTATTGCAGAGAACTGGGGGGTAGCATCTGGGGGCGGGGGGCAGGGTTGGTTTCGTTGGGTTTGTAAGGGAGAAAACAGGTAGGCTGTCATTCTGGAAGAGTCCAGAATGCTTCCTTAGCCTGTTTAGCCTCCATCTTCCTTCTGGCCTCTCTGGGATTAGCAGAGAAGTGGCCCCACTTTGTCAGTCCAGCCAGGCCCTTCAGGAAGATTCTCTTAGTGCCCAAATGCACACCAGGTGGCAGTAGGAGGGTTGGGTGGGGTTGTCATTTACAGGGTCACTGTCAATTAGCTTAGGAACAAAACAGTAACTACAATATTTAAAAATCTTGCTGATCCATCATAATTTTTTCTTTATATTCTTAATATTTTGGCTCCAAATTTCAGGCCTTTTCCGTCCTAGCCAAGAAGCCCGTCTTCTGCCCTTTGTTCCCCACTCTCGCCCCACAGCACTGTCGCTCCTCCGTTCAGCTACGCCAGAGCTGGGCAGGGATTAGGCTCACTGACTAGGCCACTCAGATTCTAATTTACAGATGAGGACACGAACTCTCAGAGATAGTCCGATCCTCTCTATTAATAATCGCCCAGGAAAGGGGCAACTGGCCTTGTGGGGAAGGAATTCTCTGGGGAAAAAGAGAATTTGACAGTCAAGCTTCTGTAAGGACTTTGTTCCCCCAGCTAGTTAAGACTAACGTTATCGCCACTGTCATCACTAGACTTAACCTGGGCTTGGTTTTTCAGGACCATATCTCCCCCTGGCCTCAACAGTGAATGTGAAGCAGGTCGTTCCCGGGGAAGAGTTTGGGAGAAGGATGGGGCACCGGGCAGAAGGCATCAAGGACAGTGACAAGTTATCCAAAGATCAGTGATTGATGGCAGGTTCTAGGTCTTTCTGGAGCCTTTCCTGCCCAATTTGGCCAAGCCACAGCAGATGGACACGAGGGATGGAGTTTCTGAGTTTCTTTTGGGCCCCCTCAATCCTGGCAGCAAGGACCTCCTGTCTCCATGAGGGTGTGGTGTGGCGGTGTGGTGACTTAGGTGAGGAGGAGGTCCGATGCCACCAGACTTGAGGAGAGCTCCAGAAGCTAAATAATCCAGGGACCCCTCAAACGCCTACAGGAAAAGAGGAGCCTGCGGTGTAAGTGACCCATCCTACTTTTCCTTCTAAAAGGGCAAGGAGGATGTTTTGCTTAAGTGACCTCTTCTTAAGTCACCAGTGTCTCTTTACGCTGTCTGTTCTAGGGGTTAAAATGTGATTGAGAGATGGCAGAGGCTTCTTGGAAGAAGTGCCATTCTCCAGCAATGCGAAGGCATTTTCCTCCCGAAGTAAAATGTTCTAGATCTCCATAGCCCTCAAGATTTGCCAGTCTCAAGTGGACTTCTGTGCTATGGGAGCCATCCCCAAAGCGTGTCCCTCAAAGTCCTCAGGGATAGACACATTTGGGTACATATGCCCCAGGATGGCCTACATTGCCTTGGCCAGATTTTCGGAAAAGAGACCTCTTGCTCGTCACCCTCTCTCTCTCTCCTCACCTGCTGCTGCGTTTTGCCCTTGCTCTTGCATAGTAAGCTTCATAAGATTTCGGTTTCAGCTCCAGGGCCTTAGTAGCAAATTCCTCCGCCATTCCAAAATCCTGTCATTACAATAGGTGTGCAAATGAGTCATTGAAGAGATATGAAAAATAGACAATTTGGGAATAAAACAGAATATATGTACATTTCTTTGACATTTACGGATGGAACACCTGGGATTCTCGACATGCCTGGCATGGCTCTAGCCATGTGGCCCAGACTGGAAGTTCCTTCTGCCTTTGCCCTGTGTGGCCCTGCAACAGCTCCTGGGAATTTATCTGCCCAGAATCATTAAAATACTTTTAATGTGCCTTCCTTCTGCTTTTCTAAGGAAGCTCCTTCCAGCCCAGAAGCCAAATGTGAACCCAATGCAGCTCCTGAAGTTGGAAACCTGACCCCTTGATACACATGCGCGTAGGAAGGCAAACACAGCCATGTGCCTCTCACGGGGCCTCAACCTACCCCCCAGCTTCCTGTCGCACCCACTATTCCTCTGCTTCCTAAGGGGTGAGTGAGGTCCAGCAGGATGAGGTCTGTGGAAAGGAGAGCTGCACTGACCATGGAGACTAGATGGGGTCGGGGCACCGGACGGACTTGGGTTCAGTCCTCTGGTCGGCCACATAGCCCCTCACAGGGGCTGGTGTGTTTTCTCATCCATACCTACTTTGCAGGTGGGATGAGCGTGATGACGCGTTTGAAAGCCCCAAACACCATTTCTGGCACATAGCAGATGCTTAGTAAATGGCTTTTTCCTTCTCTTAACTGGTTCCTTACTTAGGAAGCATTTAAAACAACAACAAAAATACAGTAAGAGAGGGCCCTGGCTGTGACTGGCGTTCATGCAATCACCTCATCTCCTGCTCACTGAGGCTCCCTGGAGGAGCGTGGTCTCATCTGTCCTCATCTGAGAACCCTGGGAACAGGGGCCTGGGGAACAAAGCCATCGTTTTAAAGATACCCCTCCATACTGAGCTAAAAGGAGAGTTCTTTCTCTTCTTTCATTCAATGTCAAAGCCTCAGGACAGCACAGTAACCTCTGGTGACGCGTGTGATTCCAGAGGCAGAACAAAGGCCTGGGGCACAGGTGGAAATCAACGAGGGAAAGTAACGAGCCATCTCGGACTCAAGAAGGCCGACCTCAGCTGCTTCGTACAGTGCTGGTCACGGGAGCTGCCTGCTAACTGTTCTGAGCAAGTGTGGAGCTAGAAAGGGAGCATGGAGCATTCCATCTTCCGGGAGTCATCATCTATCACTACTCTGTTTCCGATCTTATCTTTTAATGTTTTTCTTTTTCTTTTGGACAATCATCATTTCTGGCAAGATGAGAATGTTTTTGAGAAGTAGATTATTTGTTTAAGCAAAAGAGAAGGCAACGGACTGGCACTGGCTCCGGAGTGTTGTCTCATTCTCACTGGCTGGTGCCCCGGGGGACCCTGGGTACCGCTGGTCTGGTTCTGTTCCACAGAAGAGCCTCACTGCCTTCCCCTGGGGCATCCCCTTCCCACAGGAACCACCACCCTGGCTGCACTCTCCTCAGCACCGTGGGGCAGCGCTGCCTCTTCGGGCCATAACTGTGTTCTCTGGGACACCCAGGCTCTTCTCATTGCCAGGGTTTAGATGGAGGATGCGAAGGTCGCACACACAACCTCTCTGGACTTGACAGTGGACCTCTTGCCCCTGCAGCTGAATTCTCACTTCCGCACAGCTGAGCTCTCTACTCATCGGCATTCTTTTTTGGGGTGGATTGTTTTTAGCCCCTGAGGAACTGTGAGACTTCAGGCAGGGGGTTATCAGAGGTTCCTGACACGATCTCAGCTATTCCCAGTCTCTGAGAAAGGATTCTTGGCCTGGGAGCATCTGCGTGTCACGTGAGCAGTGGCTGAGGGCACCAGACTGTTCCTGCACGGCAGGCAAGAAGGACCAAGGACTACTTGGGGGGTAACAGAGGGCCAGGAAGAGTTCTAAGATTCCCTCTGTGACAAGAAGGGACACGGCATGCTGGAGTAAAAAGATGAGGAAAGGAGCGAAAAGTTCAAGATTAGCCTTTGAAATAAACCTTGAAGTCCATGGTCCTGAGTCCTCTCTCCAGCCCTTCCTTAAGTGACTAGGGGTCTACTAGAAAGGAAGGGAATGACTACAATTAATATCTACTTGCAGCTAGAATTCTAGCCACCACCTGCTCTCACATTTTCCCAAAGACCAGAAAACTGACTTGGGGGTAGGAGACGACGATGATGGTATTCTAATCACTTTCAGTGTGAACTAAAAATTCAGAAAGCACCAAAAGTGCCCACAGCATTAACTTTTTCACAGTTTAATATACGGATTGTGCTTAGACTTGATTTCTTTCAAATTGCAAATGTCAGTGCTCTGTGAAGGACAACCAAGTTCCAAATGGGGCCGAGAACGATTTTAGGGGCCTGGTAAGAGCCAGTGAGTGACGTGGGCTGTCAGCTTCCAGGGCCGTAGAAAGCAGCTGGGAGGAGAGGGACTTACGTTCATTTTCCTGCGACATCGGGAGAGGTTGAGGAGGAGAGACACCTTTAGTTCCCGGAAGGTTTTCAAGTCCTCACCAAACCCTTCTCGAGGGAATTTCTTCAGGGCGTACTGGTAACGCTGGGCAGCCTCCTTTACTTTACCTTTCTAATGGGAGTACAAGATGGCAAAACACACAGTTGGTCTGCTGAGCAGCTGAGGTCTGGCCCCGCTCCCTTCCTCCTCTCTGCAGTGATTATTAAGTTAGCCCTCCCAAACTCCAGCCTGGGGAGGAGGGCTGGCCCCGCTGGTGAGAGCAGAGGGTCCAGTCTTTTCAACAGGAAACTCACCTGGCAGGAAGGGCAAGGTTGAAGGGGATACCCAAGGCACAAGCCAGAGAACCAACACCTGGAACCCCCAGCTTCCCGACAAGATTCCCAAGAGACTGATCTTGCTCATTTCAAAGGAGCTTTTTCTTAACCTGATCTCCTTGGGACACACATCATTTCCTAGTCCCAACCTCTCTAGAGTTACTACTACTTCTTTACTTTTGGCTTGCCTGGAAAACTCTTCCATTTGATGCTCCTCCTTGCCAGTCCTCTAGAAGAGGCCATTCTCTTCCTCACAAAGGAGGTGGGAGCTAAAACGGTCTACCCGTTGCTTCCCTAATCTCAATGCATAAAGTGGTATGTCAGTGTTCCCGTTTTTAGAAAAGCCTCGGGGTAGGGTGGTGGTAGAGAAGTTTAGAATTTGTGATTCATCTGTGTAGGAGGGACTTTCCAAGATGAAGTAAATCTATGACCAATTTAGGGACCTGGTAACAGGGGCCCTGAACTTTCCTTACATTTTGTGTCTGAAAATCTATCAGCTAATAAATACATATATACATACACACATGAATAAATAAAAATAAAATAAATGAAAATCTATCAGCTGAGCTCAGAATGATGCAGGAGGCATCTCCCATTCATTTAGCTGATCTTAATCTGCTGTATTCCTTCTGTATAGCAACTCCACCAGGGAGTCCAATCTTTTCATTTTCTCTTCAGCACCTTTCATTAAGGAGAGATCTGCAGTCTACCAAGGTAGAATTCTGGGTGGGAACAGTAGTAGCTCTGCCTATTCTCATTAGGAGGTAGGACTCCTTGTGTTGGAATATGAGAAGCTATATTATAACCAGGGCTTAGATTCTTGAGAGCAATGCTATCCCCAAGTCCATAAATAGGACACCGAGAGTTAATGAGGCCCTTCTTGGAAGTCATGTGAAATCCTGGGTGGGTCAGGACTCGAGTTTCCTAGAAGCCCAAGATTCCTAGATTATCATGACATTACACAGAGCATCCTCAGGAAACACAACTCTTCCCCCAGGAACTCAAAACATTCCTTACACAGGGGTGGGTAGAAGGTGGTAATAATGTGCTTCATAATCATTTTGCATCTTTGGGCCTCTGATATTTCAGTGAGGTTGGATTTATGTTTACCTTTAGGAGAAGAAGACGCTGCTAATCTTAACCAGATAACTGTGACATGTGATCTTCTTCATTTTTTTTTTTTTTAAATTTAAGTAATCTCTACACCCAACATGGGGCTCTAACTCACAACCCTGAGATCAAGAGTTGCAAGCTCTTCTGACTGAGCCAGCCAGGTGCCGTGTCATGTAATGTTCTTTTGGGATTTCCTACAGGCCACGGGAGAGAGTCTGTGTTAGGGCACTGGAGTCTTCAGCTTGAACTGTGACTACAAAAAGACTCCATACTTTTTTTGTTGTCATTCAGTGAGTGACTTTAAGAAAATCTTATAATTGCTATTTGTCTTGCTTTCCTTATCTTTTTTTTTTTTTTTTTAAAGATTTTATTTATTTATTCATGAGAGACAGAGAGAGAGAGCGGCAGAGGGAGAAGCAGTCTCCCAAGGAGCAGGGAGCCCGATGTGGGACTCGATCCCAGGACCCTGAGATCATGACCTGAGCCGAAGGCAGACGCTTAACCATCTGAGCCACCCAGGTGTCCCTTGCTTTCCTTATCTTACTCAGGGATGTTGACAAGCTATTATCACTACAGACTTTTAAATCTATATTTATATATTAAATATGAAAGCAAAGATCAATGTCTCTTTCTCACAGACTAAAAAATAGCTGTACTACATAATTTTACTTTACTTGTCCCATGAGTTTCCAGGTCCCACTTAGCAGATTCCACGCAGAATCTAGGTAACTGCCTATAAGTGACCAGATAAAATTAGGTCTTCAAGTTGATCAGCTGCAGGCTTATGTAGGCCACTCTTGCTCTCTTGTTGGGAAATTAAAAACTCAGGATGGTCTACGTAGGAGCCCATCATTGAGGGATGGCATTCTCCCTTTGCCTCTAGAGCCGAGGATGAGACTGTCAAGACTTTAGTAGATTCTACAGGTAGAGAACAGTCAGTGGCTGCTTTGAGGAAACTGTTCCTTCCTCCCCTCACCTTATAAAACATGTCCCCCTCTTCCATCAGCTTGCTCAACAGGATGATCATGATGTCTGGTTTGGAGGTGGCCATCGCCCATGTGGCTGGACCTGTAGTGTACAGGATGCATGATGGGTAAAAAACTCAGACAATGTAAGGGTGGCAGGAAGCTAGGTGAAAAAAACATCCTGGGGGATTTCTGCTGAGAGAACAACTTGCTCATCGTTTAGACCTGGGAGTATCTTAGGGACTCCCACTGCCAAGAAGCTGCGCTGGATTTGTATTCACCTTAAAATAAGAACATCTGAACTGTCTGAGCCTGCACCACAGGAGGGCAGCAAAGCCTGCCAACGTGTTGTATTTGGGCAGGCCATGGCTTAGTCTGGAGTTGTTTTAAATGAGGTCATTGCGAGAAAGAGTTTACATTCAATGTCACCAAGAGATTTAAAAAATCCAAAAAGGGCAGTTTATTTTAGAACCTGGGACTCAAAATCCCTAGCTGTTTAGTCTCTTAATTTAAAAATATGTCCTTTGCAGAAAGGGGAACCATTAAAGATTCTAAAGGCTCCCTTAATTTTAAGTAAGTATCGAATAGGCCTCCCTGGGATTTACTTTGAATCAGGAGCACAGTTCGAATGTCAAAAGATGTGAAACAAGCCAACATGACTGAGGACTACTTTACCCACAAAGAGAAAGAAGAGGTTAAACTGATTAGTTTATAGACGCCTGAATTATTTACCAACTAAGCTTTTCAGGGTTAGTTATCAAAAGTTCAAGTTATTCTCTACAACAGTCGTTAAAAAAATCTTCTTTTAAGGTGAAGTAAATTAAAAGATTAGAGGTGTAGGGAACTCATGCAGGCTAAATCAAAGAGGAGAAGGCAAAGCTGACCAAGCCATCAGACCACGCCTGATGCTGACAGCGGTGAAATATACCTCGTGGGCGACTCGGTAACGTCTGACAACCTTCAAAGAAAGGAGAAAACAAAAAGTTGTAGGAGAGGAAAAAAAAATGGATGAAGGTGAAAAAAAAAAAAAAAAAAGAAGGAAAAAGCAGCAGTGAGAGGCAGGCAGCAAAAAAGCCAGCACATCAGCCAGCCCTCGCCTACAGGTCTGTGGGACGGGGGCGCGGGCGGGACGGCAGCAGCAGGGACCGGAGAGTCTGAAGCACATACAGAGCAGGGGAAAGCAGAGGCTCACGGCAGTGCGGGGACCGAGGATGCTCACGGGTGGGGCTGGCACAGAGGCGCTGGCCCGAAGACGTGCTTAAGGTTAGAGCAGCCTCGTGGCTAAGGCGACCAGGGGCACGGCAGATAACCGGGTGATTCTGGACACAGAGTAATGGCAACCATGGCTCAGAGGGTGCTTTCTCTGGGCCAAGAGCCTTTCCGTTCACTTGGACAACAACTGGGCCAGGGCAGAGGGGGAACTATACACATTCACACCAAACACCCAGGGCAGCCAGACCACTGGACCAGTCTGGCCCCCGGGCACAGATGGCCAGGACCTTCCTCCTTTCTCCTACCTATCTTGGCTCCTTTCTTCAGAAGAGTGACAACAACAGAAGTGTTCCGGCACCCCACTGCTCGATCCAGAGGGCGCATTCCGCTATAGTCGACGTGCTCGATCATGGCCCCGTGATCCACCAGGAACTGGACCTAGGACATGGATCAAGCAGAACAGTTAACACAGGGCAATGGCTCCGCACTGCTCCACTGAGGGCTCTGGCTGCTGCCTGGACTTGATTCAACTGCTGGTCTGAACCAGGCCGGGTAGGTAGCCATGGGATTTCAGGCCATACTTGTACTCTTGGTCTTTAATGGTGTTTTGAATATTCCTGTCCTCTAGCAATTACAGGTCCAAGAACTTTCTATCAGGAATCATCAACATGTTACTCTACCCTTAACCCCTGAGAACATTACGGATGGAGAACCTTCCCTGTCCCTACCACCCAAAGGCCCGTGTAAAGGCACTCACCACCTCGGCATCACCGTAGAAAGCTGCCAGATCCAGTGGGGTGCGGCCGTTCTTGTCAGCATGGTCCGTAGCAGCCCCATTATCCACCAGAGAGCGCACTACTGAGAGATGACCCTTCAAACAAGCCCAGCTGAGGGCTGTCAGTCCTTCTTTGTCCATGAGAGCAATGGAGGCACCTATAAGAGCCAATGTAACACAGGGCTGAGGAAACACGCAACACGGGGCCATCCAGAGCAGGAGGGAAGGCTGGTACCGAGACTGCACGCTCTGTCGAAGCGCAGTCATGTTTGCTCCCACGTGGGGAATCTTTTCATTCCTGCCTCACTTTTACTCATTCTCTAGGGACCATCCCAAATCCCCCCGTTTCCAGGAAGCTTCTCCTGGTTCACTGTTCACCTCGTCTTGAATGTGCTTAACACATGTCACCGTATTCTGTTCTTAATCTTTTTTTATGTATCCTACTTACATGTAATAAATTCTCAGTGAATGCTTTCAGAACTCAGCAAAAGTCTTCCTTTTGTAATAATATAAACTCCTGGAGAGATTCTCATAAAACAGAAGGAGCTCAGTCCATGTTTATCACTGGTGATAGCACCAGGCCACGCTCTCTCTCCTTAGAATGTGGGGGAGATGAACTCATGGGAAGAAACTGAGCCCAGGCCACAAGGAAATTCAGAGTTTAATTAAACTTGTCAGCCTTCAATGATCCCATCCTCACTCTCTTAGCCTTTTTGATATTCTACATGTTTCTCTTCAGTGTTCCTATGTTTTCATCTGTAAGGATCAAGCATACTCGATAACACTGTTTTGTAATTAGTCTAAAATTCAATATATATTTGGTTCTTAGCGTAGACTGCAAGCTCTTGGATGGCAAAGGGACTATCATTTCCTTGCTAGTTTTGAAGAGTACCTAAGACATTCTTTTCACACCGTTGACATGGCACACTAACTAAATTAGGATCAACTTACTGCCTACAGAACACTTTCCAGGCTGCCTCCTCAGCTAGACAGGGGTCAGATGTCAGATCAAGCTTAGCATGTGCCACAGCTAGGCTCAGGGTCTACTCAGCAGTTCTCTGGCCTACCATGTTTTTACTCCTAGAGGTCAGACAACCAGACCCTGTGGCTTCCCACAGCAGGATGAAGGGCTGGAAGGTACCATACCTTTAACCCTGATGACAGCCATTTATGTACTGGGTTCTCTTTTCACAATGGTATAGTTTACAATGAAAACATCGACTCTTAACACATAATGAATTTGAATGTGGGAGAGAATCTAAGGAGTTTTCTCAGATGGACCATCTATAAATTCCCTGGACAGAGCCTCCAACGGTAGAAGCAGCAGGATAAGAAGGTTCTGGATGTATATTACAGATAAGCTGATTTTCCAAAGATAAGGAAAGCTGGAATTTAAGAAATTAATAGGAGATACATATGAAATAAACCCATATATTCAAAATGCGTCCAAAATTCAATATGTAATCTTCCCCTCCTCTCTCTTCTTCCCATTGCAGTTAGTGGAATCACACGTCTTCCAAACATCCACTTTAAAACTTTGGAGTTATCTTTAACTCAACTGTCGTTATTTCCTACATGTAATTACTCTTTATATCCAAAATCGTTTTTGTACTTGGCCCTCCTGTTCTATTCTAACAGCTACCGCACCTGGATTAGAGCCTCGTTACTTCTCATCTATCACAGTGCTTCCTACCGGACCCCCCAGCCCACTATAATTCCTCCAATAGAATCTACTGTTCACACCCCTGCCAGAGGGATTTTTTTTTTAAAGCACAACTCTGGCATCAATTCCCTTTAAAAAAATCTTGAGGGCGCCTGGGTGGCTCAGTTGGTTAAGCGACTGCCTTCGGCTCAGGTCATGATCCTGGAGTCCCTGGATCGAGTCCCGCATCGGGCTCCCTGCTCGACAGGGAGTCTGCTTCTCCCTCTGACCCTCCTCCCTCTCATGCTCTCTGTGTCTCATTCTCTCTCAAATAAATAAATAAAATATTAAAAAAAAAAAATCTTGAAAGGCTCCCCATTGCCTTCAGAATTAAGTCCAAACCCTCTTTTAGTCTGTTCCTTTTGACTTTCTTTCCACATACGTTTCCAATTTTACTTCCCAAGAGCCCTCATGTACTTTACCAGACAACTTGAGTTATTGCCCCAAACCTGTTGTGTGCTGGATCTCCTCCTTGACTTTTCATTCACGGCCCCCTCCCTGAATACGAAACTTTTTTCCTATTCACCTTTCAAAGTCTGTCCTTTCCTAACTCAAATACCTTTATCAGAGCACTGAGTGTTCTCTGCTTTTCAGGTATTTATCTTCGTTTCACCCCCTCCTTGCCAGATTACAGAGTCTCGGAGGGCACAGATTACGGTGTATTAGCAAAAATCACTCACTGGCATGGCACTGGTATAGCGTTCTGCAAGTAACAGCGGCTGAATAAAGGTTTGTAGGATTTGTTGATTTAGTGGAAGTCTCTGATTTAAGTGTGAAAAAATGAAATACTGAGGACCCCTGACTTATGATGGCCTGACTTAACAATTTTTCAATTTTATGATGGTGCGAAAGTGATACGCATTCAGTAGAAAATGTCCTGCGGATTTTGAATTTGGACCTTTTCCCAGCTAGTGATGTGTGGTGCAATGCTCTCTTGTGATGCTGGCCAGTGGAAGTGAGCGGTGGCAAACCAGAAGCCACACGGCCATGAGGATAAACAACAGATACACTTAGGACCATTCTGTTTTTCACTTTCAGTACCGTATTCGATAAACTACATAAGATATTCAGTACTGTTATACAGTAGGCTTTGTGTTAGATGATTTTGCCCAACTGTAGGCTGATTTAAGTGTTGTGAACACATTTAAGGTAGACAAGGCTATCATGTTCCATAGGCTAGGTGTATTAAATGCATTTTCAACTTAAGATATGTTCAACTTACAATATTTTAAACTTGGGTTTATCAGGACGTAAGCCCATCATAAGTTGAGGAAGATCGGGAGTACAAAGACCTGCATGTCTGCAGTGGTAAGGGAGAACAAATCTCTGGAATCTGTGTCTGATAAGCTTCCACGGGCATGTGCCAGACACTGTGCAGTGATCCAAAGGTTATCAGTGGCTGAAGAGGTCTTGCCTTTTCCAGTAGACTTGGGCTGTTCTGGGACATTTATTCCTGCCCCATCTTATCCTGAGAATCTAGGTACACCCCCTATCCTCCTCCAACCCCCTCTTGGCAGAAGTAAGGATAGATATCACGAAACCAGACTTGTTTGTTGGCTTGTATTGGAGAAGCAAGAACCACTTTGCATGCTGGGAGAGCGGTTCTCTGGTTCTGACCCAGCACTGCAAGTCTGAGGCTGTGGAAACAAACAAATCTTCTTTGGAGGATACAGCTAAAGATCCAACAAATCTTTGAGCTTTTAGTTTAAAATCTTAGAAGAAACCTCGCCTTCTTCTTAACTTGACTACCCTCAGTTGTGCCGGCCTGGTTATGATTCTTCAGGAGGTTGGCTTGCTTGAAGTGAATGTGCCCATAGATATAATTATAGATGTTTAGGTCCAGTTTACTAATAGGGAAGGCTAACTGGAATGGAGTCATTAGGCTGGTCACGATCACAGTATCTCCTACTTCATGTAAATGCTCAAAGTCCACTAGATGGTACTGTAGAGTCATCAGTGACTTGAGTTTTCCTTCTACAGAAGTCCACCCTCATTCACTCCTATTTTGCATAAGTGACTGAGGTCAGAGCAATCAAAAGGAGCCTGAAATGCTTTTGAAGGTGGTGTGACTGCAATCTCTTTATTTCTCATTCACCAGGAGTACGTGAATGTTATGTCAAAAGGAATTTATTACGGGGCGCCTGGGTGGCTCAGTTGGTTAAGCGACTGCCTTCGGCTCAGGTCATGATCTTGGAGTCCCTGGATGAGTCCCGCATCAGGCTCCCTGCTTGTCAGGGAGTCTGCTTCTCCCTCTGACCCTCCCCCCTCTCATGTGCTTTCTCTCTCTCTCATTCTCTCTCTCTCAAATAAATAAATAAAATCTTAAAAAAAAAAAAGAATTTATTACAATAGAAGATAATATAATATCCTGATTTCTCAAATAGGGTCCCACTGTCAGCAATTGTCTTAACCTCTGTTTGCCTCCTTTGGATTACAAGAAAAATATTAGTTGTACAGGAATTGATAAAAGTTAAAGAAAAAACAGTCCTTGGAAGATGAACATCTACTGAGTGTATATTAGAAAAAAAAATCAAAGTTTGGAGATTATAGATTTGAATTAGAGAATTTAGAATACAAAGAATATCAGAATTAAAGGGTCCCACTGTATATAAGAGCAGAGGAGAGGAGATGGACTTTCACATTTTAACCAACTAGATTCATAATTCATATTCTTTTTTTTAAAGATTTATTTATTTAGAGAGAGAGAGAGCATGCACGCATGTGCACAGGATGGGAGGGGCAGAGGGAGAGAAACTCAAATAGACTCCCCGTTAAGCAAGAAGCCCAATGCGGGGCTCGATCCCAGGACCCTGAGATCATGCCCCGAGCTGCAACCAAGAGTCTGGATGCTCAACTGACTGGGCCCCCCAGGTACCCCAATAATATCTATTCTTTTTTTTTTTTTTTAAAGATTTTATTTATTTATTTGAGAGAGAGAATGAGAGAGAGAGAGCACATGAGAGGGGGAGGGTCAGAGGGAGAAGCAGACCCCCCGCCGAGCAGGGAGCCCGATGTGGGACCTGATCCCGGGACTCCAGGATCATGACCTGAGCCGAAGGCAGTCGCTTAACCAACTGAGCCACCCAGGTGCCCGATAATATCTATTCTTAACATCTCTTAGAACCCATCACTGGAAATCATGAGTTCCTTGGACTATTATAGGCACTGACCATGCAGCTCTGGCATCCCAAGACTGACCTTGTGCAAGTAGAAAGTCCACAGTTCCCAGATGGCCTTCAGAGGCAGCCATCATCAGGGGAGTACGACCTTGCTTGTCTGCCATGTTGACATCAGCTCCATGGGTGAGTAAAAGATCAACAATCTGCAAGTGCGGAGAAACAGGGACGAATGAGCCAGGAAGAGCTGCTGAGTAGACATGTGCACGTTGTTCCCTGCACTGGGGGATCTCCTCCTACTGCACAAGCAAGTCAGCTCTCCATGTAGCTTTCTACCGCAAGGGTCCCTCTAATTCCTGCAGAGTTCTAGTACCATGTGATCTGATCTCGGACTCTCTTAAGGATAGCCAAATGAGAATTCAACTCTGAATGTTTGACTCGGCCCCTAAGTGAAAAAGAATTTAAGATACCAAATGCCAAGATGTAGACTGAACAATCCCACAATGGAAGCTCCAACACAAGTCACTACCTTTGCCGGTGCCATTTTATTGACCTGTAGGGGTTGCTAGTCTGCCTGTAGTGAGTATTTATGACTGAAGCGAATACAACAATAAAGTGCCTCTGATAACTCTTTTATACTGTTTGGCTTCTAGAGCCTTTTTTCTACACAAATACTTCCAAAGATTCTTACCAATCTGCTTTCTTTTCCATCCCAAGTGTATAAATTAGCATTTATCCGGAATTCAAACACCTGGAAAGATTGCATAGCTAGAATTTACATACACCACGTTTTCTTTTAGCAAGTTTGAGACATCTGCAAGACACCTGTTAGCAGGGATCTTTTGGGATATGAACCTTCCAGAGGACCTGTGAATATGTGGACCTGTGGATATGTGAGAAGCAGGTCACTCCATGACCACGCCAGAAGTAGCTAGTCCTTCTATACAATATAGATCATGATGATTATTTTTTTTTAGAGATGGGCCATGATTTTGAATGTTAGGTATCTTCTCAATGAACGAGAATACTAATAACAAAGGCCCAAGTCCTCAAACCCGATGACTGCTGAGTAACCCAAACTTTGTGATTTTTTTTTTGCTCTCTGCTTCTGAAGTTCCTGTCTAGAACTCACCCCTACCTGAGGGACTGGAAGTAGCTACCCTGCTTACCTGCCAGTGGCCCTGGCGCACAGTGCTGAACAGGGGCACTGCCCCTCGGCGGTTTGGCTGGGCCACTGCTGCCCCCTGTTCCAAGAGCAGACGGCACACCTCCAGCTTGCCCCTTCCGGCTGCAGCTGTCAGTGCTAAGGGCAGAGAACACAGACTGAGAACAGGTGGGTCTTGCCCTCCCCAGCCCTCTGTGTAAGCATGGCAGTGTATCTGTGCTTGATTAATGTAACTGCTACTTTACCTCCAAGGATGGTATTAGCTACTTTTGCCATGAAGGAAATTTTTAAAGAAAAATCATGAATAAAACCACGTTCTAGTGGGCTTACAATATATGGAGACAATTGTAATAATACATTTATTAAAAATCACCTTTGATTAAACTTACTTGGTTTCATTTTTCCTACCCAGACTGTCTTCCCTACTTTTGACTTACCTCTTTTTTTGGTATCTCTTCTTAGCTACAAACCTTTCAGGGGTGTGTACGCGTGGGGGGAATGTAGAGAGAAGGGCCTTGCAGAGTAAGGTTTTTTTGTTTTATTTTTAAAGTATTTATTTAAGATTTTATTTACTTATTTGACAGAGCATGAGAGAGCACAAGTAGGGGGAGCTGCACAGGGAGAGGGAGAAGCAGGCTTCTCGCTGAGCAGGGAGCCCAACATGGGGCTTGATCCCAGGACCCTGGGATCATGACCTGAGACGATGTTTAACCCAGGTGCCCCAAATAAGGTCTTCTTTAGAATTAGCTAGGAACCACTTCTGGCCAACCTCTACTCCTGGGCCCTTAAACCTAAAGAACCAAAGCCAGGAACGGCAGTCTCAGGTTCTTGGGCCAGTTTTCTTTTTTTTTTTTTTCTTCTCCATTAGTTGAGAGAGAAGTTTCGAGTACATCCGCAACCATTTTCATATAAGGGTCAAACTGTTCAAGGTAATAGTCTTAAAGATGAGAGGAGAGGTATGACAAAGGCTCTTCTGAATATAAAATAATGGAGTCACCGATAATAAAAATAGCTATAGTGACTACAAGGGACACAACAGGGAGAAACTTAAACATTCTTCATTTTGTGCTATTATCAATTGTATATGATCTCTGAGAGAGTGGAGATTCACGAGTGCCTATTTCATTCTCTGAGCACTGTGTCAACAGTAGCGTGAGGGATTTGGAGATAGATTTTCTACTAAGTCCATACTTGAACAAATATATACATATATATTTCATTTGACCATGGCATCTCAAATGCATAGGTTCAGTGTTTTAAAGAATGGAGGAGGGTGGGGAGGACGGTAAACACTGTTAGAAGGTGGCAGGAATTATGCTTTTAAAGAAAGAGGATAGAGAGCTTTGTTCCCAAACTGACTTGGACACCTGATGTGGTGGCCAGCAAGTCCTTCCTTGATCACGGCCACCTACTCCAATGGCAAATCAGAAAAAGATAGTATTTGGCAAGTGCAGATAATATTTCAGTTTGCAAAAGTTCGTAGCTAATCAGGAAAGCAACTGAGATTCAAATCAAATGGTCACTTGAAATTTTTTTCATTCAAGGGCAACTGGTGGCATTTTGTCTTTGGGCTTGGTCAAATTCATCCACAACTGATTCATATGCAAAGTCAAACTACCTGTCAAACCACTAAGATAAGCCTTCAAGTAATCTTTTCTTTCCTCAAGGGTAAGAATTTATGAAGGAAAATGTAACAGTTTTAGAAGATATATTTAATCAAACTAGATGTGTCTTGTCTTATGTGTATTTTCAGTTTTATTTTGGAACTCTTAACAGTGGCATTTCTGCCCTATTCCTCACAGCAG
Source organism: Mirounga leonina (assembly GCF_011800145.1). NCBI lineage: Eukaryota > Metazoa > Chordata > Mammalia > Carnivora > Phocidae > Mirounga > Mirounga leonina. The sequence goes on from NW_023270494.1 coordinate 14,981,944, forward strand.
GCCAGAGGTTTATCTGAGGTGAGGGTCATTTCCAAGCCCTGAATGAGTGAGTACAGGTATTGATGGGTATGATTATTTACTTGACTAAGAAGTTTTGTGTCTTGTTCCTTACATCAAAGTGATCTTTGCCAACTTTATATTTCTTTTTTTTTTTTTTTTTAAGATTTTATTTATTTATCTGAGAGAGATAGAGAGAACACAAGCGGGGGGTGGGGGCAGGGACAGAGGGAGAAGCAGGCTCCCCACTGAGCAGGGAGCCCGATGCGGGGCTTGATCCCAGGACCCTGGCATCATGACCTGAGCCGAAGGCAGACACTTAACAGACTGAGCCACCCAGTGCCCCAAGAACCCAACTTTATATTTCTAATAGTTCAGGAAAAAAAAACCCCAAAAAACTACAACACTTTAATTCTTGGGTCAGAACACAAGAGTAGCTTAAGAACTTGACTGGAAACCATCGTGTCATACACCTTAGTTTACATGTGTGTATATATAAATGAGCTCTCAGTAAAGCTGGAACAAAAATAACCTGACTGGGGTCGACACTCATTAGGAACCGTAAGAATCATCTTGTTGGTACACGAAACAAATGATTTGGAAAATTTCTAACTCTTACTTTCTGATTCCATTTAAAGTAGCTATGCAGCAAACCTCACTTTTAATGCCCTGTGTATGGTGGGGGGAGGGCAAATACATTCTTTTTCACAAAAGAATCTGTAGCCTGATGGAGAAAATATTGCCAGTATTTCAGAATCAAGCCTTTCACCAATGATGCCAGCTCACAGAACACTGCTGAAAACTTACAACCAGTGCCCATCTTGAAAGCTAACGCTTCTATTGTTCACTCTAACATGGAGTTATATTGCTCTGGCTGGCGCATTTCAACTCACTGGATAACACATTTATATGAGAGGGAATGTTCCATTTGGTTGTTTTCTTTGTTGTATCATCTCTGTTGCTCAGGTTATGATGTAACTTGGTAGGAATCTCCAGCTGATAGCTGGACATGGTCATTAACACAGCTGGCCAATTTCATCTCAGAACAACACAACTATGTACAATGGGATCGGTACTTTTTTAAAAATCCAAGAGCAAAAAACTGCTTTGGCTGGATTTTATGTAAGTCTTATCAAAAACTGTTAAAACTTTCTGAAAGAAAGAAGATTAAGGTAAAGTCGGTTCTGTAAAACAACACACTGGTTCTTAGAGCAAACACAGCAGTTTGGAGCCAAATCTCTTCCTAAGAGACCAGTAACAGAATTTGTTCCCTAGCTTGTCAGCAGCTGATGAGATTATCTGACATAAATGGTCCTTTTTCAAAGCGAAACATCTAAGGAGTCTGAAGAAGCAGACAGGATGCAGCTCAGAGTTGGGGAAATAGCCAAAGTCGGCTTGGATGGGTTGGGGATACTAAACAGAATGCGGCAAAGCAAATGGTTCTGTTTATCTATTTTCAACTGTGAAAGAGTGTAGCACAGACAAGTCATGCAAGACCAATGAGAGACAGGTGGTTGGGGAGACATAAACTGATCACTGCTTCCAAAACGTTAAACATCTATTGAACTATTTGTCAGACACTGTCTCTGCTCTCAAGGAACTCAAGGTTGAGTAAGGATAACAGACAAATAAAAATTACATTGCTATCGAGTGTATAAGTTGTATGGAGGTAACAGAGGAAGAAGTGTCTGAGAAGGTCTTCAGGAAGAGATGTTCATCTGAGCTGGATGCTGAAAGAGAAAGAGAAGACTGAGAGCAGGCCAGGCACAGGGAGAGCACGTACAAAGGCACTGATGTGGGAGACAGCAAGTTTATTGTTATTGGAGTTACCGGAGAAGCCAGGCAATAGATAAGGCTAGAGATCATGACTGGTCTTCTTAGGCTACACTAAATAACTTCATTAATGGTACAGGTGGTCAATAAAGGGTGGTAAGCAGGAAAGTGACATCAACAAAGATCACTCTGGTGGAAGTCACAAGGGAGATGAATCACGAAAGGCTGACAAGATCAGAGATCAGGCAGTTGCAGTAACGTAGGCAAAGGATAATAAGGGCATGAGTTATGGGTATCTTGTTTATTTTGTGAACTCTTGCTTCTTTTGGGTCATAGGACGGTTCAGACCCTCCAGAATTGCTAGATGATTTTTAATGCTGGTCCTAGTCTAAGCTCATAAGACAAGAAAGAAGAGGGAGTGGTGAACAATCTAATTGCTTTTCTTCTGTACTGTTCCATAAGAAGTCTGTGAAAACCCTATGGGATGGGAGGGGGCCAGCCAGATGGTGGAGGCTGGATGTAGGGAGATGCTATCTGGAAGAATAAAGAGGCTGAAAAAGGAGGACAAAAGCAACCAGGATATTCTAGTGACCACCTTTTAGAAAATCCGCTCTGTAAAAATTACATCTCAATTATTATTTCACTATAGGCTAAGATAAATTTCACTGATTCTTTTTTTTTTTAGATTTTTATTTATTTATTTATTTGAGAGAGAGAATGAGAGAGAAAGAAATAGAGAGCACAGGAGGGGGGAGTGTCAGAGGGAGAAGCAGACTCCCTGCTGAGCAGGGAGCCCGATGCGGGACTCGATCCCGGGACTCCAGGATCATGACCTGAGCTGAAGGCAGTCGCTTAACCAACTGAGCCACCCAGGCACCCAAATTTCATTGATTCTAAGATGCACTTTTTTCCCTTCATATTTTTTTTAAATTTTATTTTGTTAGTCAACATTCATTACATCATTAGTTTTTGATGTAGTGTTCCATGATTCATTGTTTGCGTATAACACCCAGTGCTCCACGCAGAACGTGCCTTCCTTAATACCCATCACCGGGCTAACCCATTCCCCCCAAGCCCCTCCCCTCTAGAACCCTCAGTTTTAACATCTCTGAAACTGGGATGCATCTTGTGATTGCTGTGATAATAAAGAACTGTGTCAGTTTAATAGGCTGAGGCTTTCTTTTTTTGTAGTGGCACATAAAATAATGGCCATATAGTTTCCTATAGTTAGTGGTGTCTTAGATTTGACACCACTGGTGTTGGGAACATCAAAACCTTCTGATTTTCCTTAGGTAAAAATTGTGTTGTTTAGACCAGGGCTGCAGGTCACAAACCTTCCTTCTCCAAACAAGGGGACATGTGTAAGATTTTGCCATTGGAGAAAACATCACAATTCACTGGGTCATTACACATTTTAAATGATTATGTGCTATAAGGTAGAAAGGAACATGTATACTTAGTAACTCTATCACGATAGATAGAAAAGCAACTCATAGTCTGTTCTGTATTAGTGGGGAGGTATAGGGGCATAGCACAAACATTATTTCCTAGAAAATTTCCTGAAGCCAAATAACGGTTTATAGATCTATAAATTGTATTACAGATGCATTTCATTCTAGCACTATTTAAACAGCATTTTATGTTTATAATGCTGAAATTATTTCATATACGTATCAAGTTAAACACAACACAATTCTGATTACAAGCCAACTGACATGAAGCTTTGATTTTTTTACAATCTTGAGACATGGTACATATTTAAATAATTACTGTAACAAACTTTGTTGTGCACGTTAAAGTGAGATATTTAAAAAAGTCCTGAGGCCATAAAATTTTATTCTTTTTTTTGGGGGGGGGGAGAGAGAGAGAGAGAGGTGCAGAGGAAGAGGGAGAGAATTGCAAGCAGGCTCCACACCCAGGGCAGAGCTGACACGGGGCTCAATCTCACAACCCCGAGATCATGACCTGAGCTGAAATCAAGAGTCTGAAGTCTAACTGACTGAGCCACCCAGGCACCCCCATAAAGTTTTATCCTAATAAGAAATTCATATCAATAAAAATAAGTCTTCTACTTAGTTCACTCCCCTTCTTGAACATTGTTAAGAAATCCTTTCAAGTACAGCACTAGAATATGTTTGATATTCATCACTATGATTGCCAGCCTTATAATTCCTATCCATACCCTCATCAGGCCATACTCCTTTCCACCCTCCCCTGAGGTTCCACGTGCACGGCTGGCAACGGGAGCCTGTTGGGAGGTTCAGCAACACTGTGCTGGGCAGGGCCGTGCTGACGGGAACAGTAAAGCACCATGCCCCTTCTGCAGCTCGCAGTCACGATATACATGCTCCAAAACTGCTGGTGTCCTGGTCAGTCCCTTCCCCAAAGTCCGGCCTCTGGTTTCCCGCGGGGAAGAGTCCCAGAGATAGCAGCTGTTTCCAGCTGCACATTTTCCTTTAATCTGTCACGGGCTCTGAAGCTGCAGCTGCCTGACATCTGTTCCCTTTGGTTCTTACAGAGGGAGGGATAGTTGGAGAAGCAACTTCCTGAGCTTTGGACCATTCTACATCATGTTAAAGAAGCTGTGAATGGAAACGTCACAATCTGATAGGTCGTGATAAATTTTAAATGAATTCAAGTGCCTCCTTTATTTTTAATAACACTCTGACTCTAACTAAAAGACACACCCTCTCTGTTTAAGAAAATATTCCCCCTAAGTTGGCCATCTCAATATTGGTCTGGCAAATATGACACGTATCTGTGGTGACTCTACAGTTTTCATTGCCCTGGTTTCATAACAACACATAAAAGGTTACTAATGTTTCTCCAGATGTTCCAGTTTAGACTTGGGGGAAAGACAACAATCATTTCCTGCAAAGGCCACAAGGAAGAAGCTTCTGTTTCTGTAGTAAGTACCAAGCAATATAGACATCTCTTGGCTACAGATCAAGAGGGACTGCATGGAGCTATGCCTTATAGGGTGGTACCTTCATTTTGCATCCAGATAGCAACTTTACTCAGTATATATCAGTTTAACCACATCAGACACCATGATGCCATAACACTTGGTTAAGCCAGAGGTGTGGATAAAAATTTAACCTCCTGGTTTACAATTGCAGGTGGAGTTACTTTGATGGGAGAAATATTTATACCTAACTGCTACAAGAATCCCATAAAAGAAGAGAGAGGCCACAACTATTTTCTGCTCTAGTTTGGCACATTGTAAGGAAACTTTCAGTCTTTTACAATTATTTGGAAACAAGAGCAGGGTAAAGTTTTGGTTGAAAGACGACTCCGGTGCTAATGATTTGGAGAATCCAAAGGGAAAGAGGATTGGAAGAAGGACATTGCTTGACTTTTTACTTTGGCTGAATCAATCTCCAGTACAAAAACCATAAGACGGAGACTGCCAAAGGTATGCCAGAGGAAAAATCAGGGTGTGAGATGCAGAGTATCTCCACACGAACACAACACATTAATGAGAAAAGGGAGTAATGTCCATGAGAAGTACCTGTCTCTCCCCAGAGACTGTCAAAACTGTTGATCTGTGCTCGCTCTACTTCTTCTTCATCTTTTTCTGGAAGATCAAGTAGGTAGGAGACAATCTGGAACGAGAAGTTGTGTCAGTTCAAACTTCAGGTGGGAAACTATGCTACCAGCTCTGGCCTGTGAGGTTTGAAAGATGCCTGGATGACCCAAGTGTGACGCAATCGCTTGCACACAGAAGAAACCAGAACCGACTATCCCAGCAAAGAAACCCAAAGTGGCCATGATGAATATTTGTTTTGTCGGGTACAGTTTATACATTTCTCTTGAACACAACTCACTTACACAGCATGTGATTTTTTTAAAAATTATTTATTCCTCATCTTTAAGTTAAAGAAGCAAACCCTCATCCTCCCAATAAAAATACCAATAAAGAGAAAAAAACCAATCAATCAGTAAAAACCAGAAAACAAATATGGAGAAAACGTAGGGCCTCTATTTCATCAGAGTAGAGCAATGATCTTCTTTTTTCTGCTCGGAAGTACAAGGACTGCTTTGGGGATAATAAAGGGAGAATGACTATTAATATTAAAGGAAAGCGACAGCTCTGTTTCCAGGAATTTACCTGTAGAGAGAGTTTAAAAACCTACAGATATTAAAAATTCCAGTTTTACTTAATATTCCCTTGGTGACATACGAAGTCAGTTGGCAGGGGAGCTGTTTCACTGGTGAGCCAACGTGTTCTGGCCCCTGAAAGCGGAGCATTACATTTTCAGGAATTCTGTAAGCCGGTTATTAGATGAAGATGTTTATTAAAAATTAAATAACAAATTATATTAAAAACAAAGTAAAAAACAAAATCTCACGACTTCTTATTTATTTAACTACACTCTATCTATGCTCTTGAGGTTATTCATATGTATTGTGTTGTATGGTGGAAACAGCCCATCATGGTATGTGCTCCTATGCATCTCTTCGCAACATCACAATGGCAGCTCCATATCAGCCGTGGTGGGAGCATTTACACCTTGGAAATTGGCAAACATTATAAATCAAGATTTGATTCAGTGCTAATGCTCCAAGAGGCTCCAGTTTAATGAATATGATTTATATGAGGGTGAGAAGTAGTTTAACATAGATCATGTATCAGATTTAGTGACAAGAAAATTATTGGGAAAAGAGCAAAAAAGATCATCTATAAATGATCAAAGAGTTGCAACCACAGGTTGGCTTCAGATATAAATTTCACAAAAATCAAGCATTCCATTAAGAGTACTGTATATTTCATTATTTGTAAACTGTATGCTACATGTTCTTCGTATCAGTAAAATTTATACTAATTTTTTTTTTTAAAAGATTTTATTTATTTATTTGAGACAGAGAGAATGAGAGAGAGAGAGCACATGAGAGGGTGGAAGGTCAGAGGGAGAAGCAGGCTCCCTGCCGAGCAGGGAGCCCGATGCGGGACTCGATCCGGGGACTCCAGGATCATGACCTGAGCTGAAAGCAGTCGCTTAACCAACTGAGCCACCCAGGCGCCCTATACTAATTTTTTTAAAAGAATTTTTAATTTACTTATTTGACACGCAGAGGGAGAAGCAGGCTCCCCGCTGAGCAAGGAGCCCGATGCGGGGCTCGATCCCAGGACCCTGAGCTGAAGGCAGCCGCTTAACTGACTGAGCCACCCAGGCGCCCCAAATTTATACTAATTTTAAGTATGTATGTATGTACACACACACACACATACTTCCGCTCTACTACACAACCCTCCGGGAACTGGATGTTCAGCATTTCCTAGCAGTTATCAGTTCCATACATTTGTTACTATATTATTATTATGATTAGTAAAACAATTCAGCAAAAATACTGTTTGTATAGTGTTTAACAGCTTACAAAGCACCTTTCATACCAGCTGTGTAAAAAAGAATATATGAGACTAATTTTACTGATGAGAAACGAAGGTTCTAAGAGATTAGGTGAACTGCCCAAGGTCCAGAGCGAATGAGTAGTAAACTGGGACTCCAACCTAGTCCTTCTGAGATTTCAAATGTGGTGCTCTTCCCATTCCACACTGCCTACCCATGTGAGCACAGGTCAGTAAATAATCCCCAGGAGCCGAGTGTCACTGTCTATTAAATAAGGGTGGCAAGATGGGGAGGAATTGGATTAGATGATTTCCAAAGTTCTTTTCCACTCTCAAGGGCTGTATTCATAATTCTAGATATGCTGGTATTTGAGAATTCAAGCGCTTCATGGAGTTCAGTCTCCTATTCCTCAAAACAGTGACCAAAACACTAATCCACATTAATTAGGCAGCTAATTTTGTAATAATGCCACCCTTTTCCCCCTGTTTCCTAGGTCCTTCAATACACAGCCTGAAAGAAACTAAAAACCCTAAACCTTATCACCTGCTTTCTTACCTCCGTGTACCCCATGCTGGCTGCAGCAATGAGGGCCTGCTGGATGGCATGGCTCTTCTTAAATACTCCTTGCTGCTGGCCGGCCATCGTCCAGTCACACTGAATCAAAAACTTGACAACCTCCAGGTGACCTCGGAGTGCGGCATGGACCAAAGCACACTGCCCATTCTTGTCCAAATGATCCACCTAAGGGGAAGGACAGAGAAATGTATGTGAACAAAGATTTGTGGCCACGCTAATCCAGTCACATTGGTCCACTCCACATGACTAGACTAGAGAGAGTCATCCCTTCCCATACCCTGAATCAATCTCTGAGAAAATCTAGAAAATTCTCTCCTACTCAGGCTAGATCACTGCTGAGCTCGAACTCTGGTAGATGCCCCTCAGGGGAGAACCTCTTTTCATAAGGTCAGACTTTTGTTTTCACAGAAAAAGGAACCAAAAAACCAAAACTCCCAGCTCCAGCTCTGTTTTCCTGAGGTATATTCTCCTTTGTCCTCAAACAGTTCTTTTCAGACCAAAATTTGAAAGACGTGTAGCTCTGCTGACACAAAAAAACTGTCTTTGAAATCATGAAAGGGAAGAAAAACATTTTGAAGCTCAAATCTTTTGGTCTTCCAAAGAAGCAAAATACCTCATATCATGAATCATACTTTTGACCACCAAGCTTTGGCAGAGGCTACTTTTTTCTTCCAGTGGGAGGGCAGAATCTCAAAGATTTGGCCAACGTGGCCAGAGGTACTTGGAGCTTAATGTTAGACTATGTTCCAATAGTGGCTTTTATGGTTGCAGTGTTGGTTGCACGTTTAGGTTGAAAGAAGAGGCTGGTTAAGATCGATCTACCAGAAGGAAGCCACAAGTTTCACCAGAAGAGTAGCCTTTTCTGGCAGGTAGGCTTCGAGAGGTAGTTAGAATACTTGAAACATATAAGTTTTGCATCTGGTTCTCCCCAGCTTTAGTTCCACCAGCAATCTATTTTTTTTTTCAACTTTTTTTTTATTATGTTATGTTAATCACCATACATCATTAGTTTTTTTTTTTTAAATGTTTTATTCACTCATTCATGAAAGTCAGAGAGAGAGAGAGAGGCAGAGGCAGAGGGAGAAGCAGGCTCCCCGCCTAGCAGGGAGCCCGATGTGGGACTCGATCCCAGGACCCCGGGATCATGACCTGAGCCGAAGGCAGACGCTTAACCATCTGAGCCACCCAGGTGCCCCTACATCATTAGTTTTTGATGTAGTGTTCCATGATTCATTGTTTGTGCATAACACTCAGTGCTCCATGCAGAACGTGCCCTCTTTAATACCCATCACCAGACTAACCCATCCTCTCACCCCCTCCCCTCTAGAACCCTCAGTTTGTTTTTCAGAGTCCACTGTCTCTCATGGTTCGTCTCCCCCTCCGATTTCCCCCCCTTCATTCTTCCACTCCTGCTATCTTCTTCTTCTTCTTTTTTTTAACATATAATGTATTATTTGTTTCAGAGGTACAGATCTGTGATTCAACAGTCTTGCACAATTCACAGTGCTCACCATAGCACATACCCTTCCCAATGTCCATCACCCAGCCACCCCATCCCTCCCACCCCCGACCACTCCAGCAATCCTCAGTTTCCTGAGATAAAGAATTCCTCATATCAGTGAGGTCATATGATACATGTCTTTCTCTGATTGACTTATTTCGCTCAGCATAACAATCTCCAGTTCCATCCATGTCGTTGCAAATGGCAAGATTTCATTCCTTTTGATGGCTGCATAATATTCCATTGTATATATATACCACATCTTCTTTATCCATTCATCTGTCAATGGACATCTTGGCTCTTTCCACAGTTTGGCTATTGTGGACATTGCTGCTGTAAAGATCAGGGTGCACGTACCCCTTCGGATCCCTACATTTGTATCTTTGGGGTAAATACCCAGTAGTGCAATTTCTGGATTGTATGGTAGCTCTATTTTCAACTTTTTGAAGAACCTCCATACTGTTTTCCAGAGTGGCTGCACCAGTTTGCATTCCCACCAAGAGTGTAGGAGGGTTCCCCTTTCTCCACATCCCTGCCAACATCTGTCGTTTCCTGACTTGGTAATTTTAGCCATTCTGACCCACCAGCAATCTATTTAACAAATGTTTACTGAATGCCTACTTTGTGCAAGGTACCACCTAGCATGAAAAGGTGAATAAGGTAGTAAAATATAGATTCTGTTCTCAAGGACTTTCAAACAAGGTAGGGGAGATGCGACCAGTGTGACAAAAACCTATCCAACAAACGACAAAGACTGTTATAAGGAAAGTACAAGCGCAATGAAACTGGAGAGAATGCCTAACTAGAATCAGGGACAGATTCTGAAGGAAAGGTGCTATAGTCTAAATGCTTTTGTCCCCCTAAAATTGTATGTTGGAATTCTCACCCCCAATGTAATGATATTAAATGGAGATGGGACGTTTGGGAAGTGAGAAGTGTCCTACTATTAAGGCCCCAGAGAGCTTGCTTTCCCTCCTCCACCACAGGAGAACAGAGCAAGAAGGTGCTGGCTGAACACTAGGAAGCTCTCACCAGCTGCCGAATCTGCTAGCACCATGATCTTGAGACTTAGCCTCAGAACTGAGAGAAATAAATGCTGTCTACGAGCCACTGTGTCTGAGGTATTTTGTTATAGCAACCCAAACAGACTCAGAAAAGGTCCATCTCAACTGGCTGAGATAGGAAATGATTAACTCTAGTTTTTGTAAGGGTAAGGTACATGAAGGGCAAGTTTAAACTACAAAGTTGAGAGGGTCTTCTGGGACCAGAGCAGGGATATTTCTGAATGCCAGGCTATCTGGTCTGAATTTGAATCAGAGGTCATGGATAGTCATTGAGAATTTTCATGCTCATACTACATTTTTTTTTAAATTTTATTATGTTATGTTAGTCACCATACATCATTAGTTTTTGATGTGGTGATCCACAACCTATTGTTTTTGTATAACACCCAGTGCTCCATGCAGTACGTGCCCTCCTTAATACCCATCACCGGGCTAACCAATCCCGCCTCCCCTGTTTGTTTCTCAGAGTCCGTAGTCTCTCATGGTTCATCTCTCCCTCCAATTCCACCCTCCTCATTTTTCCCTTCCTTCTCCTAGTGTCCTCCATGCTATTCCTTATGTTCCACAAATAAGTGAAACCATATGATAATTGACTTTCTCTCCTTGACTTATTTCACTTAGCATAATCTCCTCCAGTCCCATCCACGTTGATGTAAAAGTTGGATATTCATCCTTTCTGATGGCTGAGTAATATTCCATTGTATATATGGACCAAATCTTCTTGATCCATTCATTTGTTGAAGGGCATCTCGGCTCTTTCCACAGTTTGGCTATTGCGGACATTGCTGCTATGAACATTGGGGTGCATATGGCCCTTCTTTTCACTACATCTGTGTCTTTGGGGTAAATACCCAGGAGTGCAATTGCTGGGTCATAGGGTAGCTCTATTTTTAAATTTTTGAGGAACCTCCACACTGTTTTCCAAAGTGGCTGTACCAACTTGCATTCCCACCAACAGTGTAAGAGAGTTCCCCTTTCTCCACAACCTCTCCAACGTTTGTTGTTTCTTTCCCTGTCCATTTTTCCTATTCCAACTGGTGTAAGGTGGTATCTCAATGTGGTTTTGATTTGAATTTCCCTGATGGCTAATGATGATGAACATTTTTTCATGTGTCTGTTAGCCATTTGTATGTCTTCTTCAGAGAAGTGTCTTTTCATATCTTCTGCTCACTTTTTGACCTGATTATTTGTTTTTTGGGTGTTGAGTTTGAGAAGTTCTTTATAGATTTGGATACCAGCCCTTTATCTATAGTGTCATTTGCAAATATCTTCTCCCATTCTGTGGGTTGCCTCTTTGTTTTGTTGACTGTTTCCTTTGCTGTGCAGAAGCTTATTATCTTGATGAAGTCCCAAACGTTCATTTTTGCTTTTGTTTCATTAGCTTTTGGAGATGTATCTTGAAAGAAGTTGCTGTGGCCGATGTCAAAGAGGTTACTGCCTATGTTCTCTAGGATTTTGATGGATTCCTGTGTCACACTGAGGTCTTTCATCCACTTTGAGTTTATCTTTGTGAATGGTGTTAGAGAATGGTCGAGTTTCATTCTTCTGCATGTGGCTGTCCAATTTTCCCAGCACCATTTATTGAAGAGACTTTTTTCCATTGCATGTTTTTTCCTGCTTTGTCAAAGATTATTTGACCACAGAGTTGAGGGTCCATATCTGGGTTCTCTATTCTGTTCCATTGGTCTATTCATACTACATTTTCAAAAACTAGGGGGATGAATAAAAGGTGCTTTGGCTCCTTGGAGAAATGATTAATTCCTGGGGTTGGGGCATTAATAGTAAATGATGAGTGTGGAAAATCTGGTGATGCCAGAAAGTACCGAAATGCTCATAAAATACTTTAGCTGAAGCTGAAAGGATACAGGAGCCAACTTGAAGGGGCTCCCAAAGGCCAAACCTTGGGCAATTTGAGCAAACAAATAATAATGGCAATGGGTTATAGGTCCTAGTATAAAATAAATACAGGAACCCGTAGTACTATAAGTGAATAATTAAAAAAAATACATATATGGGGAAAAGGGACAGCTCTTCCTTACATCAAAATTCTAATAAATGCTGAAGGAATGAGGAAAATAGAAAGTGTAGAAACACCAAAGCAATCATTATTGCAGCAAGAATCTTTGATGGATCCTAAAATCAGTGGACAAAAGCATGAGAAACAAGGTATCTGTCTAGTCTCAAAGCATCTCCCTCAAAGACATTTCTTAATGACAAAGGGTAAAACAGTAGCTTCAGAACTGAGAAACCTGGAAGACACCATCCGAGCCAGGTGATCGAGGTTAGCATCCCCTGTGATAGGACATAGCAAGAGCATACACCTCCCGAAGTGCTGCATTACAAGGACACGGAGCACTTCTATGGTATTCTTGCTGACGATATATGAACTCAGTCTAACAACGAGAACATCCCACAAATAACTGGCTAGTATTCTTCAGTATTTTGGTGCTGATGCCGTGGGAGAGAGTCTGAGGACGGAGAAGACGAGAGGACAAAATCACAGTGAACAGTGACATTAGGAGAAGGAAGCGAGAAGAGCAACCAGACAGGCAGGGGGAGAACTAGGACTACACAACAAGTTCTGGAAAGTGCTGTATCAATACCGCCAACACTACGGGAGAGGTTTAGAGGGTGAGAAAGGACAAAAAGTTACTTTATTTGGTGGTTGGCAGTTGTCTGTGACTTTTGAGAGAGTAGCTTCAGTTGAATGCCAAGAGGTTAGGTGTTTTCTTTCTTTTTTCTTTTTTTAAAAGATATTATTTTTAAGTAATCTCCACACTGAATATGGGGCTTGAACTTACAACCCTGAGATCAAGAGTCACATGCTCTACTGACTGAGCCAGCCGGGAGTGCCCCCCCCTTTTTTCTTAAAGAATATTATTTATTAGGCCCTGCAAGAGGTGAAAAGAGACTTTATCTCTCTTTTTAAAAAGATTTATTTATTTGAGAGAGAGTGCATGAGAGAGAGAGCAGGGGGAAGGGCAGAGGGAGAGGGAGGAGGAGGAAGCAGACCCCACCTTGAGTGCAACACAGGGCTCAATCTCAGGACCCTGAGATCAGGACCTGAGCCAAAATCAAGAGTCAGACGCTTAACTGACTGAGCCACCCAGGTGCCCCAAGACCTTATCTCTTTTTAAAAAGACTTTCTCAGTTTTAATTCTCATGGTGACCCCATTAATCCTTTTTATAGATGAAAACAGTGAGACTGAGAGGTTAAATGACTTGTCCAAGCCCTCAGAGAAAGGAAGTATAAATGGAGACTTTGACCAAGTTGTGTTTGATCCCAAAGTTTATGATTTTAATGACATAATGCCCCTTTCTCTCACAGAAGCCAGACTAAAAGTGGTTAAGGGGCAGTAAGGAAGCAGAGGTGGCAAGTAGAGAGGACTCTTGGGGTAGGACTGGTGGACATGGAAGGGAAGAGATGGGACCACAGCTCTGGTCAGCAGGAGAGAGGGCAGCTGCTTTTTCAGGTTATAGGAGACATTCATCGGTTTGTTGAGAATTTATTTTTTATTTTTAAAGATTTATTTATTTATTTACTTGTCAGAGAGAGAGAGAGTGCGTGCACAGAAGCAGAGGGAGAAGCAGGCTCTCCGCTGAGCAGAGAGCCCGATGCGGGGCTTGATTGGAGAACCCTAGGATCATGACCTGAGCCGAAGGCAGACACTCAACCAATTGAGCCACCCAGGCATCCCGGTTTGTTGAGAATTTAGGAAAAGAGTGAAACGAATTGTGAGAGAAAAGCAACACGTAGAGAAAAAAAATACAGGTGGAGGCAAGTGCTTTGGGAAGGAAGGTAAATACCTCCTTCTCTGAGGCAGATGTGAAGTGAGTGTCGGTAAGGATTAACGGAGTTTTGAGATGGAGGCACATGGAGATGAACTCAATCTTGGTAATGTAGGAGGCCAAGAGGTGTGGCAGGGTGTGGAGAAGAATGCAAATGATTTCCCTATCTGCTCTGGGGAAAACAGAGATGTATGGAATCGTAACTGGGCAATAGGAAAGACCCAACTGAGATGAGAATATGAATTCACAGCAGTAGTAATAAAGCCCAGTTGTTCTGTTTTTAGAGATGTTCATTCAAATGAATAGGACATTATAGGTGGACATTATAGGTCTGTGTCACGGTAGACACCTAGGGGTCTGGAATTTCACTGAGAGTCTCAGGTTCCAGTTCTCAAAAGTCTCGAGTCCCCCTTTCTTCCCTGGTGAGAACACTGGACACCTCAGAACGAGGTCACACATATTACTTATATTTCAGTGCAAAACCACCCAAATCCTCAGTCTGTTTTCAAGACTGAAACAAAATATCACAAGGCTACAATCTTCCCCAGAGGCTTACATTGTTGAGACCGGCATTTTTCTTTTCACCAAAATTTTGGAAATTGAGTTCTTTTATATCAGCAGCTCTTGAGATACTATAAAGCAAACACTTTTTCAGAAAGGTCTTCAGAGAATTAAAGTTCACTAGCAGATACACTGCTGAGTACCTCTGGTGGGTTTGAGTATAAACACAGAGTCATGTTCTCCTCACACCTCTATGATGCTGGTCTTCAAGGCTAGGGTGAGGGAGTCTGGCCTCTGTTCTTACCTCCAGGGCTAATTTCTCTTCTCTACACATGAAAGGCTGTGGGCACGGTTCAGTTCTGACTTCCCACGGCAGTCTCTTTGCTCCTTCACTTCTCCTTCTTCCCTCTGTCCTCAGTGGAGAATTCCCTGGTTGTTAGGTGGGGACTTTTTGTGGCTGCTGATAATGCAGTTTCCTAAGTGCCTCCCAAGGGCTTTAGAACCGTGTCCTGCTGTGGTGCGGAAGGGGCAGTGGCAAGTGGGCCAACACTGGGACGTCTGCACAGCCAGTATTCCCCGTGATCTGCGCCCTACTGGGTTTGATGTGCTCTGCCTAGACTCACGAGGTGACACAGGAGACAAGGAAGACTCCACGGCAGGGAGGAAGAGACAGGGAGGAGAGGCAAAGCAGCGGAGTGGGGCAGCTGTTACCTGGGCACGCTTCTTGCACAGAAGTACAACGATGCTCAGGAAGCCAGCTGCCGCTGCATAGCCCAGAGGGGTCAGGCCGCTTTCAGAAGAGGCATCCACATTGGCCCCAAACTCCAGTAGCAGGGCCACCATTTCTGTGTAACCAAGATGAGACTGGACACACAGAATTGGAGCATTATTTAAAACCTCTGTCCGGTAATTAATGTTGGCACCTCCCAAAATCAGCAGTCGGCTGACCTAGAAATAAGTACATAGAGATTACACTCAGGCAAATTTCAGTTGCATCCTTTCAGTCATCTTTAAGTAAGTCATCTAGGACTCCACAACAGCACCTAGTAGCACTTAGTAACTGCTTTATTTTATAATCTTCACTTGTTCCTTTTTTGATACTGTGCCTTTAGAAAGGGTTGTGAAATGTCTCCTTTCCACGAACTGCTCAGTCATGAGAGCAGACGCCACCCCACACTATAGTGCGGAACCCAGCCTCTTCTGAGTGAACTGTTGGTCAGAAAAGCTCCTACCCGAACAAAGCCTACCTGAGATCAATTTACTGCCTAGAAGCAGGAGGACCTAATCCTATAAACCAGAGCAGGCTTATAGAAGGTAGTAGCGTAACAGGTCTGGTCCTCAATTCACAGAACAAAATGCAACAATTTCAAATATATTAGATTATCAGTATAAGGCTGACTGATAGGAGATAGTCTAAGGTTAAGTCAAATATCAGTTAAATAGCCACTTAAATGTCCCAATTTTATTTCTGCACAGCTAATTCTTTAATCTATCTGTAATTTACAAGCATCTACCTTTATATTTGGAGTGTAGAGATTTCGTAAAGATGCCAATGCCATGGAAAGACCTTCTGTACTATAGGAGATCCAGAGACCTTGGAGGATGGAAGATGACACACCAACTTTTTTACTCAAACCCTGAAAAAGAAATAGAGACAGTTAAATTATTAGCCCAGCTGAAGAGTACCATGAGGAGTGAGTGGCTTCTAGGTTTGTTGTACTAAGAAATGAGAATGGAGTCTTGCCCTAACTACGTCCAGGCCCAGCAAAGCCAGTCCAAGGAAGGAAGATACTAATGAAGTCTGGCACCTAATAAGTGAATCTGGGGAGGTATTCTCTTAAAAAAGTTAAGCTACTTCTGCCTGCTTTGTTCCTTGAAATGCCGGTTGTTCTTGCCTAGAATACGTACGTATGTCCAAAACAGCAATTCATGGCCAACCTTGTTTCATTTATACTCCTGACCTTATTCTCCTTTCCCCTCACTGAATTATTTGGAAGCAAATCCCAGACATCTTATCAGTTAATATACAACTATTTCAGT
Organism: Mirounga leonina; assembly: GCF_011800145.1. Lineage (NCBI taxonomy): Eukaryota > Metazoa > Chordata > Mammalia > Carnivora > Phocidae > Mirounga > Mirounga leonina. The sequence continues at coordinate 14,998,536 of NW_023270494.1, forward strand.
AAATGCCTCTAAAAAGATAAGGGCTCTTTTTAAGACAAAGCCCAACATCATTATGATACCTAAAATTAACAAGGATTCTATAACATGAAATATCCAGTGTTCAAATTTCCTTGACTGTCTCAAAAAGAGAAATAATTTTTTTTCTAAATTGTAATCCATAAAAGATCCATATACTATAACCAATTTTAAAACACTTTAAAAACGTAAAGGGAAAATGAGATTTTCTTCTATTAATTTTTTAAACAAAATATTGTGCACATATTCCATACATGTACACATGCTTTTGCCTCATTCTATTTCAAGAGAGATATAGTAGTCCATTATATGGATGTATCATAATTTACTTACAGATAAGTTAGGTTCTAGAGCTCACCTCTACCGTAGATCCTAGAAAACCAGGAAACTTAGCTCTGATTCCCTCTTTGGGCCTCAGTCTCCTAATATGGACTATGTGTGAGCCTCACTAAGATCTTTTGAGGAACTGTAAACTATATTAACCAATTATACAGAAAAATCATTATAAATTGATATTTATAGTTCAACAGAGGAAGCTTTTAGTAATGGAAGACAAGCTCTATATATTATGGTTTAAGGAAAAAAAGAAAGGGAATCCAACATTTATTCAGTATCTGCTATGTGTCAGGTTCTAAGCTAGGGCCTTTTCATGTTAGTTTCTTTAATCTCCATGACAGTTGAATTTATTACTATTTTTATATAGGAGGAAACAACCCAGAGAAGGCTAAGTAATTTGCCCAGAGTCCTACAACCATTAAAAAGTGGAGCTGGAATTAGAAGCCAAGTCCTTTTAACTCTAAAGTTCATGTTCCTTCCATTAGACCAAGTTAAACCTGAGCCAGGACTTTAATTCTGAATTCTTAGCTGGAAAAGTAGCAACTAAAATAAACAAAGCAGCTGATTGCTGGCTTCTCCCTTTACCTTTAATTCTGAACCATTCTCCACCCTTGAGTGCCTTCTCCAAAATTGTCCTTTTTTATCCTAGACAATCTGATCTATTCCTATGGCTTTGCTCTTATGATTTCAACTAAGCATTATTTCTTTTCTAACTATGATATTCAAAGCACAACTATGACTATGACCTATAATAGTTAACTTTCTCTTAAACACTGACTTAACATGAAATTCCTTAGATATTTTCACTTAATCCACAGAATATTATAAAGATTATCCTACAGAAGAAGAATGCTGGACCAGTGTTTATTAAAGTCACACAGCAATTCTACTTTTGCTCAAGGTCTCCAGCATCAGAGGGAGTTTAGAAAATGTTGTATTTTAGCTTCTCAGAAAGATATAGCAACTCATTCCTCTGCTCAGGGCCTCTAAGTTTGGGTTTAGTTTTCTTGAATATAAATTGCTTTTTTTCTGTGTGATACCCAGGACAGTTTTGGTCATTTAAAGATACCAAAGGAATTTTAAATGAGAAAGCCTAAGATGTTCAGAGAAAAGGTGGATGTTCCCAGAATACCAAGTCCTAATTTTTGCTCAAGGGGACTTGGGTGTACTTCTGGTAATGGTGGGTCTAAACTGGATCCTGCTAAGGACAGCTAGGAAAAACTGTACAAAATTTAAAAATTATCCTCATTGGAGACATGGGAGGAATAACAGGTTGGAGAAGAATTACTAGACCAAGTAAGGATAGGATGGAGCCCAGGAGAGCAGTTTAGAGCTACTTTTCTCCTCGATGTGTTTGCCAATTCTGCAGAATTAGCTAGGAGTACTTTGTAGGTTTTTAAAAAATTTTTTATTGTTATGTTGATCACCATACATTACATCATTAGTTTTTGATGTAGTGTTCCATGATTCATTGTTTGTGTATAACACCCAGTGCTCCATGCAGAACGTACCCTCTTTAATACCCACCACCAGGCTAACCCATCCTCCCACCCCCTCCCCTCTAGAACCCTCAGTTTGTTTTTCAGAGTCCATCGTCTCTCATGGTTCGTCTCCCCCTCCGATTTCCCCCCCTTTATTCTTCCCCAAGCTAGGAGTACTTTTGATAGCTTTGGGATTTTTAGGCAGTGAAATTCTTTTGTATGATCCTGTAATGGTGGATACATATTAGGCATTTGGCAAAATCCACAGAAGCATAAAAAACAGTTAAAACCTAATATAAACTACGGACTTCAGTTAATGATATATCAATATAGATTCATCAATTATAACAAAGTACTACACCAGTGCAAGAAGTTAATAATAGGGGAAACTGTGGTGGGAGAGTGAGTATATAGAAATTCTCTGTATTTTCTGTAAACCTAAAACTAAGAAAGTAAGTCTGTTAAGAAAAAAAAAAAAAAAGCCTGGGTTCTACTCCAGAACCATGAATGATAATCTCTGGGAGTAAGGCTCAGGGGTGTGTGTGTGTGCGTGTTTAAAGTTCTCCACGAAAATCTAATGCATAGACAAAATTGAAAGCTACTGGCCATTGATCTAGACCTACAGATAAATCCTGAATACACAAAATTTGGTGAAAAAAAGTTAGAGAATTACACAAAGAATATGATTCTGTTTATGTCAAATGTAAAAGTTAATGAAATAATCCTGTATACTGTTTATAAATACATTTCTATGTTGGAAAAATGCAAAATATGGATAAGAAGAATACATGTGAACTTTAGGGTAGAAATTATCTCTAAAAGGGAGAGAAATAGGGCTAACAGAGGGCTTCTACTCCATGTGTTACATTTTCATTTCTTCAAAATAAAGAAAAAGATTTGAAGCAAATATGGAAAAATCTTAGCATCTGTTAAATCTGGTAGATAGTATTTGATTATTCAGTTATCTGTGCTTTCCGGTATGTTTGAAATATAATAAAATTTTAAAGGGGGTGGATAGGGATATTTCTTCCTCAGAGACAAGAGAAAGGGAGGTAAGAACTGATGATACTGTAGATTGATTTTTTGGTGGGAGGAGGAGAGTGGTTAAGGGAAGTCACACTCAATGGCTTTGATTTACTCAGTGACTCATAAGTCAGGCTGTTTTTGGAGTTAGTCGACTTGGTTAGGAGCCAGATAAAAAAGAAATGGAAAAACGAACTGAGTAAGAATAGACCTTGGTAAATGAACTTCAATGAAATGGTCCAGTAACTGGACTACAAAGCAGCACTGAGGGTCCCAGTGAGGTTGAAGTAAATCCATAGGAAAGAAGCCTGAAGTACAGAGCTAGACTCTAGGATTTGGAATATGAGCTTTACTTGTGCTTTGGACTTGCTCTGCTGATTTCTTCTGCTTGGTGGGGCTGACTCTTTTGCTTCTATGAGGTATAAGAGGAAAGAGTTTCAGTTTAGTTAAATTCATCTCAACAGACGTGATAGGCAGGATCCCATTATCAGGCAGGATATAGCCAAAAATAACATGTAATTAAATTCTGAGCTGATGGGTTCTTAAAGAGAACCCTAAGTTCAAATAACTAGAAAAAGTGTTTCTTTAGTATCTGTAACTACTGCTCAGGCAATAAGGGATCTCTTTTTGTCAGAGATAGATGGTAATGGAGTCCCTTCCTTAAATATTTGTTAAGAGTCTAAATTTACAACGCTGTTTATCAGCTGGGAGAAAGCTTGCTTTCTTTATGCCTCTTGAAAGGGAGGCATAAAGAAATGACAGCAATCTCATCTTAGGGATCTTCGCTCTGGCTCACTTACCTTAAGATCATGGCAAAAACTTACCTAGGGGGCTCAACCAATGAGGTTCTTTAAGGCAAAGTATTTACAAACATATCATTAGTGTCTCACCTATAGCTATCCAAGCATCTCAAATAAATCATTACTATTCTTACCTGACCATCCGTGTGGCCATTTTTGGTTATAATGAAAAGATCCTGGTAAACAAAGGGGTTGGCAAACTATAGCCTGGGGCTAACTCCAGCCTTTCACCAGTTTTTATAAATCATGTTTTACTGGAATATGAACATATCCATTTATTTCTATATCATCTTTAGCTGTTTTTGAATTACAATGGCAGAGTTAAGTGGTTTCAACACAGATTATATGGACTACAAAGCCGTATTTGCTGATCACTGCTGTAGAGGAATGCTAAGTAACCTCTGAAAAGGTTGTATCACCATCTGGAATTTATGCTCATTATTAATTCTTACTATCAGGCAAGAAATTATTACCAATAATTTTGATCACAAAACCTTAGATATATGTCTAGTACTTTGCATCTTATAATGTACCTCTTCTATATATCTTATATCTGTGATCCTTATAACAATCCTGAGAGATATTGTTACCATTTTATAGATGAGAAAACAGACTGCTTAAGTGGTAGAGTCTGTACTTGAATCCATGCCTTTTGACTGATGTCAAAGGATCTTTCTTCTACCTACCAGATGCCTACTTATAGCACCTTTCCCCCCTGGCCAACAGATCTGTTCTGGTAAGAAATGTTATAGAACTGACCAATCAAAGAAACATTTCAGAGGGCAGCATTTAGGCAGTTAATTGCAAGAGCACTCTGAAACCCTTTTGGTGGCCAGACTCAATCCAACGAAACACCCTGCATTCCAAGATAGATTGAAATATCTCTGGCCACAATTCACAAACAGACTGCTTTCTTTTCACAGATTTAAAAAAAAAATCTAAATGGCAATTAGAGGATTACAAAAGAACTGTAAGTGCTCAACACCATGGTCATTAGGGAAGTGCAAATTAAAACTACCGTGAGATACCACTTCACACTAAAATGGCTACAATAAGACAGACAGACAATATCTAACAAGTGTTGGCAAGGGCTTGAAAAAACTGGAACTCTCATACGTTGCTGGTGGGAATGTAAAACGATGCAGCTACTTTGGAAAACAGACTGGCAATTGCTCAAAATTTTAAACACAGAATTACTATATGACCTAGTAATTCCATCCTGGTATATATCCAAGAGAAGTGAAGACATGTTCACATAAAAACCTGAACACTAACATTGTAAATGTACTAAGTGCCACTGAGTTGTTCACTTTAAAATGGATAATTTTATCTAAAAAAAAAAAAAAAGGGAACAATCTGTAAGCTAACATTCATAGGAACATTATTCACAATAGCCAAAAAGCAGAAAAAACCCAATGTCCAAATGGTAAATGGATAAACTATGGTATATCTACAAAACAGAATATTATTTGGCAGTAAAAAGAATCAGTTGGGGCGCCTGGGTGGTTTAGTCGGTTAAGCATCCAACTCTTGATTTCGGCTCAGGTCACAATCTCAGGGTCGTGAGATTGAGCCCTGCACTGGGCTCTGTGCTCAGCGTGGAGTCTGCTTGTCCCTCTTCCTCTGCTCCTCCCCTCTGCGCATGTGCGCTTTCTCTACCCCTAAAATAAAGAAACTTTAAAAATCTAAAAAAAAAAAAAAAAAAAAAAGGAATCAAGTGGTGATATCTGCTACAACACAGATGAACCCTGAAAACCTGCTAAGTGAAAGAAGCCAGACACAGAAGGCCACATACCATATGATTCTGTTTATATAAAATGTGTAGAAAAGTCAAATCTATAGAGATAGAAAGCAGATTGGTGGTTGCCAGGAAGTATGGGGAGTATCCTGAAGTGGGCATGAGGTTTATTTTTAGGGTGATGGAAATGTACAAATAGTGGTGATAGTTACACAACTCTGTAAATAGACTAAAAGTCAATGATTTGTACACTTAAAATGGGTTACTTTTATGGTATATAAATTATACCTCAATAAAGCTGTTAAAAACAAAAGGAATGAAAAGAGCTCCTTAGCCAGTCAAATATCCAGAATTACAGGCCTACAACCTCGTACTTTTAAGGTGGTTAATGACATTGTACACAATTTTTCATGAATAAAGATAAAACAAAGGGAATTTAAAATTAATTGGAAAGAAATATAAATTAGACTATATGTCACTGCTGATTGGAAGTTCTAAATGGTACTGGTTATAACCACAGAGTCTGTCTTTGCCTTTTCATGACCCTCAACTGATGGGGACTGAAAATTCTAGCAGTCTGGGAGAAGCTAAAGTGAATCAACAGGGAGCACTGGGCATTTAAAGGACCCTGAAAAGTGGACCATCAGGAAAGCCATAGTCCAAGTCTACATTCTTCAGGCCACAGTCATGTCATCACCATATGCTGCACACCCAAGTATTTATGGCCTGAATCACACACGGAGCCAGTCTTATCTCAGGCAACCATGTCGTCTGCAGCAACATAAGATAAAACCGTGTCAACGATAGGAGCGTGTGGTTTATACGTAGGTTTCCATGTATTGGATATAATCACACTGGGTCAAAGAAATTTCTATCATTTATCTGTTAATGTGGCATTTGTTTATTTTATGGTACAGAAAAGACAGAAATCAACTTCTTTGCATCTGACCCTAGGCAGATGGTGAGGCTAAAAGCTTAAGTGTTTAAAGCGGTAATGCTTAATACTTACGTTACTTTCCTATCTAACTGAAGGATAATGATCTCAGAGTTTGTAGAAGTAGCAGAGACTTTTTGGTCCACTTGAAGTTGGAATGAGACACCTGGCCTGTTATTTTTAGTCTCACTCTGCTACCGCTAAGTAAGGTCACTGGGTAGAGTCATTTTTGGTACAGCGATTTGTTAGATAAGACAATTATGATTCAAATAAAGGACTTGTCACCGTGGGTTCCACTTCTGTATGTCTGTCGATCAGGCTTCTCCGGCTGTGCGCTTATATACTGGGAAGAATTTACTAGGCTTTCGGAGCTGCCCTTAATGCCATCTTTCTCTCTGAAGAGAACTGTTTTATCTTCAACGGTATCCCTTGGGGGTGGGGGGGTGGGGGGAAGTCCGACACAGAGAACTATTTAAGATACTTGTATTTCTCCATCCTGAGGCAGGAAAAGCACTACTGGAGGTAGCAGATACAACAGCAAGCTGTGGGCTAGAAAAATCAGGAGAACAAATTTCTTTCCTGACTTTTGTGCTTTATCCCACAACTGTTACTTAGACTCTAAGTTCCTTGAGATTAGGGACTTTATCTTTTTCTGTTTTGTATCCCTAGTACAATGCCTATGTAAGTGCTGAATGAACAGATGAGCGTATACATGCACAGACAGACAAAGTATGTTCTGTCCTCCGGCACTATGTATCCACCCCGGCCTTGTGAATGCTGAGAGAGGGAAGCTGATGCCGTAGAGTTCTTAGAAGTTTTGAAACTACTGAGAGAAAAACCAGGATTACAATTTGAATGGAGAATGGGGGAAGTAGCTCAGAGAAAGGTTAATGTTGGTTCCAGATAAATAGTTGGAAAATCGTAGCACTAGGAATATTAAAATCTTCATAAAACAATTATAAGAAAATTGAAAGAGTAACTGCTCTCAGTGATTTTTTTTTTAGACATTGTGAAAATCTGCAACTAATTGCTACAGCGTTCCTGTCTTCAGGAGATGGTAGGTCATATATGGAGTACACATATATATGTGTATGCTTCTTACCTAAATGATTATCCATGTATATGCTTCTTACCTAAATGATTATCCATGTACATTTCCTGAAAATCTAGCAATCTGCTAAGCTGGGAGACGACAAATGTGGTTCTCTTTTCTGAAGGCCTTGAGAGGGACAGGCCACATTTTATAACAAAAAGCAGGGACTACACTGAAATGAGAGTAGCTTCATACACAGTGTTAAGGAAAGCCTGCCGGAGATAGAAAGAAAAAAGCCTTCAACTTTTCTTAATTACCTTAAAAATGTGTGCTTTGAGGATGTGATGTCCCAGTTCAATAGTCTGCTGTCGGTTTAGTTTTCCCTCTTGGCGGGAAAACCAGAAAGCAAGTAATGTGTGACCACTCCTGCAAAGAAAAAGAGACTCATTTTAGAACTGTAATGCCCCCGTTCTGCATTGGGTGGGGGACTGTCCAGGTCCAGCCATACCTCCAGCAAAACTCTCTCTCATTCAACCAGTTTCTTAGAGTAGGGTACCTGCTGCTGGGCAAATAATGGATTTTGAAAGGTCCCTAGCTTTTACCAGTCCTTTACCCAGATCACATGTGTGAATATCACAAAATGTCATTTCTAGTTGGCTTACACCCATCCCACACACAGATGGCATTAAAAGATTCATTTTTTATTTTCTGTCTCTGTGAACTCTCCTCTTATTTTACCCATGCTTTAAATGTCAGTGCTCCTCAGGATCTCCTTTTTGGTCCTAGTCTGTCCTTGCTCCATTAGCTCATCCATCCTGAGAGCCTTCACCACCACTGTGTCTTCTTCTTGATCTAGACTTCCGAGACTTACACCAATATACATCCAACTGTTTGTTGGATTTCTCCACCTGGAGGTCCCACATACCTCAAGCTCAACAAGTCCCCAGACGGATTAACCACCTCTTCCCCAAGTGAAGTCTTCTTTGATCCCCTCCACCTTCCCCACAGCTGAGAAACAGGGAGTATTTTCTTTTTGGTACAAGCATTATAGATTGTATACCTCTCTTGTACAGTATGTAGCACACTATTTCATGCTCTCTCCTCTACTTGACTGTAGGTTTCCTGACGGCATCCATTCCCCCTTCTCCTTGAAAATGGATCCCTAATCTCTTAAGAAAGAGAAAACTCTCTTTTCCGCCTCTGCATGTTGTCTTATCAGTCCATGATACTCAGATCTGCCATGGCTCTCTCGCAATCATGGGGTCATCTGGTCTGAAGACAAAGCTAACAGAAGGGCTAAACTAAGAGAACTGGAGAAAAATAGAGCCTAAGCCCTGACTGTATGGCATCAGAAGCTGCCCGAAGTTTGGACTTGTTATATGAAGTAATACATTTATACTTTACACATTATTGTATACTTCATACATTTATAAAATACATGTATACTCCATTTCGGTTGGAATATTCTAGTTCTTCTAGCTCAAAGCATCCTAATGATATATATTCTTTTTTTCAAAAAGATTTTATTTACTTATGTGAAGGGGGGTGTGGGGAGGAGCAGAGGGGGAGGGAGAGAGAGAATCTCAAGCAGACTCCACGTTGAGTGTGGAGCCTGAAGCAGGGCTCAATCTCATGACCCCGAGATCAGACCTGAGCCAAAACCAAGAGTCTGATGCCCAACCGACTGTGCCACCCAGGTGCCCCTGATATATTCCTTTAAGTGTGAATGTATGCATGCATGTATATATGTGTGTGTGTATGTATATAACATGTGTGTGTATTTCTATTTACATTATGACAGAAATTCTGAGTTATTTGTATTCCCTGGAGTGCCTAACACAGTGTATTGCATATAAAAATCCTCAGTAACATTTTTTGGAAGCAAGAGAAAGCTGGGTATTAAAGAAAGGGTGCTAGATCACCTTTGGGATATGCCTTCTTAGCACATTTGCTCTAGCCTGTAGGAACTACAGACACTTAGGACTAAGACTACTGCCCACCAGGTTGGTGCTCAGTAGAGTTCTTTATGCCACTGGTAACAAAACTCTTCTATTCCTTTCACTTGGAGTGTCACAGAAGAAGAAGTGAAACCATTGTCTCAGTTCAAGTCTAATGAATTAGTCAAAAAGAAGGAAAAAGAAATAGCAAGTAAGTTTTCATTGATAATACTTCCCTAAAAAGAGGCCCAAATATCTACTGGATGATTTTCTCTCACTGGCTACTCTGCCAGGTTTAACCAAATTTGGAGATACCTCACACCAAAATCTGAAAAAACAAATACATTTTAAATTTATTCTTTGATTTTTTTTTTTTTCCCCAAGGTTCAGTAAAGACTCTGAAGACTAGAGGATGGAACAACTTAACCTGGAATCATTATAAAGAGATTTCACTCCAAAAAGACTTTAAAAAGGAATTCTATCATGTTCTAACCTTGAGCTTCAAGAATTTCTGAATTCTAGTGGATACTATGCCAACTTATTTCACTGGATAAAATAACCATAATGGAAAGGAAGTTATTTAATTGAAAGAAAGTCTCAGAGAAGTGTAGCTTGCATGAAATCATCAGTATCATCCGAAGGTATGAGCCCAGATCGTTTTATATTCAAAAATCTGGAAATTGCTACTGAACTTTTATTTATCCTTTGAAAGCCCAATTTAGTTGGTAGGCTATTTTAATAGAGCACATTAGAAGATGACACGCAACATTTATGAAGTGTCCTATCTCAATTTCTCAAAGTCCTATCCAGTTATTAACACTGAAATTACTGTAGCCTCCCTGGTGTAAGAATTATTACTTTAAGTGACTCATCCATAGACTCAGCTACATAATACTAGAACCCCTGAATACAGGCCTCTGACCCACTACCTACACTTCAGGCCATGCTCATCAGGGTTAAGATAAAAAACTCACATGTGACATGGAAATGAATTAGACACAGAACTGACGTTGCCCTAGTGCTTTCATTTTACTACCGTAACTAAGAAATCCTGGTAAAATGTTTGTATTTCTTTAGTACGCATTCCAGCTAGCTAGAGAGGATAGTGCTTGCGTTTACTGTTGTCGATCTGGCACGAAGGAGAAACAGCAAGCAACATGAATCAAGGCAAAGATGAAGGTGACAACTGTAGTTCATTTCCTTTTGGACACAAGCATATCACAGTATTCATGAAAGAATGGTTCTGATCAGTTCATTGGAGTTTATGGTGTTCAGGACACAAAGGAAAACAGCAATTTATATTATATGCTGGCATTTCCATCTGTCCCTTACTGTTCTAATAAGAAATGGCGCCACCAGCTAACCTACCATCTGAATGTGTTACATTACACTTGTCTGTGTTTGTTTCTGTTTTCTAATTATTTGCTCACTTCCAAACCTTACTCCTCACTCCTAGCCTCGCAATTCTGAGATTACCAGCAGCCTCTTCATTGGTTGTCTTTTAGCCTTTGAGCTTTATCTTTTTCTTTTTTCCCTCCAGCATTAGGCCTTATTGACTACCTCCCCTGGAACTCTCTTCTCTTGACATCTGTGACACCACCCGGGTACTTTTTCTCCCATTTCCTTCAGTGATGTAACTTCTCTGCTTTATTTCCCATTTCCTCTTATTTCCTAGGTCTCCTGGCTTCGGCTCTCACCGCGGTGACATCTCTAGCACAGACATATTGTTTTGCTTCTCTAATTGCCTGCTGGACCTCTCTTCCTTCAAATGATCATTCAAATCACCTGTCATAATGACACTACTTGAAGCTGAAGCTCTCCCTCAAAACCAAATCCATGTAGGATTTATTTTTTAATGTACTGTCAGTCACTCAGGCATAAAATCTAGCAGTTGTATTTCTCCTCTCTTTATACTTTCTCTCTTGGAAAACTGCAAGAGCCTCCTTCTCTCCACTCCCTGCTCCCTGGCCCATGCCAATAATCTACAGTGCAGAAACATGACAAAAAGTCTGCTCAAAATTCTTCAATGACTTTATACTTCCTCCTATACATAATCTAAACTCCTTAGCATGGTATTCAAAGGCTCGCCATAATTTGTCCCTTGTCTATTTGTCTTTACCTTTTTACCTTGTTTCCAATTTCAGAAGGAGTAAATTATTCTAGGTTTTCAAACACGCTTTCCCTCTGCTTGTAATTTTCTTCCCCTTTTAGTTGGTCAGGGCAAACTATTTCTCATTCTTGAAGTCTCAGTTCACACCGTCTCCTCTGTGAAGTCTTCCCTGGTCCCACCAGATAGACTCAGGGGCTCTTTCCCTTAGATTCTTGTCCTTGGTACACATCCCCATCACACCTACTGCAGCACACTACCTGTCTGCACGTCAGTCTTCCCACAAGACTGTATGGAGGCTAGGGGCGCCTGGGTGGCTCAGTCCGTTAAGCGGCTGCTTTCGGCTCAGGTCATGATCCTGGGGTCTTGGGATCGAGCCCCGCATCCGGCTCCCTGCTCAGCGGAGAGCCTGTTTCTCCCTCTCCATCTGCCTGTCACTCTGCCTACTTGTGCTCTCTCTCTGTCTCTCTCTCTGTCAAATAAGTAAATAAAATCTTAAAAAAAAAAAAAAAAGACTGTATGGAGGCTGGAAGCCATGTTTTTCACACATGTACTCCTAGGCAACAGGAACACATATTTGTAGAATGACTGAATTAATAATACCATAAAGTTGCACACTACCTTATGGTTTTAAAACTACTTTAACACTTTTTTAGATTCTCACAAACACCTGTACTATAGATAGGACTAAATATTACTCCTAATACTATGGTGGAAGACGGAGACTTGGCAAGACTGAAGGACAGCTCCCAGCTCACATGGCTGGGATCAAAAAGAGCTGGGATGAGAACCCAGGGTTTTCTGGAATCTAGTTCTGTTAACACATTGACGAGATTCGCAACTTGGTTTTCATTTCTGTGAGAAATGGGCATATTTACGTGAAAAAGTCAACCAATATAAAGAGCAGTGTATTCATTTGTATGGTATAAACCCCGAATTCTTAACATAATTAAAATCAGCAATTAATTTTGACATTTTTTGATTGGCATTTTGGGAGAGACTAGTTAAGAAACAGAGGGAACCCTCATCAGTGTGACATGAGTTTAAGCATGACTGAACACGACTGTGTCTTCCCTCTATAATTAAAGACAGTAGTAATCAAAGTCAACTTTGGTGTGGGTTCATGTGGTGATAAAGACCAAATGGGGGGGCAGTGGTGAAGGCAGAATTATTTTCACATAGTTTATATATAATGAGATCACCTTGTGATTCAAAGTTACATATCAAACTTCCCTGTCTGCATTCACCGTGCTGCCTCTTCATCTCTGAAACAAAATCAAAATAGACCTATGTTCAATTCCTAGTTCTGTCACTTAGAAGCTTTTTAACCTTGGAAAAGCTACTTAACCTCTCTGTAAGACAGGAATAGTGATAACGACCTCTCAGGGCTGTGGTGAGAATTAAGTGAGCTACATTAAGTGAGATGTATTTTTTATTTCTTTTATATTCTCTGTAAGAACTAGCATAGTGCTATACTTAAGGAATGAATATTAACCACATGACTTTATACATATTGGAAGATAACTGTGTGCTCAAACAGAACTTTAATCTTTAAATGCGATACCTTATCCTGTACCCCAATCCTTACCCCTCTCACACCTTGACTCCACCACCTTCACAACCAAAAGAGAAATCCACACATCAGGTAACAGATATTGGGTATGGGTGCCATTCACTGTTAGTCAATGCAGGAAAACTTGGTAGCGTAATTTCAGGCAGAGAGGGGAGAGGAAGACAGAGTTAACTGGTCCCTAAGAAATAAAGTAAAAGTTAAGCTAACAGGAGGAATATAAATTTCTCATGTAGACCAGAGGTTTTTCAAGAGGATATTAAACTTTATATTTGGATGGATTTGCTTTTAGGTATTTTAGGGGAGAACCAATCACAGATCAGAGTTGAAGAACCCTCCCCCCAGCACTGTCTCCTCTCCCCTATCCTCCTGGATGTATATGTTCTGACAAAAGGCAGAAAAGGTAGTATCCAGAATAGCAGAGGGTCGATCCTACCTCCATTCTCCTTTGCAGGCATCGGCAGCCCCTTGATACGGATTATTGGAGACAAGTGATGCTCACCCTTGGACACCGACAGATTACAAGGCAGCAAGGAGCTACTCTTACAGAATAACCCTGTTTCCCTATACCTCAAGACTTCAGAGCTATTGAGTCTTTTAGAGGGAAAAAAAAAAAAAAACCCTTTATAAAGCAAGAATCACCCTCCCTTCCCTCCGCCCATTTAACGGTTTGAAAACTGAAGAAGAGTTGTTTTACACAAAATATATAATGGCACTGTGATTGTTTTTCTAATAGATTTTCGCTTAACACCCCAGGGAGACAGCTAGACTTAAAAGTTCCTATTTGTAGTAGGGAGACATGCTAACAAATGTTTAACTTAAGTATTTCCAGCATGGATGTTTTCTCCATTGTTCTAGTTGCAGTCACTGATGTGTAGTCACAAAGATTTCATTAGCTCTTATGCTGCAAGTCGATATACAACCCGTTAGTGTTTCAGAGAAACACCACTTAGGTGCTATTCTTCTGTGCAGTGCTCAGATGTGCTAAAGTGGTATAGTTAGAGCCTGCTGCCAAGGTGCTGCTTACAGTCTAAAGCCAGCTCATCTCTTGTGTAACTCGGGCAGAAATAATGTGTGTTGCTGCTGTGGATGTCTTTATGTACAGAGGCAGATGTGGGGAATTATTCAGGGAGACCTAGTGGAATCGGAATTATGGGGCAGAGAGCTGCCTCCAGAAGATCTGTGCTCCCTTTACAGCCAACCCTTGCTGCTGGGAGGTGGCTACTCCACCGGGAACCTTGCATTCACTTACTCAAGTGGGGTCGTGGACGGAGTTCTGGCTAATGGAATATAGGCAGAAATTATATTCATCACTTCAGACCTGGCCCAGAAAAATTTTCTCCTTTGACTTCCGTGACCTTACTTTCTCTTGTTTCTTCTAATATTTCCCTTGCAAATGATTAGTTTATCATTTTCCCCGAGCATTTAAATATAACTATTCTGTTTTCACGCTTCTAAACTTCCTGCTTTATACTCTTAACTTGGGTGATCTTGTTTAGTCCTACAACTTCTGCTGTCACTTATTTGCTGATGACTTCCAAATTCATAACCCTGTGCTTTGACTTTTCTCTTTCCCTATTTTTCAGGCACATTTCTAAATATACTTGTGCACCTTCCTTGGAGGTAATTCATTAACATGTCCAAAACAGGACTCATCTTCTCCCATTAATCCTATTATTCTTCCTCCTGCCTTTGCTCATGCTAGAAGCTCTCCTCCATCAGAATGCTCTCTACATTGGTCAGTAGCTTCACTCCCCTCCAAAAATATTTGAGGTAAGTTCTACAGTCATTTTTGAGCCATCCACCCTCACTGACTAAACACACAAAAAGACCAAGTGCTTCTGAGTATCTCCAAAATGTCTCTCCTACATATACCTTGCTCTCTATTCTCACATTGTAGGTGTTGGCGTTTTTCACCTACACAATTGCTATAAACTTCATAACTAGTATCCCTACCTGCACTCTCTTCTCTTCTTCAACCCATCTTCCACACACCACTCGTCAGAACTATTTTTCACATCAGAGTTACTTGATCTTGTCTTATTCCTTACATATGGTGACAGAGTGAACAAAAGACACTGTTGAACTGTCAGGAGAGTTTCTCAAATATTTTTAGCTGCAAGCTTAAAATTAGTACCACTTATCATTCCTTTGTTTCCTTAATCCATTATTAAAAAAAATATTTACTGAGTGCTGACTGTGTGCCAGGTACTGTATTAATCATTAGGAAGCCCAAGGTGAGCATGATAGAAAAGGCTCCTGTCCTCATGAGCTCACTCACATTCTGGAGGAGAAAACGGACAATATAAACAAGTATTCACATATAACAAATTAATAATAGAATGTAACAAGATTACTTGTCTCCTCGTCCTTAAAAAGTTATAGAGACTCTCTGTTATCTACAGAATAAACTGTGAAGTCTTAAACATGGCAGTCAAGGCTTTCTTCCTAGTGACACTTCCATTCATTCTTTCTGACCACGTGTCTTATCCTCTAACCACATCTTCTCACAATTCCGCAAAGGCATTTCCTATCTTCACACCTGCTTTTGCTCCTGCCATGACCTTTTCTTGCCTGCCTACAGTGCTCTCCCACTCCAGCGCTGCTTCATGGAATCAACTCATCCTTCAAGGCGCAACTGAAATGTCACCTCTTCTGCAAAGTATTTCCTCTTTGTCTAGGTTCCTAGGGTACTCTGTACTATGGCACTATTTTTGGTTGCTTCCCTTTAGAAGGTAATGGCTTTAGTGTCAGGAGGTGTCTCACTAGTCTAAGTTTCTCTGGTGGATAGCACAGTCGTTGGTGTAGAGTAGAAGTGCAATAAATGTTTCATGAACGAATCCATGCTGAGTGGATGGGCTCAAGGAAGAGCAACACAAGGACTTGCAGATCCGCTTTCTAATTCACTAATCCACTTTGGCCTTGAATTTGCAGGCATCTCTGTTGCCACTGTGGGCTGGGAAATGAGTATAACTAGAACTCAAATACTGAGAAGAGACTGACATTCCTGATCTTTTCCACCTCTCATCTTAAGAATCCTGCCTGTGGGCGCCTGGGTGGCTCAGTTCGTTAAGCGACTGCCTTCAGCTCAGGTCATGATCCCAGAGTCCTGGGATCGAGTCCCGCATCGGGCTCCCGGCTCGTCGGGGAGCCTGCTTCTCCCTCTGACCCTATCCCCTCTCATGCTGTTTCTCTCTCTCTCTCAAATAAATAAATAAATAAATAATCTTTAAAAAAAAAAAAAGAATCCTGCCTGCAGCCATACTCTCGTGGTTGCTGCCTTACAGTCTGCTTGTTGCTATCAATTCTCAGCAAATGACACCCACAGATCTTTGCAAAAATTTCTTCCATCTTTAGTTTATCAGTCAGTAACTGCTTTGGCATGTTCTTGTCATGGTTTTCTCATGGCACCTGGATACAAAACACATTGCTAGTCAGCTTGTCCTACTGTTTCATATCCAATGTGGAAGTGAAATAAAAGAGCCTGATGAAAGTCAACCCTAAGTCGCAGACTGTAAAAGTAAAGTGTGCGTAAGATCTGCTTTTGTAGAAATGGGTGGAGCAACATTCCTTCTTTTTAAACACTGAATCTGATAGAAATTTCCTTTTTTCTCCCACTTGGCTCCACAGTTTCCTATAGCCCTTCTGTTCCGTTAATGCATCACTGGCCTGAGGAAAATGGATACTTGTCCTCTGATAATGAAGTCTTGGGGCAGTTGGCAGGGATTCATGAAGCAGAAGAGCTATGACTACATTGAATTGTGACAATTTAAAACAATAACAGCAGGCACTGAAGATTTATCACTTCTCTCTTCCTCCTCCATGCTGCTCAGCTCATTGTTTATACCTCTAGCATAGCACTCTGCCTTGATGTATAGCTAGTTATAAATGTTAGTTACACTAACCTATAAGTCCTGGTAGACAGATCTATCTAACTTATATTTGTATCCTCTGCAGTGCTTAACACAGTCGTGAAAAGATTACTTAATAACTGTTCATTGAATCTTTGCTGAAATGCATGTCTTCACTTATTCCTTACACATGGTGACAGAGTGAACAAAAGACACTGTTGAACTGTCAGGAGAGTTTCTCAAATATTTTTAGCTGCAAGCTTAAAATTAGTACCACTTATCATTCCTTTGTTTCCTTAATCCATTATTAAAAAAAATATTTACTGAGTGCTGACTGTGTGCCAGGTACTGTATTAATCATTAGGAAGCCCAAGGTGAGCATGATAGAAAAGGCTCCTGTCCTCATGAGCTCACTCACATTCTGGAGGGGAGAACGGACAATATAAACAAGTATTCACATATAACAAATTAATAATAGAGTGTGACAACTGTTAGGAAGGAAGTGTATAGGTTGCTATGCTAAAACAAGGAGGGACTTACTTATATAAGGTGACAAGTGGAAGTCTCTCTGAGGAAATGGCATTTTAAGCTGAGATCTGAAGGAGGAGTGAGAGATCTTGCCATGTGATGAGCCAGAGAAAATGAGCTCCAGACGGCGGGAATTGTTAAGTGCAAAGGCCCAGAGGTGGGAGAGAGCTTAGTAAGTTCTAGGAATTTGCAGGCAATCAGTTATGACCAGAATATCATGAATAAGAGGGAGAATGAATGAGCTCAATTTAAAAAGGTGGGCAGAAGATATCTTTGTTATGGAGGGCTTTGAAGTAGCCATTAAAGAATTTTCAAGAGGAAGTTATATGGTTGGATTTGTGCTTTAGAAAAAATGACTGGCTGCTGGTGGAGAATGGATAGAGGGGAGGCTCTCCCTAGTTAGGAGGCTAAAGCAGTTCATGTGGGAACCTAGGGTGTGGTCTGTAGAGGTGGAAATAAGTCCGTGAATACTTATGAGTAAAACTGGAACGGTAGAGCCAACTGAATATGCCGATGGCTGAATGAATACATATGAGTACATGTCACGGCTGTGGGTTCTTACGGTTGAGAGGATGGAAGCCTATTAGTGCTGATTTTACCAAATGTGGAGCTCTAGCTGCTTTTGAAAGTCTCCAGAGACAGCTGAGTAAGTTGCTGTACTCACAACAAAGAAAATGTGCTGTCATGTCCCCCTAAGCTGGTGGTAACTACTTCTGATTGCTGTGCCATTAATCATGGTTTGACAACCTAGGAAAGCCTGTGGGATTCCCATCTTTTCATTCGGCCAGTGTTGCTTCAGAGACTCATTAATAGGACAAATTAGCCTCTATTTCCTATGCTACTTTCAGTACCAAAACTTTTCCTTAATCACCTGCTCTACTTCCCATTTTAGATTTTTAGGTAAGTTGTTTTAACCAGCATTTGCTATTCAGGGCATACCCACTTAAAAAAAAAAAAAAAAAATATATATATATATATATATATATGTATATATATACACACACACATACATACATATATACACATATGTATATACATATATCTATATATTTATATATAACTATTTTTTTTAAGATTTTATTTATTTGACAGAGAGAGACACAGTGAGAGAGGGAACACAAGCAGGGGGAGTGGGAGAGGGAGAAGCAGGCTTCCCGCAGAGCAGGGAGCCCGATGCGGGGCTCGATCCCAGGACCCTGGGATCATGACCTGAGCTGAAGGCAGACACTTAACGACTGAGCTACCCAGGCGCCCATATATTTATATATAACTTTAAACATATAAAGCAATATTACTTTCTTGTAGTAAAATCAAATATAGGACAGTACAAGTACGTTTTGTGTTCTCTTTCGTTGACTCTTCTGCATGCCTTCCAAATCATAAAAGAATGCTCTCTCTCCATCTTACCATAATAACTATTTCTTTGTATATTTATTAACTTAGCAAACTTCACATGAGTTTTTATGACAGTAAGAATGACTACTAGCTTTTTCCAAACTTAATTTTGGATTTGGAAAAGGGAAAAAAAAGTGTTATTGTTGAAGGCATAAGAGTTTTAAAGATGGGAACAATATGCCTATTTGACTAATAGATGTGGGCCCCATGATTTATACGGAGAGAAAACAAATTTGTAAAGTTGAAGGACATTCATACAGTTGGCAAACTGGACGTATTCCAAGATATACATTAGATTTCATCTAATTTCTCCCTTGCTAAATTAAATCACAAAACCATGACCTTAGGTCACTAGAGTAATACTTCAGATATGAGTCCCACATTTATTCTTGATGCCAATAGGGAGTCAGAAACTGGATTAGATAATAAGGGAAAAAATTTACTGGCAAATTAGACAAATCTCTAATAATATGACATATCAATGAAATCTCTCCTTGGAAAGTACACATGCAAATTGTAACATCAGAAGACTAATTTCCCCTCAGTGATAGAAAGGAATTAGAAGTGCAGCAGATGTAGACCCGGCACAGAGATTGGAGAGTTAATATTTCCAGGCAGGTAAGATCATCTACTAAGTCAAGTGCCAGTAAAGGATGTACATTGCCTTTTTCCTTGATGTAACTCTTCCAAACCTCCTAAGGGCTGATGTGGTTCCAGACCCTTTTTTCCTTCCCATGTTCCATCACTGCTGAATTCTTTCCTAATGCTTTTGGAAAGCAGAACCTATTCCCAATTTAAGGGTTTGTTGTGGGAGCCTGCAATGGCTATCAGTAGTAACCTAGAGTTTGTGCTTCAGAGAGGGCAAGGTTAAATGTCATCCTGCCCGGAGGCTCATGTTTGGATTAAAACAGTATTAAAGAGGGCACGTTCTGCATGGAGCACTGGGTGTTATGCACAAACAATGAATCATGGAACACTTCATCTAGAACTAATGATGTAATGTATGGGGATTAACATAATAAAAAAAATCCTCATGATTATTAAAAAAGAAAATCAGATCACCTTAACTCTGCAACTCACCATTCTGTGGTTATTTCAGTCCCATGTATTCTATAAGAAGGCAGGCTGTGCAGGTCCTCTGCACAAAGTTAGTTTTCCCTTTTAGGGGGAATGACTTCTTTTTGCCTTAGGAAAATTGCTTATTCTCCTCTGACAGTCTGCTTTGTGGCATGGATTTTGGAGCATCAGGTCTCCGATGTGTGACTCATGGACTAATATGACCAAAATAACTAGGACAAATCTCAACAGACCATGTGTTATAAGATATCAACTCTAGTCACAGAGAGTCAAGTAAATACTCAACTGTCCTCAAAAGGGATTTGTGTAGCCCTTCCCCCTCCTTTTTCACCTGCCATAAAGTTTGCTTCTCTTAGTTTGAGGAAATCAGGTCAACCCAAATCAGGCTCCCAAATCGGAACTTCATTAGGTCGTAGCAGTTCAGTACTCAACAAAGTTCAAAAGCCTCATGTGTTTTATTCAAACACTTAAAAATAAGGCAACTGAGTCTTCTGATCTTTATATAAAGATCTTATATATATATATTTATATACTTAAATGTTGATCTGTGATCTGTTCCTATGGAAGGGGAGGCTAGATACCAGGAAGACAAAGATAGTGAAGAAAGGAAACAAAAAAAGGGTGGGGGTTCATGCAGGGCTAGCCTAACACTCTGCAGAAATATTAAGCTGCACAGGGCCAGCAGCCCCCAACTGTTTACTCTCTCAGCCTCAAATTTCAACTATCAAAGTCATCAATAGGTTAGATAACAAAGACTGATGACTTGTTTTCTCAAACGCCTTACTTGAAATGCACAAGTCGCTTCAGATGGGTTTTCTATCTCCCTCTTATTAGCGTAACAGCAGAGATTAGTTTATAAGATTAGGGAGTTAATCTGATATCTCAGTGCCCGGGGGAATAAAATATAAAATGGATTAATTTCAGAGTATGACAGGATATGACAATGATGAATAGTGGGAAATGGAAAGCAGGATAAAGTGGTGAGGTCTGACGTCTGTCAGGGCTTCAAGAGGCATATTTTCATCCAGAATGCAATCCAAAGTTTTAGAAGTTCTGATGTGATAAATTTTTCAGTGATGCTCTGCTCACAGTTTGATACGCCCACACACACCCATCCTGTTACCAAGCTGAGAAAAGACATCTATAACTCATCTCTTTCTGCGACAGTTATATGTTTATGCAACATTAGGTCATTCTCTCTGGGATGTCAGTTCTCTGACACCCTGGGACAACAGGCCGTCTGATATTTAAAATAAGGAAAACTCTATCTCAGCTGTAGCACTGACTTCTGGCTCTGCTATTTCCTCTTTCCAGCACCATCCTCAGATTATTGACTCTCTTCAGCTTAGCATAAGTACCTCCGTGGGTGGCCTATTTCTGATGAAGATCAACTACTTTTTGGCTTCAGTATAGAATATTCTCTTCTGTGTCTAATTCCCTAATAAGGTCAGCTAGTTCAGGGTGAACGAGTGAGTGTTGAAAGCCAAGGAAGATGGACTAGAAGACAGAGATGTTCTGCTGCCTCTGAGAGTTCTCCTTACACCGAGACAGGCCTGTCAGCACTGGCTTACATAGCATGATTTCAGAGGCACAGAGTTGGTCTCTCTGGTCTACGGAAATATGTGCGATGCTCTAGACAGAAACTGGGGAGAAACAGAAGAGCAGAGGGGAAATGTACAGGAAGCAGAGGCTGAAGGCCACAAAGACAATCGCCTGCTTTGGAAGAGTCCTGCTAATCAGACTTGCCTGAAATGGAAAGCAATTACAGCCAGTTTCTTTGAAAGGCCAGCTTGGGCTTTGCCCATAGCATTAAATTCTTAGTGAATTTCTACCTCATTGACCCAGGGGGGCCTCAAACTCTGAGATCAATACTTTAGTAACAAAGCTGGTGCCAGACAGTGCTGGATAGAAGGCTGGATTCCAACTGAAATGAAATGTAAAGAAGCTTTTTTGGTAATTCCTGGTCCTACTATTTTATTCTCTCTGCCATTAAGTGATATATGATGATCCCTCAGCAGCTCTGTGTGTTATTCAATCACCAGGGAACAGACCACACAGCATCTGAAGTTAGAAGTGTTTGCTTGTGCCAGTGTATCAGCTTGTTGCCAAAACGCTTCTGGCTAAATCATGTTGAGAAGATAAGCTTGTAAAGTCAGGATATGGCTGCAAAATGCCATATTTTCTCCTTTGGGAGCCCCTGAGGGTTTTATCTGTTGTCAGGACACTGTTAATTCAGTGGGAGCCTGGCTGCCTTGTACTTCAGCATTCAATTCTCTGAGATGTTCCAGGAAGAGAGAGAGAGATCAACTGGCAAAGTTTCTCTGGAAACTGATTTCAAAGTGTTCATGAGGCAATTCTAGATTGGTTCTTTTTATTAAATATGTGGTTTCCAACTCTATGTATTTAGCATAGTAGCAGTACTAGTGGGATTTATAATAAAATACTCTTGGGAATGTCATACAATTCATAGAAGAGACTCAGACTCAAGTTCTGTTTTGTTTTTTTTTAAATTTTGGGCCCCCGAATGCTAATAGCAGAGGACTACTATTGCCTATCCAATTAGCCACAGGATTTAGTTAAGGTATATCTAAAGGGTCTATTACTGCAAAGGGTGGGGTGGCGGGGGAAGAAGATTCCTTGAACACTTTCTTTGTACTCTGTGCTATTTTAGGAATTATACTATACGACCTCATTTAGTTTTCAACAACTTTAGGAATTATCTCTTTTACATAGATAAGAAAATTGTCTCAGAAACATAAAACTCTCCAAAGGTCACAGTTCCTAGAAGAAACAGAATTTATATGCAGGTAATGACTCAAAAACCCATGTTCTTTCCACTGTAGCTTGTTTCTTTAAAAGTTTCTCTCTCAGGGAAAATACCACAGAATCTACTGCCTGGCTTAGTATCTTCATCAGAATCTGGAACTAATTTTCTAACAAATTGGCATGTAGTAGGCTGAGCAGCATGCCCACAAGCACAGTTGTGTCCAATAAGACCGGGTGAAGAACACGCCAGAGGAGAAATAAAACCCCAGCGTGGCCAGAGAGGTGTAGCCTCTTTGATGAGTCACGGTCAGAGGCACAGCCAAATTTGGCCTCTCTTCTTTCTGAGCCAGAATAAGCTCTGCATTTGCCAGCTCTGTTGTTGGTGTCTTCTTTGTTTCCCGGAAGGCAGGGATATATGAAAACACCAACTTTGTTAAAGGAGTAATTCTTTTAAAAAGGTAGTGTGGAGTAGAAAGCACACCCCACTAGGATGCTAGAGATCCAGGTTCTACCCAAGAGAATGGGAAACAGTTTCACACCTAGTCTGGCTTGTTGAGCTGAGAAAGATTGTTAAGTCAGGGTCAAGCTCATCAGGCAAGAGTGCTGGGCGTGCATGACTGCAGGGCAGGGAAAGGTGGTACATACCACATATCTACCATTCTTTTTCTAGTCCTTCCTCCTTCCTCCTATCTATTAACTTGATGACTTCTGGCACTGATTCAGCATCTTAAGGCCTTTGTAAAATGGGGACAATGGCAACTTCTTCATCTACAGGGAGAGCAGCTAGGCCAGCTGATCTCTTCAGGTCTGTTTCAGCTGTGAGGTTTAAGATTCCATTTTCCAGCATAAACCTTAGCACTGGATGGGCTTTAATGGGGTTAGTCACTGGTGGCTTTAAAAATGATATGACTTTTAAAAGGGCAATTGCAATTTTAAAATGATTCTGGTTTAAGTCAAAGAGATGAACAATATATCAATTCTTTCTTCATATCAGAAGAACACTGAGGAAGTCTATGAAATGGCTAAATTAATTATAGCCTGGGTTCACTAGCACAAAGAAAATTATTTAGGAATATATAGAAAGGTAGGGGGGTATTCTAAATATCTATGCAGATTTTGAGTCTTATGGAAATAACATTGTGAGAAAATAAAAACCTCATTACAGCCTTGTCTTGAGAAGAAACAGAGATGATGTTTCCTTTGTGTGAAATGTTCAATGAAGAACACTTCTCACTGCTTTCAATACCCATGCTCCATGCAATCAATACAAAATAGGCTCAGAATTGCTTATTACAGGTCTATGGCTTACCTGGGATCACAGAGAAATTTGGTTTTCTCTCCTTCTTCTCTCCAGATAAGCCATTCTCGAAAAGAAGGATGTACAAACATACGAGTCATGTCTCTGCGCTTGATTAGGAACATGGAGAGGTTCTCCATTCTCTGCTGAAAATCCTCCCATTCTAGGGTGCCTTCAATGCTACCAGCATTGATGGCCTGGAAGATATGTTCATCAGTGAGTGGGTGCAGAGAGGCCACTGCCACATTCAGGAGAGGCATCACCCGGTCAAAGGAAGACTGGGTTGGGAACTTCATATTGCACTGGAGTAAATAAACCTCAGAGAGCGAAACAGGAACTACTTTGTAGCTAGAGCTCTTTAACACTAGATAGCCTTTCTCTATGAGGTCAAATGTGAGTTTCAGGTATAGATAGGACCCTTGACTGAGGGTCTTGAGGTGAGAACTGAGTTTGCCAAATGTAGTATTGTCCATTTTGCCATTAAGTGAAATGTTATTCTGGATCTCTGAGCTGCTGTGTATCCGGTGCAGGATGTAAGCCTGCAGATCCTGGTCTATGGCTTCATTCTCTTCTAGTCGATCCAAAAAAATCCTATGGAAAGGCAGCAGCTTGGTAATTTCCTAAAACAGATGGAGAGAGAGAGAGAGACAGAAAGACCTTCAGTTTCCCCTAACTCTTGTGATACACTCTGAGGTCCACACATTTATTCTAAACTTCCGAGTGGCCAAAGAGGGAAATATGATCAAGTATTAGTATGCATAAGTAAAAACAAATTTGTTGCACAGAGGGGACACAACTTTTCCTAACATTGAGACTTGAGATAATTTTTTATTGGTCTTCACAAAGGGTACTTTAGGAGTGATTTAATAGTCAATATTCTAAATTACACCCCTAACATAAATAGAAAGTGGAGTGCCATATAACTCTTTTGTTACAATCTTAGTGTAAATCATGGCATAACATCCAAGTACAATTCAATAAGAGAAATGCACAAGGACTCAAAGAACACCATATAAAAATGTGCCTTTCTAACCTTCCTAATAAGATGACTACATTTTAGTGAAGACTTTTTGGAGATGCTTAGCCTAAAGGAATACTTCTAATATGCTTGGTACCTTGGTGATCTGCTTGGAAATTATACTGGGGAAAGGTGATAGGGCTTTGTGGTTACTTATGCTCTGGATGCCATCTTATCTGCACACAGACTTTGGTCCTGCAAGTATCCTCTTTCTTCTGCATCAATTTTTTCTTCTTTACTGGATCACACAGACGAATGGCACCACAATCCCTCCCCCCAGCTACTATCCTAAAACTCTGTCCCCATTTTTAGCAAAACTTCACAGAAGAGTTTTCTCTACTTCTCTCTCTTGTTCCTCCTTCCCATTCTGTCCTCTCTTTGTTGCAATCAGATTCAACACCGCATCATTTCACTGAAATGATTCTTGTCAAGGTTTTATGTAATCTTCACCTTGCCTGGATGAGGCCTAACCTGTGTTTCCGGCTTAGTCCTCTCCCCTGAGCTCTCATTGTATACGTTGGTCTACTCGACATTTACATTGGAATGTTGTATAGACAAACTTCACATGACTAAATCAGAACTAATGAATTTTGCCCCCTGCCACAAAACCTTCCCATGTCAATGAACCGCATTACCACCAACCCCACCACCAAATTATAGGCCTCTATGATCTTTCTCTTTTCCTCATACTGGTATTTACCCAATTGTGCACCAAAATCCCATGTTTTGCTTTTGAATCTTCTCTCCTGACCACCCCACATTCAGCCCATCATTAAGTCCTTTTGATTCTCCTTCATAGTATAGTCCAAATACGACCACTTCACAGGGTCCCTACCATGACCACTCTAGTCTAAGCCTTTCCCCTATACTGCTCCTATTCTCGATCCCCTACCTTTTATTATCTTTGTGGCCAGCAGCCAAAGAAATCTTTTAAAAAGGTAAATCAGATCTCATTATTTTGCCAGGCTCCTGGGAGAGGGCTTTCCCATGGCCCTATCTAAAATAACTATAATTCCCATTTATCTGTTTATCCTATTTTATTTGTCTTCAGAACACCAATACTACCTAAAATTTTAATATATGTTTAATTTTTCACTTAGTTTTTGTTTGTGTTCCTCACTGGAATATAAGCTTTATGAGGGCAGGGATATAGTTTGTCTTGTTTACTGCTCTATCTTCAGCTCCTAGAAAGTGCCTGACACACTTGAAGTACTTCAGAAATGTCTGTGGAAATAATGAATTATCAAATATGAGGGTTCTTTTTTTTTAAAGACCTGTGAATTATTTCACTGTCAGAGCTGAATGAAAATAAGAAAATTCTTTGTCAAAGTGAATGAAGTATCTGGGAAGTTATACAGGTCTTGATTTATGAGGACACTGAAATTTTGACTTTGTAGATTAATATGTATAGTAGTACATATTTTTTCCTGTCCTTTGGCACAGCTGAAAAGTTAAAGTCATCTGCTCATCAAGTCATACTTAAAATGTCTTTTGACTCTGCACATGGCATTATGTAAAAATACAAATGAGGATAACATCTCCTAAGCATACATTTAGTAAAACTAGTCAGAGATTGTGTTCCTGGAAGTTTCTTTTTTTCATCCTTCATTTTTAACAATCAAGTTACTGACCAGTAACAGTAGATTACATAATTTTTAGTTGTAAAGATGCATTTACATTGATTCATCCACATTCTTTAATTTAAATTACTTTGAGATTAACAACAAACATCTGCAAGGTGGTGGCCAGCATTATAAGTATAGTTTCTGATTGAAGAAGGCAGCAAAGCTAATTGGGCAACATGCAGAAATACTACTAAGTCCCTGGGAATGGGGAAAAAGAAGGAGAAACTGTTTTCTGTACACTATTAATTATTACAAGTGGGTTGTATCGAAATAGTGGGATAGGTGTGTAATATGTGAGACTTTGATGTTCAACAAACAAGGCAATGGTTAGGCAAAAAAAGGTTGTGAAACTGTTCCAAACCAAGTATGAATATGTAAGGAATAGGGTATACCAACTCAACTACAACGAGAACAAGGTTTTATGTAACCTTGTGAGAGATTAGGTGAAGTTATTTATCCTTAGCCCATATGTCTTTGCAGGCTCAGTCCCACATTTCTAGTCCTTCTTCTAGGCCATTAAGTGATCAGTGAGTGAGGATGGAAGGTAAAAAAGATAAAAAAAAAAATCTTATCTCCCAGTTGTAGTACATTTCATCTAAAGCCTTAATGCTGCCAATATTTCTTAGAGGACGGCATACACCGTCCTGTTATAGAAAAGTTGTCTGAGTTGAAGCAGAGGCGGGAAGGAGAAAATCTGACTCTAAATGGCAGACAGAACTGGGTTTTACATGGCATTACATGATAAAAAAAAAAAAAAAGTAAAACAAAACTCAAACAGCAAATTAGAGTGTTAGGGATGTAATTTGCATTGCTGTGCTCAGGACAAAGTCTAGAAAAATGGACCTTCTTTTCATTTGATTTTGAGGGACACTTTATCAAAACTTATCCAGAGCAATGGGAATGGGAATCTGAACTAAGAGAGTCATACACAGAGACTGGACTGAGATCATCTGATCTCTCACTCCCAAAATATACTCTTTGGGAATTATTCTTGCTAGTGCTCTAGGACATGGTAGAGGTTTAAAAAAACTCATCACTAAGGAACAAGGATCTAGAACTTTTTCTGTTTAAGTACTCTCCAAGAGAAATAATATATGGTCCCAAAGCAAACAAACACATACCTGTAAACTGGTCCTAACTGTTACAATTAGTTTGAGCCAAGAAGGAAATTTTCCAATCATTTTACTCAGAAATGAAACAATTGTGTCCCCATAATCCGGTTTGTGAAATTCTGCTTCATTTAATCCATCAATTAGGATGATGAAATCTTCATCTGGGATTTTTCTCTCTGAGACAGAAAAAAACAGATTACTTAATAATTACCAAGTGGATAACTGAGTTCTTTTTGGGTCTTTGATCACGTATCTGTTTGGGGAAAAAAAAAAATTAGAAAAGATCTCTTATGTGTTTACTAAATGCTCAGGGTACATAATTTATTATAAAGACAAAGAATAATTCATCTAGTGAATTCATTTTGTTTTTACCAGGGCTGAAAGTTTTGTTACATCTGTAATGTATGAAGTGTATGTATCATCATCATCTCCCCCATGTTATCATTTGTGAGACAGCCTGACCATGACATTTGTGAAAATCTGCACATGGAAATTCATTTTTCTCCCATACTTGAAAATGCTGAAAACAATGTGTTGGTTTTTTCTATCTGATAGCATTTAAGAGAACAGAGTCACATGTTCCTTTGGGAACCACCCTCCCACCGGCGCCCCCACGAAAAAGGTTTAATGTGAAGTCCAAAACAGTATATATGACTTGATGTGAATGTGTAGTGGGAAGGAAGGGTGTGGAACAGAGAAAAGGAATCCCAGCCAACAGAGAGATCTCAACTAGGCAGGTTGGATCCCAAGATCTTACAGAACTAGCAGCTTCCTAGACTATACCTAATGCAGCTTCAATGGGACCAGACACTTGTGTGATCTTCCCAGGAGGAAGGAGTCAATGGGAAAGACAAATGCCTGCCAGTTTTGTGTTTAGTTCCCTCCTGAACTCTATACTCTACTCTCCTAACTTGATAAAATCCGTTGATCTTTAGGGCGAAGCTGTAGAAAAGGGCTTGGTGGGTTTTCAGGCTTCCACTCTCGTTAAATGCTTAGTGATTCTTGAACCACAGTGAACAAATCAGAGATTTAAAAAACCTTAGGTTGAATGCACACGTTAGTACAAATGAATTTTAAGTAAGAAGTAAAAATCACTACATTTGACCCTAAACAACATGGCTTTGAATTGCACGGGTCCACCTACATGTGGATTTTTTTAGAGAAATACAGTACAGTACTGTAAATGTATTTTCTTGTATGATTTTCTGAGTAACTTTTTTCTCTAGCTTACTTTATTGTAAGAATACATTACATAATACATACACCATACAGAATATGTGTTAATTGACTATGTTATCGGTAAGGCTTCAGGTAAAAAATGGGCTATTAAAAGTTAAATTTTGGGGGAGTCACAAGTTGTATGCAGATTTTTGTCTCTGTAGGTGTCGGTGCCCCTAACCTCTGGGTTGTTTAAGGATCAAGTGTGGTTAGTATGACTTGACAGGTTCTTAAGGGAGGAAAGCAGGGGGAAGAAAAAAGTCACTGAATACCTGAAATGGAACACAGGTTACATCTGAGGAGGAAAAGAGTAAGTTGGGGACAAAAGGAAAAGTCTGTGGACTTCTGTACAAGATTGGCTCTTTTAAAAGAGTCAAGACCCGGGGCGCCTGGGTGGCTCAGTTCGTTAAGCGACTGCCTTTGGCTCAGGTCATGATCCTGGAGTCCCAGGATCGAGTTCCGCATCGGGCTCCCTGCTCGGCAGGGAGTCTGCTTCTCCCTCTGACCCTCCTCCCTGTGATGCTGTCTCTCATTCTCTCTCTCTCAAATAAATAAATAAAATCTTAAAAAAAAAAAAAAGAGTCAAGACCCATCAAAAATACATATTTTGGTTTTCTATTTGAAAATATGCAGATTTTTTTCATGATTAATAAAACTTACTATTTTCCCCCCAAAGTACAAGCTTTATATTTATAGCAACTTAATTTCAATATTGTAAGGACTATAAGTCAGTTCTCAAATTATTAAGAGTTTTAACTATTACTTTCAACTGGTGACTTCCTGAAATGAACTATGGATTCCAGCTCTATTGACAATGATTACTAATGAAATGACATCTTTGATGACATAGTACTAAGAAAAAAATATTATTCCTAAGAATAGGGAAGTCCAAAGAATTAGGGAAGAGAAAAAAGTTGTTTGGAACTAATGGACTGACCCACAAAAGTGGGGGCACCATCACCTTGCCCCACCAAGTGGTGTGCTGAAGCCATCCTGTACTGGTCCAGGAGAACCCACTGCAGTATTTTTAAAAGCTGGTTGTTAAGCAGCCTGGTAGCCTGAAATTAGCCGAGGCGAGAATATTTATTTACACAGTGGAAATGAGCAAATACTACAAGCTCTCCTTCTCCAGCTGGCTGTTAAAATTTTATCAACACACCACTGCCTGCCCAACTTCAATTATACCTCCCTTAACTTCACCCAGACTCCTTCATCAGAAAGCCAGGATCTTCCAGTGGAGAAAAAGTCTGGTGATAATGCATCTGCTGGGATTTTCTTTGGGAAAAACATTTCAAACACATTCTTAAGCATAAAGATCAAGAACATGCTCTAAATTGTTATCTAGACATTTTAATGAATGAAATAATTCCATTGCTGATAAAATCAAATTTTCATTTACATAAATTCCTAGTAGATTATATTATTCTTGCCAAGAGTAAAGCAGACAATATATCATTTCTTTTTTTAAAAAAAGGAAATATGTCCCACTTAAGATAATTATATTGTTCTCAATCTTGGCTATTTTTTCCTTTTTTTGGAGATTTGCTTCCTTGAAGAAGTTACTTAGAAGTCACCTATTAATATAGGTGATATGAAGGAAGTATCAAAAATATTTCATCTGTTGTTGGCGGGGATGCGGAGAAAGGGGAACCCTCCTACACTGCTGGTGGGAATGCAAACTGGTGTAGCCACTCTGGAAAACAGTATGGAGGTTCCTCAAAAAGTTGAAAATAGAGCTACCATACAATCCAGCAACTGCACTACTGGGTATTTACCCCAAAGAGACAAATGTAGGGATCCGAACGGGTACGTGCACTCCGATGTTTACAGCAGCAATGTCCACAATAGCCAAACTGTGGAAAGAGCCAAGATGTCCATCGACAGATGAATGGATAAAGAAGATGTGGTATATATATATATACAATGGAATATTATGTAGCCATCAAAAACCCCGAAATCTTGCCATTTGCAACAACGTGGATAGAACTGGAGGGTGTTATGCTGAGCGAAACAAGTCAATCAGAGAAAGACATGTATCATATGACCTCACTGATATGAGGAATTCTTTATCTCAGGAAACAAACTGAGGATTGCTGGAGTGGTGGGGGGTGGGAGGGATGGGGTGGCTGGGGATAGACATTGAGGAGGGTATGTGGTATGGTGAGCGCTGTGAATTGTGCAAGACTGTTGAATCACAGATCTATACCTCTGAAACAAATAATATATTATATGTTAAAAAAAGAAGAAGAAGATAGCAGGGGGGGAAGAATGAAGGGGGGTAAATCGGAGGGGGAGATGAACCATGAAAGACAATGGACTCTGAAAAACAAACTGAGGGTTCTAGAGGGGAGGGGGGTGGGGGGATGGGTTAGCCTGGTGATGGGTATTAAAGAGGGCACGTTCTGCATGGAGCAATGGGTATTATATGCAAACAATGAATCATGGAACACTACATAAAAAACTAATGATGTGATGTATGGTGATTAACATAACATAATAATAAAAAATATTTCATCTGTTAAGAAATAAGGACATCATGTTTATCTAAGATTACCTTTTTTAGGATTCAGAAAAATAAATGTAAAGGATTTCCAAATGGTACTAATATTGTAAAACAACGAGAAGTATTCCTAAAAAATTTCCTTTTCCTTTGCTAAATGGTAAGATATCTGTTATAAATTTAAGAGATGAGGCCTTAATGATCTTTAGATTTCACCTCTCAAATGCAACTAGCCTTACAAGAATGCTTCTGCATGTTCATTTCCAAATTTCTGCAGGTTAAATACATACTCTATCATCAGTAGCTTTAAAAGATTTTACAGACAAATGAAAATTAAAAAAAAACTGGGGACCAACAAAGGATTGCTACTTCTTATTTATTATTTTTTTTAAAGGAGGCTTTATACCCAACGTGGGGCTTGAACTCACAACCCCAAGGATCATGAGTCACATGCTCTGCTGCCATGCGCCCTGCCATGTAAGAACATTTAAAGTGCCACTACCATCTACTGTCACCATTAGTTCATAGAATAAAAATATTTTAATATTAAAAAAAAACAGGAAAGACAACAAATTCTAGGCTGTTTCTCTTTTCTTATTTTGTAATGGGACTAAGGAAAACTTCAGATGGACTGGTGCTTAGGAGCCATTGTTCTAGCTGACAAGTCCCTGGAAAAGTTTCTAAGCCCTCTAACCTTTGTTTTTATTCCCTTGTAAAACTGTATTCACCAGGGATTCCCTACTGCCCTCGCTTATATGTACACTTAAATGCTGGAACTGACTTGCTTATTAGCAGCCCCATTCTGACACTCTGCCCCTGAGAGAAATAAGAATTACAGAGACTGCAAGAGAAGAGATGGTAGCTAGTACCATAGTCAGAACTAAATCCTACTGCATGGGATTTTACTAGTATACTGTATAAGAACTATCAAAAGTGAAAAAAAAAAAAAAAAGAATTATCAAAAGTGAAAGCAAGGCTCATATCAGACAACATTTTGTTCAGAAAAGCTGTACATGTGAATTATCTTCCTTTTATTTGTGGTAACAAATTAGTATCTCCTTTCATTGCATATCGATGGCTGAAGCAAAAGCTCACCAGGAAACGTCAAAACTTTTTCATTTGTTTTGTATGTATGTGTTTTATTATTTAAAAAAAAATTTTTTTCGAGCGAGAGCATGCACATGCACACACAGAGTAGGGCAGAGGGAGAGAGAATCTTAAGATGGCTCCACGCCCAGTGTGCAGAGCCCGATGCAGGGCTCGATTTTATGATCCTGATATCATGACCTGAGCCGAAATCAGGAGTCGGATGCTGAAACAACTGAGCCACCAGGCATCCCTGTATATGTTTTAGCCATCACACTTGTAGAACCTTTAAGTATTTTGAAAATATAGACTTTCATTTTTTAAAAAAAGATTTTATTT
The DNA here is from genome assembly GCF_011800145.1 of Mirounga leonina. Lineage (NCBI taxonomy): Eukaryota > Metazoa > Chordata > Mammalia > Carnivora > Phocidae > Mirounga > Mirounga leonina. Next base: position 15,031,322 of record NW_023270494.1, read on the forward strand.
ATTTGAGAGTTAGCAAGTGAGAGAGAGAGAGAGAAAGAGAGAAAGAGCACGAGCAGGGGGAGAGGGAGAAGCAGACTCCCCACTGAGCAAGGAACCCAATGCAGGCTCAATCCCAGGACCCTGGGATCACGACCTGAGCTGAAGGCAGACACTTAACGACTAAGCCACCTAGGCACCCTATGACTTTCATTTTTTAAAAGAAAAATGTACAATTTGCAATCTAGCTTCTGTATCTAAACTGAAAATGTTTTCCACTGAACTTTCCTGGAAAGAAAGCTTCAGCTACTTTTAAAAATTCTCTTATCTTAAAAATTATTGCAATAAAATTTATTTAGTTAATTGTGAAGATCTTAACTGTACACTTTGATCAGTTTTGACAAATATGTATATATACTCATGTAACTAACATCCCAATCAAAATATAAAACATTTCCATCATTCCAGAAAGTTCTCTTAGATTCCCTCCCAATCGTCAATAGGCAATCACTCTTCTATCACCATAGACTATTTACATTTGCTTCTTTTGCTTAACATCATTTTGAGATTCATCTACTTTGTTGAGCATATTATTAGTTTATTTCTTTTTAATATTATGAAGTATTCCATTGAGTGAATATACTACAATTTGTTTATCCATTCTTCTGTTGATGGACATTTGGGTTCTATCCAGTTTTTAACTACTATGGATAAAGCTGCTATGAACATTCTTGTACAAGTCTTTTTGTAGACATATGTTTTCATTTCTTTTGGGTAAATACATAGGCATAGAATTTCTTGGTCATAAAGGAGATTTATATTTTAACTTTATAAGGAACTGCCAAATAGTTTCCAAAGTAGTTGTACCACTTTATACTCCCACAGCAATGTGTGAGAGCTCCAGTTGCTTATCACTGTCACTGACATTTGATGTTCGACCTAAAAAATTTTAACTATTCTAGTGGGAGTAAATTGGTGTCTCATTTTGATTTTAATTTGCATTTTCCTGATGACTAATAATGTTAAACACTTTTTCATGTGCTTGTAGGCACACTTGTGTGTCTTCTTTTGTGAAGTGTCTTAATCTTCTGTCCATTAGGATTATGTTGAATCTACAGACGAGTTTGGGGAAAAATTCTAATCTACAAACATGGTGTATTTTTTCCATTTACTAAGTTTTTAAATTTCACTCTGCAATGTTTTGTAGCTTTCACTGTGGAGGTCTTATACATCTTTCGTCAAATTTTTTTCTTAAGTATTTTGATGCTACATAAAATATTGTTTGTTCCAGTTATCTACTGCTGGATCAGACAGGTAGGGGTTAAATGGCTGTGCTGAAATCATCTGGAACAAAAACTCCAATGTCAAGGCAGTCAACTGGAACACTTACGTTGGTTTGTACTTCTTTACTTTTTATGTGACAATGCAATCCTCCAAAAGCAAGTGTTTCAGTGAACAAGATGGAAACTGCATGGACATTTATGACCTAGCCTCAAGATGTCACATACCATCACTGTATAGTAGTCTACTGGTTGAAGCAGTCACAAGCCTACTAAGATTCAAGAGGAGGAGACAGAGACCCCCAACTCTGGGTAGGAGGAATGTCAAAGACTTTACAGCCATCTTTTAAAACTGCCACACTACTGGGGCACCTGGCTGGCTCAGCTGGAGGAGTGTGTGACTCTTGATCTCAGGGTTGTGAGTTCAAAGCCCACGTTGGGTATAGAGATTACTTAAATAAACAAAAAAACTTAAAAAAAAAAAACCTGCCACACTACTTTTTAAGTTTCAGTTTTTAATTGTTTTCTGCCAGTATAAAAATACAATAGATCTATGCATTTTGGCCTTATAGCCTGGAGTTCTATATTTATAGTTCTAGTAGGGTTTTTTCTTTTGTAGATTCCTGAGAGTGTTTCAGGTACATAATCTACAAATAAAGACAGTTTTATTTCTTCCTTTTCAATCTTTACTATTTGCTTGTTTGCTTTCTTCTTGTGGTAGCTTGGACTACCAGTGGAATGTTGAATATTTAATATAAGTGGTGTGAGTGAGGGAACATTCTTGTCTTATTCCTGATATTAGGGGGAAAATATTTAACATTTCATTGTTAGCTGTGTGTTTTTTGGAGTTTTCCTTTATTAGACTAAGTTTTCTTCTATTCCTAGTTTGCAGAAAGTTTTTATTGTTTTTTTTTTTTTAAAGATTTTATTTATTTATTTGACAGAGAGACACAGCGAGAGAGGGAACACAAGCAGGGGGAGTGGGAGAGGGAGAAGCAGGCTCCCCGCAGAGCAGGGAGCCCGATGTGGGGCTCGATCCCAGGACCCTGGGATCATGACCTGAGCCGAAGGCAGATGCTTAACGACTGAGCCACCCAGGCGCCCCAGAAAGTTTTTATTGTTAATTGCAATATTTGGTCAAATGCTTTACTGCATTTATTGAGAAGATTATGTATGCAAAATTTTACATAAATATATATTTATATAAAGACATACAGATTTTCTCATTTATTCTGTTAATATGATAAATTACCCTGATAAACTTTCAAATGCCCTTCAACAGATGAATGGATAAAGAAGATGTGGTCCGAATATACAATGGAATATTAGCCAGCCATCAAAAAGGATGAATACCCAACTTTTGGGACTGGAGGAGATTATGCTAAGTGAAATAAGTCAAGCAGAGAAAGTCAATTATCATATGGTTTCACTTATTTGCGGAACATAAGGAATAGCACGGAGGACATTAGGAGAAGGAAGGGAAAAATGAAGGGGGGGAAATTAGAGGGGGAGACGAACCATGAGAGACTATGGACTCTGAGAAACTGAGGGATTTAGAGGGGAGGGGGTTGGGGGAATGGGCTAGCCCGGTGATGGGTATTAAGGAGGTAACGGTAACGCACTGCATGGAGCACTGGCTGTTATACGAAAACAATGAATCATGGATCACTACATCAAAAACTAATGATGTATTTTATGGTGACTAATATAACATAACATAATAAAAATAAAATAAAATAAAATAAAATAAATAAACTAACACTGCATTCCTGATCGAGTAGGACTAATTGATTTGCTCTTAGTTTTTTCAGGATTTTGCTATTATGGTCATGAGGAATACTGATCTGTAATTTTCTTTTCTTACGAGATCCTTACCATATTTTGTTTTCAGTGTAACACTTGTCTAATAAAACAAGTTGAGAAATGTTCCCTTCTCCTCTAGTTTTCTGAAGACATATGTGTATGATTGATATTATTTCTTCATCTTTTTAATTTTATTGTTTTTGCAGAAATATTTCTTCTTTAAATGTTGAAAACAATTCATCAGTGAAACCATCTCAGCCTAGAGTTTTTTGGTTGAAGATTTTTTTTTCCCTTTTAAATTACAAATTAAATTAAATAGGTAAGGGCTATTCAGATTTTCTATTTCTCCTTGAGTCACTTTTGGTAAGCTGTAATTTTTGGAGAATTTGTCCAGTTTATGTTGTTGAATTTATGTTATAAAGATGCTTGTAATAATCCCTTATTTTTTCTTTTTTTTTTTTAAAGATTTTATTTATTTATTTGACAGAGAGATAGAGAGAGCACAAGTAGGCAGAGTGGCAGGCAGAGGGAGAGGGAGAAGCAGGCTCTCCGCTGAGCAGGGAGCCAGACGCAGGGCTCGATCCCAGGACCCCAAGATCATGACCCAAGCCGAAGGCAGCTGCCTAACCAACTGAGCCACCCAGGCGCCCCTCCCTTATTTTTCTTTTAACGTGTATAGGAACTATAGTGCCATCTCCCTTTTATATCTGATGTTAATTTGAGTTTTTTTCTCATTTTCTTGATCAGTCTTGCTAGGGGTTTATTCATTTTAAATATTAATTTTTTTTCTATTTATTGATGTCTGTTCTTGATTTTACTCTTCTTTCTGCTTACTCTGGGTTTATTTTCCTCATTTTTTTTCTAGTTTATTACGTCAGAAACTTAGACATTGATTTTACACTATTCATTTTGAGATACTTTATCTTTCTCTGTGATTTCTTGTCTCATTGGTTATTTAGAAGTATGTTGTTAAATTTCTAAATATTTGGGGATTTTATTTGTATCGATTTCTCATTTAGTTCCATTATCCCAGATAACATTTTCTATAAGATTTTAATATTTTGAAACCTTCAGACTTGGTTTTATGGCCCAGAGTATGGTCCTTGTGTACTTGAGAAGAATATATATTCTGCAGTTATTGGGTAGCAGTCTATAAATTGTGAGTGGATCAAGTTGGCTGACAGTGTCATTGAAATCTACACACTTGGTTTTTATCTGCTTGTTCTAATACTTATTGAGAGGTGTTAAAATCTCCAGCTATGATTATTTGCCTATTTATCTCTTTAGTTCTATAAGTTTTTGACTCATGTATTTTTTTCACTTAAAAAACTTTATTTTGAAATTTTTCATTCTTTTAAAAAATATGTAGTAGTGAAGTACGGTTGATATACAATGTTGTATTTGTTTCAGGTGTACAACATAGTGATTTGACAATGATTCATGTAATTTGAGCCTCTGTTACTAGGTATATACACACTTAGGATTATTTTATCTTCCCAGAAATTGGTCTCCTTTTATGTTTATCAAATGGCCCTCTGGTAACATTTCTGGTCTTGAAGTCTGCTCTACCTCACATTAATATACCCACTCCAGCTTTCTTATGCCACATGGTTACATGGTATATATTTTTCTTTCTTTCTTTTTTTCCCATGGTATATATTTTTCTATCCTTTCACTTTCAATCTGTGTCTTTGTATTCACATAACCCTTTTGTAGATAGCATACTGTTGGGTCTCACTTTTTATTTGATCTGGTAGTTTCTGCCTTTTTTAAAAAGAAATGCTCAGTCCATTTAAAATAATGTAATTATTGATATGACTGACTTTAGGTATAGCATTTTGCTTTTCAAAAAAATTTAATTTGATTTGTGTTTTTGGTTCAGTTCTACAGCACAATGATTCGATATTTGTATAGTACACTGTGAAATGAAAACCACATGTCTAGTTAACATCTATCACCTTACAAAATTATAAACTTTCTTTTCTTGTGATGAGAACTTTTAAGACCTACTCTCTTAGCAAGTTTCAAATATGCAATACAGTATTATTAACTATAGTCACCATGCTGTATATTTCCATGACTTACAAATTTTATAACTGGAAGTTTTTATCTTTTGACCCCTTTCTTCCATTTCTCCCATACCCCACCTCCCACCTCTTGCAACCATCAACGTGTTCTCTGTATCTATGAGATTGGTTTTTGTTTTGTTTTTAGTTTTTTTTAGATTCCACATACAAGTGAGATCATACAGTATTTTTCTTTCTCTGCTTAACTTACTGCTTCTTTTTTTAGCAGCCTAACACAACATCCATTTTATTTTCTTATATTGCTTTTTTTTTAAATTTTAATTAAAATTTTTTTAAAATTGGAGTATAGTTGACACACAATGTTACATTAGTTTCAGGTTTATGACATAGTCCAACTTCTCTATACATTATGTATGCTTACCACCAGTGTAGCTACCATCTGTCACCATATAACACTTTTATGATATCACTTACTATAGTCTCTAAGCTGTGCCTTTTATCCCCACTTGTTCCATTTAAAAAAAAAATATTGTTTTTCTTTCCTGCCTTCTTATTGGTTGATAAAATAATTTTTTAGTATTTCATTTATTTTATAAATTGTGTTTTCAGCTATTGCTCATGATGGGGATTTTGTTTTAAAAGTAAGAACATGGGGGGCGCCTGGGTGGCTCAGTCGTTAAGCATCTGCCTTCGGCTCAGGTCATGATCCCAGGGTCCTGGGATCGAGCCCCAAGTCAGGCTCCCTGCTCAGCAGGAAGCCTGCTTCTCCCTCTCCCACTCCCCCTGTTTGTGTTCCTGCACTCGCTGTCTCTCTCTCTGTCAAATAAATAAATAAAATCTTTAGAAAAAATAAAAAATAAAAAAAACAAAAGAACATGGGGATCAGGTGGAATAATTAAATTCACTTAGAATAATATTTACCAATAAGGATATCTAAAGCTGCTTATGGGGACCTACATGAGCAGCAGACGTATCTAGAAGCAAAACTGAAACACGTGAGTCATGGCTGAAAATCTAGAGCTGGATCTGCAAGCATTTGGATATTCTCCTTGAATAAGTCGTAAGATGTAAATCCTCATATCACTGTCCTTCTTTCAAGGCACTCAGTATGTGAGCAATTTCAATGTTCACTTATTTGTTCAAACTTCATTTCCTGAAATGTGTTCAAGGTGGGGTAACCAATACGAAGGATAAAAGATGAAGGAGAAAAGGTTCCTAACTTCAGTAGCATACAATATAGTCAAAAGGATAGGATAGGTACAGAAATAACTAATTCTTATAAAGCACATAGTATCTGTAGTATCTGACATATAGTTCAATAAATGTTAGTAATAAAATTTTAAATTCTTATCATGCACATAATAATGTGTTCAGTACCCTAAATTAAAAACTGCAAAAAAAAAACCCACCTAATATCAATTTGGAAGAATACTGTATCTTACTAGAGGGTGGCAGGGGGATCAGCAGGCCTTTTATGAATGAGGTGGCATTTAAGCTGGTTATTGAAAGATGGGCAGAAGATTCTAATAGAGATGTAAGCAGAAGGCATAACAAGAAATGGAACAATGAGCAAATGTATGGAGGCAGGAACACGTAAGTGAGTGTTTAAGAGCCAGTGAGTATTTTACATGTAAACACGGGGTTCATACAGGTAAAAGTATATAGTGAGGCTGGAAAGTGGGTTTGGACCCATGCCATCAAGTACCTTATATGCTAGACTAAGAAGCTGGAAGTTAATTCAGTAGCAATAGGAAGTCAAGTTTCTGAACAGGGAAATTAGGTGATGAAAGTGATACTTGATGAAGCTTTATTTGAAAGGAGTACATAAAGTCTACAAGACTGCACGGATTGGGGCAGAGTTTCCCTACTAGGTATGTCAAGAATGGGTCAGAGGTGTGCTTAAACATGAATCTCTTTAGCCCTCAGGGCGCTGGGGGCTTGGCACAGCTGTAGCCTCAAGGCCAGTTATATCTAGCTCTAAGGAGTTGCGATTTTTTAGCTCAGTAGGCTATACAAGTTTTTATAATTTTCTAAGTGTGCTATGATATGAAAGAAGCATTAAACCAAAAACCCAGAGAAGACCAGGAAGGGTAGTAATATAGACATGATGCCATGAGCAACTGAAGGGCCTTTGGGGTAACAATGGCAGGAAGGAATTTGAGACTGATGGATGTGAGAAAACATCACGAAGGCAGAATTAGCAGGATGTAGACTGATCGTACAGAAAATACGCTTTAAAATATCTGTGGAGAAATTCCAAGATTTAAAAAAGTCCAGGGTACGGAGAAGCTAATAGGTAGTAGAGGTACACAGAGGTCATCAGAATTGAGAAGAGAAACTCTGATATCCAAGTAACTAGTATGGAGGTTGAAGTAACTGAAGACGGTGGCCAAGAGAAAGGAAATTATGGTCACTTTTTCTTACTGAGTACCTCCAAAACCTTCAAGAAAGATATAAAAGTCTCTCAGGAATAAACACAATTGCTCAGGAACCTCTTGCTCACTCAAGTCCTCTTCTCTGGCTTCCAGCACGGACTAAACACTGTTAAGAGGATGGGGCAGACATGGGCGAAGGAGGAGATGCTGGCGCATAGGCCACAGCTGACACCAGAATTGCAGAGGAAAGAGGGAGGAAGGGCATAAGCACGAGAGGGAGATGGGTTCCATTTTATTTATTTTTATTTTTGAATATTTTTATTGTTATGTTAATCACCATACATCATTAGTTTTTGATGTAGTGTTCCATGATTCATTGTGTATAACACCTAGTTTTTCCCATTTCTTAAAAATATCTTAAATACCTTTTAAATAGTTTTTAGTGGAAAGCTGAGGTTTAAGACATACACAGAGTTGGGCAGCCATGGATACCATTTTATTTTACCTGACTGTGGAGTAAAAAACAAAACAAAACAAAAACAAAAACAAAAAACCCCAAACACAGTGATGAGGTTTCTAACCATACAAACTCCACAACATGCAGTTGGAGCCATGGTTTTACTGATTTTTTGAATTCTACAGAAAGGACTAGAAGCTCTACTACTTTTAGTACAAGAAAAATGTATTCTATTTGGAAGCGAGAACGAGAATTTTTAGAGAGAAAGAAGGAAAGAAGTAGCAGTTCCTGTAGGAATTTTCATTTTTTTCAAAGTAAAATCTTTTCTCTGTTAACTGTATCCTACGGGACATCAGCTATGGCACATTTGGCTCTGGCAATGTGATAAAAATCATCATTTCTATGGCACACTCTAGGTGAACCTGGGCTCCAAAGCTTCCACCTTTCGCCTTCTGTGCACCCCATCTGTACCTTTGTGGAGATTCTCCAGGGGCTCCAGGACTCCCCTCCGGAAGGAGGCCATGGGGTCTTGAACACAGGACCGAAGGCTCAGCATGCTCTGTAAGTGAGGCTCCCGAAGAAGCTGCTCCCGATAGGCCGTCAGCTGAGGTGAGCGGCAGAGCAGGGCAGCAACATTGTGGACAAATTCTGGGACCAGGCAGGTGTAGGCATTATCTGCTTGGCAATAGTGATAGGCAACCACCTACAACAGAAAGATGAGAATGCGAACAGGTTTACCAGGAGCAAGAACAATAGCCATGGTTACTGTATGATCATTCTCTAACATTGTCTTCCGTCTCCCCATTCCTCAACTTCTTCAAGTAAAAACAAAAGCTGCTATCTCAGAAACTGCCTGATCTAAGATCAGAAATTTGATACACTATTTCTATCGTATACACATATCATAATTCACAATTAAAATTTATAAATGCAAATTGAGTTTTGGATTATAAGATTCCTTTGCAGAATTTGGGTTTTAGATTATAAGAAAAAGGAAACAAGCCTGAGAATAAAGATTTACATTTATCTCTCTAATATTTATTCAGCATGGAACAGTACAGGAAAAAGTCCAATCTTGTAATAAAAGCATTAGGAATAAAATGATCCCAGAAAAACCTTGTTAATCTCAATAAACACATATACTTACTAACTCCTTACTTTTAAAAATTAATGTTGTTGTAAATAGCTTTATAAAAAATAATTCAGATTTAAGAATTATCATTAGTATTTTCTAGCACCCAGACACAACCAGAATTAGATGACAGGAAAAAGGAAACGACTGAGATTTTTGTTAGCTGCAGGTCTTAAATTCAAAGAACTTGGAAAATGTGTGAGTCTTAATACCATCCATCCATCTGGGCTGTCTGGCTGGAACCTGGTTTTAACCTCTGGGTTTTTTGTTTGTTTGTTTGAATTTGCACAGAGCTCATTCCATACCTTCTGGTTGTTCTCTTTGCCTCAAGGGTAAGTGCAGAGGGTGATTTTAATCTACAGCACTCTGCTGGCTCAGTACTCATGAAAGTGAAGTGACTGAGGAGATAACATGAAACTGGCAGGGGAGATTCAGCTTGAATGTACGGAAAGTACTTGGCATGGTGCTCAGCACAAAGAAGGTGCACAGTGATGTCAGGTGATGCTGCCATCACCATCATCATCATTGCCTTCCCCTTCTCCTCCTCTTCCTCTCCATCATTATCATCATCGCTTTGTGCCTTTAGGCAGGTGAAAATTACCCTAGGAGTATTCATAGATATACTACTGGGACTCCAGCTCTTCTATCATCTCTCAGAAAACAGTCATCCACTAAAGTGTTCTATTTTGAAAAGACTCCTAATCTATAGGTATGGTCATTCTTGCTCTTTAACAAATACTAGAAATGTCACTTTTTTTTTTTAAACATTTTTTTTTTTAAAAACCTGAAATCCTTCTCATTAAGCACACAGAGAAATTTAATACTGGAAATGTTACTATCCATAGAAAGCTGAGGATAGGAATTGCTTATGAGTGAAGCAATGATATGTGAGCACAATATGGAATTGGAAATGAGAAATTATATCTAAAAAATCTCCACTCTTCTTTAGATAGATTGGCCATTGCTTTATTACCTATCTTGAGCACAATGTAAGGAACCAAAGAGAAAACCTGGCAGCAACTGATCTGTCCTCCCAATGAACAGTGAATGTCAGTGGTTATATCCACATGGATACAAATATCCACTTCATAAAAAGCAAACAGCAAACCTCTGAATCAATATGAACTTTCATCACATTTTACCTTGACTGCTTCCACATGTCAAAGTGAAGCACAGCTGAGCAATCAGCTCTAACTTACCCTTTGCCTAAAGTAATGGGATAGAAGTTTGAAGATAAAAATTCAGCAATTTAGGAAGAGGTTTTTCTTACTGATTTTATTAAAAATTATCTGTGCTAGGGGAGGGGTGTGGGGGGAAAATCATCTGTGCTCTTGGCTGAATGAGGTTTTATCTAACAAAGGACATTGCTAAAGTTACCCCTTCTGTGGCTACCTTTCTTTCTTTTAGTTTAAAATATAAAGTCTTGATCGCTTTGCAGAATTCAGGCAGAAAGACCATTCAACATTTTCACGAAATTTGCACTGTGGCTAAAAATAGGTTATTTACTAGACATTTCAAAGCAGTCATGTAGCATGTGTACATAGAACATGCACACATAGTAACTGACAAACACAGGTGCATTTGTCAAACCTATTTGGTACTTCCTCTAAATTGTCTATTGACATCATCTACAACTTTTCCTACATATACAAATAGGAAACAAGTCTGCTAATGTAGTTTTTTTTTTTCTTCAGTCTCTCATTGTACCAGTGTTCAGTGGTATTAGATTTTTCCCGGCAGCCTTGAGAAAATTATCATGGCCACCTATATTCAGTCACTATCATTCCAACTTCTTGGAAATGAATCAGAATTAGTCTACCTCCAAAATCAGCAGGTAAAACCTTTATCCTTGAATTCTTGTCTACCCCTAAAATCAGCAAGTAGAACCTTTCTCCTTGAATTCTTGTCTCTCATGAGGATTTGTTGAAATTTCATTTTCAACTATGCATAATTTCTCTCCATTTCAAGTTTGTCTTACGTTAAATCCCTAGACTTTTTATTAAAATAATTCTAGCCAAAATATGTCTGATATGGCCAGAATTATATTAATTCTTTGGGAAAGACAGTGAGTAAATTTTATTAATTTATTTTTTAGAGAGGGAGAGGAGGGGAGGGGCAGAGGGAGAGGGAGAATCTTAAACAGGTTCCACACTCAGCACAGAGCCTGACGTGGGGCTTGATCTCATGACCCTGAGATCAGGACCTGAGCCAAAATCAAGAGTAGGACACTTAACTGACTGAGCCACCCAGATACCCTGATAGAAAGTAAATTTTAAATTACTCCTATGAGGGAAGAAAGAAAAAAGCAGGTTTGCAGGCTATATAGACAAAAGAAAAGACTGGAGGTCAGTATAGCTTTGGGTATAAGAAACTTTGATTTGGGGCCCTTGGCTGGCTCAGTCTGTGGAACATGCGACTCGAGCTTGGGGTTGTGGGTTTAAGCCCCACCTTGGGTGTAGAGATTACTTAAAAAAAAAAAATCTTTAAGAAAAATAAAATAAAAATAAAAAACTTTGATTTAGTGCTGTATAGAAGAAATCATAAAATGAAGTATAATCCTCATCAAAGGGCCAAATGACTGAGTGGCAGCCAATCTGTCAGGCTCATGTTAAAAACCCCAGGCCTTCACTCTCCAGACTCTTTTCTACTTCAAATGAATAATCTGTGACAGGATTAAGCTAATCTCACATAAAGAAGAGGACAGCTCTATGTGGAATTCATTTGGAAATAAAAACTTGATTTACATAATGACTGGCATTTGTACCATTTAAATTCTAATGTTGCAAACACCCTCCCTTCAGGTTTGCTCTCATATTCTTATTCCATGTCTCCTTTTCATCACTCCTTGAATTCCCTCATCCCCACCTGACTGACTTCTTGCTCAGCACATTGCTTCCAACACTTTAGTGTGGCTTCTAATATTTCCAGGGACCTGGAGGTTTAGTATGAATAACGACCTTTTCTTGCCTTTCCCTGTCCCTCAACTCTGACTCTAATCTTTACCCTGGGGCTGGAAGCTAAGAATAGCTTCCAGACTTGGGTTTCTGCCTCAGTAATTTTCCAGCTTGTAGATCTTTTTTTTTTTTGGCAGTAGGACTTTTATTTATTTTTTAACTTTTTATTTTGAACTAATTTTAGACTTACAGAGATGTTGCAAAAGTAGTACACAGAGTTTCTGTATATCCCTCACCCAGCTTCTCTTTTTATTAGTATCTTACGTAACCATAGCATAATTATCAAAACTAGGAAATAACACTGGCACAATATATTATTAACTAAAGGCATTATTCAAATTTCACCAGTTTTCCACTAATGTCCTTTTTCTGTTCCACGATTCTATGCAGGTCCCTGTATTGCATTTAGTTGTTATTTCTCCTCAGACTCCTGTAGTCTGTAGGAGCTCCTCCGTCTTTGTTTGTCATGACCTTGACACTTGTGAACAGTACTGATCAGTTATTCTGGTGAATGTCAATTTGAGTTTGTCTGATGTTTTCCTCATAATCCAACTGAGATTTCTGGGCAAGAATACCACAAAAACAATGTTGTGTCCTTCTCAGTGGATCATATCATGGGGCCCACGATGTTGATATGTCTTGTTACTGACGACGCTGACCTTGATCACTTTGGTTAAAGTAAAGGTTTCTGCCAGATTTCTCTACTATAAAGTTACTCTCTTTCCCTTGGTAGTTAATAAATATCTTGGGGGAGACACTGAGACAATGCAAATCCTGTTTCTCCTCAAACTTTTGCCCACTGACTTTAGTATCCATCAGTGGATCTTGTCTGCAACAATTATCACGTAGTGTTTGCCTGAGAGTGATGTTCTATTTCCTCCCTCTTTCCTTCTACATTTACTATTAGAATTCTACTGGAAGAAAGAGCTATCCCTTCCCCCCATTTATTTACTTGAGTGATTTAATAAATATGGACTTATTTTATTCCATTGGTTATATCCAATACTTTGTTGCTCACTTTGTTCCAGCTTCGGTCATTAGGATTTTCTTGAGGTTGGTATCTGTATTCTTTCAAGAAGCCCCCCAACTTTTTAAAAGCACTTTCTTGCTTTCTGGTACCACAAGATGCCCCAGGCTCCTCTTATATTTACCCTGCCCCAGACCTGGCATTATCTAACTTCTTCAGAGCCCTGGTTTCTTTTATTGGAGAATGGTGTTTATAAAACAAGATCTGAATAGTAGGCATGCTTATTGCTGTCGAAGTGTCTTTGATTTGGGGCCCTCTCAGTGAAGAGAGCTAGGAAATGCACATACATATACTAACACATAAAGATTCGTCTATATTTCTGTATCTCTCTATATATATTTATTGAAATATCTACAGATACAGATATACATATTAAAAATTGTGAGTATACACTCATATCTCAGATTTCAATCCAGTGCCACCTGGCTCACTTTAGATTTCCCTTTCCTCATTTTTTTTTTTTAAAGATTTTATTTATTTATTTGACAGAGACATAGCGAGAGAGGGAACACAAGCAGGGGGAGTAGGAGAGGAAGAAGCAGGCTTTCCTGCGGAGCAGGGAGCCCGATGTGGGGCTCAATCCCAGGGTCCTGGGATCAGGACCTGAGCCGAAGGCAGACGCTTAACGACTGAGCCACCCAGGCGCCCCTCCCTTTCCTCATTTGTTAACTTCTTTCTCCAACAGTGAGAAACCTGGGGTTGCTATTTACAATATTTTTATTTATCCAATCAATTCTAATACATACATGAAGGATTTTCAGAATTGCTAACCATACGCCTGCGAGAAACACATTTATTAATCAGAATATAGCATTTAGGCACAGTTATTTTTGTCTTTAGCCTTACAGTATTCAGTCAAGATGCTGTCTTCCAAACTGCCTTCTTCAGTGTGGTCATGTTATTCATTTGAAATACAGTTAGGTTTGGGGTGCCTGGGTGGCTCAGCTGGTTAAGTGTCCAACTCTTGATTTTGGCTCAGGTCATGATCTCAGGGTTGTGAGGCTGAGCCCTGCATTGGGCTCCACACTCAGCATGGAGTCTGCTTGGGATTCTCTCTCTCCCTCTGCCCCTCCCCCTGCTCACGTGTGTGCACTCTCTCTCACTCTAAATAAATGCATAAAATCTTGAAATACAGTGAGGTTTATTTGTGAATGTTTGGATTCTACTTTGGGCTTCCCCACCCCAACATACTGGTTGGTTTTAATTATGTTTTGGATATGTGAAACATCACTATGTTTCTAAGAGTCATAGCTATACAAAAAAATACATGCAAAGGAGTGTCATTCTCTCTTCATCTTAATGGGTACCCCATTTCCATTACCCGTATCTTTCTATTCTCCATTCCCACCAACCAGCTTTAGGTAATCAGTATCTTTTCCTTCTGGTTTATCCTTCCTGCATTTCTTTTGCATAAGTAAGCAGATACATGTGTATTTTTTTAATATCCCTTTCTTTCTTACATGAAAGTTAGCATCCCATACTCCTGTGCACTTTCCTCCCCACCTAACAATAGGTCCTGAAAATACCAATGATAATTACTGATATACAAGAATTGGCACTAAGAACTTTGTCTATCAAATCAAGAGGTTTTTCATGGACACTTTTTTTTTTAAAGATTTTTATTTATTTATTTGACAGAGAGAGAGACAGCGAGAGAGGGAACACAAGCAGGGGGGAGTGGGAGAGGGAGAAGCAGGCTTCCTGCTGAGCAGGGAACCCGATGTGGGGCTCAATCCCAGGACCCTGGGATCATGACCTGAGCTGAAGGCAGATGCTTAACGACTGAGCCACCCAGGCACCCCTTCACGGACACTTCTAATTCACATATATTAGCTTACCTCCTCAAAATACTAATTGATTTGAAAATCTTACTGAAAAGGCTTCTGCTTACTGGCTTGTTATATAGTGAGAAGTAAGATTGCTGGCTTCTGCTCTATGCTTCCAAGAACTAGCTTATATACTTAAAATGTGACACATGGCACAATTACTAGGATAATAAGGTGCCATTTCTTGTACAACATTTACTATAAACTTAAAACTATTCCATCTCTAGGTGCAGACAGGTGCATTTAGATTTTGCTTAAGGAAGAAATAATCATGAAATTTAAAATATATTCCTTGAGTAAGTGTAAATAATCACTAATTTTCTACTTACAATATTTAACATTTTCCAAATCTTGAACATAAACACCAATTTTAATTTAAAGAGCCATTTCTTATACAATGTTCAATATAAATTTAAAGATATCCCATCTCTAGGCACAAAAAAGATTTACATTTTGCTTAAGATAGACACGATCATGGAATTTAAAATGAGATCACTTTTTTTTTAAAAAGATTTTTTACTTATTTATTTGACAGAGAGACAGGCAAGAGAGGTAACACAAGCAGGGGGAGAGGGAGAGGGAGAAGCAGGCTTCCGGCGGAGCAGAGAGCCCAATGCAGGGCTTGATCCCAGGACCCTGGGACAATGACCTGAGCTGAAGGCAGATCCTTAACAACTGGGCCACCCAGGCACCCCAAAATGAGATCACTTAAGTGTAGTCACTAATTTCCTACAAACAATATGTAACATTTCCCAAATATTGAACACAAACTTCTTGAGACTTTTTCTCTTGATGAGAGAGAGAGAGACTAAGAAGTGATAATGTGGGGAGATGTAATTCCTGGAGCTCTTTTCAGCACTCATCACGATCTGACATATTACATGTTTGTTTGTTGGCTTTCTCCCACTGCGAGAATGTGGGCTATGGAACAGTGGGGACTGTGTCTGTTTTGTTCACTGCCTTAACTTCAGTCTTGTATTTGATGCATTCCAAACTTCCATTCTAAATGAGTAAATTGATGATGATGATGGAAGCTCTTCAGCATTCAATGTATTTCCAAGGTGATATTTATTCTGATCTTCTTTAGAAGATACTAGAGTATCAGTATAAGAAATCTAATTTTTTATTAAAAAGAGTTGTAGAAGGAGAAAACAGAGCAGATGGTGGTGATAAAATGATCAATAAGTAGTACAAAAGCACTTCCCAGAATCAAAGACTATCTCCAGGTAGGTACCAAAACAATAAATGGAAAAAAGGCCCAAGGACAATGGTGATAAAAAAGAAGATCCTAAAAGTTTCTGGAGAGCAAAAATGGTATAAAGAATTAGGAATAAGGGATGCCTGGGAGGCTCAGTCAGTTAAGTGTCTGCCTTTGGCTCAGAAGTGGGAGCTAGTTTATCCAAAATATTTAGAAAAAAGCAGATGTCTTTTAAAGTTGCACTGAGTTAGCAATGAATATGAGGGAAATCTGAGACTGTTTCAGAAGCCCACTGCTAAGTGGAGACAGTTAAAAACGTAGCTGGGGGAAATATGCTGCTTCGAGCTCTGGGCTGGACTGGATGTCTATGAAGAAATTAGAACCTTATGATATTACAGATGACTCCCTGTTCCTCATTACTAATTAACCATGACAAGAGATTTCTCTGAATATTGGAAACAGACACGTTAAAACTCTGTTCTTCTGTTGAAAATCCTCAAAGATAAGGAGAATAAGAGACATGCAAACTCCACCTATATGGCTGTCTATAATCTCAGATTATAATATAGAAGGTTAGAAAGTAGATGTATGATTCATAAATGACTTAGCAGACAGAAGAATGTGAAACAAATGTCTGCTGGAAGGAAGGACAATAGGATGAGGCCAAATCATCTGTAAAACCTCAGAAAAGCACAGGAGTTAGAAGCACCAGGTGCTGTGGAAGATCGGGGTGAGGAAGGGAATTGAAAATACAGACATTATTTGAAGTTTATATAAAGGGCAGTTAGCTCTCCAGACAGCCACACCCACCCTGCCAAGCCAGGTGACTACCTTCCCCAACACCCACAGGAAAGAGAATTATATTCATTAGAGAAACAAAACCAGGGAAAATAGACTTAGGGATATCAGACACAGAATAGGTAAGGGTCAAGTGCAGGAGTGAAAACAAGGGACTTGAGTAAAAGTCTGCATACTGAATGGTGAAACTCCAGCTCTTCTCTTGCCAGCTCTAGATACAGACCCAGGATATATATCCTCTAGGAAAGAGATGGGTGGATTTTTTGCTAGAGATGATCAGCACAAAGAAAAAACTTTATGAACACTGACTTTTGGGTGTTTCCAACAAAGGTTGGTGGGTCATATTACTGCTGTACAGTTCAGCTCTCTATACACATAAGCTTCCAATCAGTTTTCCAGTGCCTAAGTACTAAGGAAGAGATAAGAGAAAATAATCCATCTATAAAACAAGAACAGAATGCCATGAAAAAGAAGGGAACAACTAGGGCAAAAGAAAGAGTTATTGGAAAACTATGACAGCCAATCCTTGTGAAAGGACTGGAAGGTGATGTTGTGAAAAATCTCTTAAAGTTAAATCAAAAACCAAAATAGAAAAACAAAAGTAGAATATAGGAAAGAAAACTAGAATATCAGTATAAGAAATCTAATTTTTTATTAAAAAGAGTTGTAGAAGGAGAAAACAGAGCAGATGGTGGTGATAAAATGATCAATAAGTAGTACAAAAGCACTTCCCAGAATCAAAGACTATCTCCAGGTAGGTACTAAAACAATAAATGGAAAAAAGGCCCAAGGACAATGGTGACAAAAAAGAAGATCCTAAAAGTTTCTGGAGAGCAAAAATGGTATAAAGAATTAGGAATAAGGGATGCCTGGGAGGCTCAGTCAGTTAAGTGTCTGCCTTTGGCTCAGGTCATGATCCCAGCGTCCTGGGATTGAGTCCCTCATTGGGCTCCTTGCTCAACCTGCTTTTCCCTCTGCCTGCCGCTGCCCCTGCTTGTGCTAGCTCTCTCTCTCTCTCTCTCTCTGACAAATAGATAAATAAAAATCTTCAATAAAAAAAAGAATTAGGAATAAGAATATCATTTAATAACAAAATTATTAGAAGCTCAAGACAATGGAGCAATGCCTTCAAAATTCTGAGGGGAAATAATTCTTAACCTAGAATTAAATTATGTCATAGAAATAGTAATGAATGAGAATGGAATAAAGATGTTTTTAGAAACTTAAGTTTTAAAAACTTACCTCCCGTGCACTGGCGGATGTGCTCCACCAAAATGAAAGATAAAATCAAGAAAGAAGATGATGACATGGGATCAAACACAGTAGAGAAGTAATGGGAATTTCCAGGATAACAGCTAGGTGGTAAGCCTCGAGAGCATCCTAGGTCCAGGCTGAGCTTGATGGAAGGCTCTAAGATAGATGTCTCAGGGGAAATGTAACTGATGTAGAAAACTGTACTGAGAGGCATTTTACAAAGCTATTAAGGATTATGGATTATAGCTACAGACTTGAAAAAGAATAAGCAAATTTTACTTTATTTTTTAAATTTTTTTAAGTAGGCTACACACCTAACGTGGGGCTTGAACTCACAACCCTGAGATCAAGAGTCACATGGTCACATGCTCTACCAACTGAACCAGCCAGGTGCCCCCTGTCAAGAATAAGCAAAATTTAAAATGAGGCATTTCGTGACCCCAGGAAAAACAAAATTGCTCAAGAAGGAAATGTTATCCTTGGTTCCACAATGAAACATATACGCACAGTACTAATACTGAAAATACTATAATGTGGATTCAGACAAAAATCATGATATAACAGTATGAGATGATGGAGGGAGGAAGTAAAGTGAAAGACCTAAAATTCTCATCATCCATAAGCAGCAGCAAGAAATAACATATAAAACTGATGAAAAAAATTACAGCAGTATATGAATATTATTTAGAAACAGTGGAGGTAAAGATCAGAAGAACAGCCTGAGGGGTTGAAAGTGGCTGCCTTTGGCGTGAGGAGGGGAAAAGAATTGCTGGTTTTTATTATAAGTCTTTGAGCATTATTTGATTTTTGAAATCATGCATATGTTATTTTGATAAAAATAGAAATTTAAAACCCAAACATATAGAAATATTATGGACAGTATAGTATAGAAGGAAGAGTTTTGAACTAGGAATGAAAATAAACTACTGAGTGCTTATACTGTGATTTGGATAAATCATATAACTTCTTTGAGTCTCGACTTCTTTATCTATTCATTATGGGACTCTGGTTATTTCTGAGGGCCTTTCAAACAATAAGGTTTTCATTCCATAACGACAAAATATTTTTCTAGGAGGAGCAAAGAAAGAGAAACTTTCCACCATGGTCTCATGGTATAGCTGTACACATTTCTGTCCACTTTGCCAAGGGTCCCCCTACCTTTATGTCCAAATGGAACTGGCATGCCCGCACCCTGGAAACCCTATTGTACCTGCGAGGCTAGTCTCCGCATAGCCTCCTCCTGCCGCCTGCGCATTTCTGGGGTTCCTGGGCAGCTTCCACTGGGGATGGATGAATGGGCTGAAGGTGGCTGTGTGAGTGGCAGCTCTCTGTTGGCATCCACATCTGGATTAAAAAGATGAGATGTTTGTATGAGATATTCATAAAGCCCTGAGTAAAAGGAAGATTGGTTAAATTCCATTTGTTCTATGATCCAGCAATTCTACTCCAAGAGAAATAAAAACTTAGGTCCACAGAAAAACTTGTACACAAATGTTCAAAGGAACAAGATTCATAACAGTGCAAAAGTGAAAACAATCCAAATGACCACCAACTGACGAACAGTTAAAATACAGAAAATCCATACAATGGAATATTACACTCATTCAAAGAAGCCAGTTACCGTCTACTGTACAATTCTCTCTATATGAAGTTCCCAGAGTAGAGAAATCCATATACACAAAAAGTAAATTGGTGGTTATATAGGGGTGAAGATAGGGAGTTAGGGGGAGAATGGAGATTGACCACTAATGGGCATTACTTTTAGGGGGGAGACAAAAATGTTCTGATATTAGATTATGGTGATTGCTGTACAACTCTGTAATAAACTAGAAAGCATTGAGCTGAACAATTTAAGTGGGTGAATTGTGTGGTATGTGAATTGTAACTTAATAAAAATAAAGCTGTTTTTAAAAAATTCCATTTGTTCATGTTATTTAGAAAATATCTTATCTCCTATAAGAAATTATAGACTATATATATATGGGTACAGATCACAGTATAAAAACGGGTACCAAAATCAGGAGATTGTTGACGGTCACTAGCCATTGAAAAGGAGGAGGAATAGGGGAAGGTAGTCCTCATTTAACTCCCCACCAGCAGGACTGAATTAAGACTTCTTCCATCCAGATGGGAGAGGAAATTCTCTGGTCACTGGAGCCGAGTTCAGAATAACTGTAGGAGGATAGCAGTGGGAGGCAGCAGTGGAAAAAGACTGAAAATGTGTGAACTGAGGTAAAGCTCAGTGACTGTCACTGTATCATTTTTGTTGTTCACTCCTTCTCCCACCCCATTCCCTTTGTCTGGTATTTGATTTTGTGGGCAATTACTGCCTGAATACCTTCTGTACTCCAGCTACTGTTTTCTGGAGATGACTTCCTTTTTGTCAGAGTATCTTTACTCTCTGCTTGGTACTCAGAGAACAGGAGAAACAAGTTCGTAGGTAGGTAGCAGTCAATATGTACAGCAAACCGGCAAAACAGACTTCTGAAATGAGCGGACTAGGGAGGGTAGGGGTTACTCACTTCAACAGCTGTCTGGGGGCTTGGCAGCTGTTGGCAAATGTCAAATCCAAATAATATCTACCCTGAGACTTGTAGTGATGAGAAAAGATTGTCTTGTATTAGACAGAGCTTCCCTAACTACTGTACTGAGTATACTTGTAGTTAACGTAATAATGCCTAGATTACACAACGGGTCTATTTTTACAAGATGTTTTTGTTCTTTGTGTGTCTGTGCTGGGGGGGGTGGGGGGGTGATGACGGTGGTGGTGGAGACTGACGGGGGAGTCGGGTTTGGGAAGGGGTGTGGGTGGAAAGCAGGATGACAGGCTACTGCCTGCCTTGACAGCTTTTCTGTACTGTCCCAGGGAAATGACAAGGAGGGGGCGGGCTGGGGGCTGAGTGTCTGTGGGGGAAGGACAGAGCCAGGCGAGGCAGGGCTGCAGGCTGAGAGGCTCACATCTTTCCCAGCAGTGCTGTGCAGTGTGCGGGAGGCAGGGGCAGAACAAAGAAGGCAGATGATGCAGAGATGGAAGCTGGGAGCTCCAACGATTTTCCACCTTGTTCTCGTTATTTCTACAACTGTTATCACTGGTATCACTGACGGAGGGTTAGGAAAGCCCTTGGGAATTCAAATAAACCCATCCCAGCTTGATGCAAATTAAAGTCTGTGGAAAAATTAAGCCATCTCTCCATACAGACATCATTCTTATTCATTAATGAAAGAAATTCTGCTGCTGCCAGGAAAACTCCCAGCCCCAGCTTACATAATAACAGATTAATGCCGAGAAACAGCTCGCACGCTCTATCAGTCACGTATTCTTGACCCTTCTTAAGGGCTAGTGGCTCTGGGAAGGTGACGGAGGTAGGAGGTAGTTTGGACTTGGGCAGATTACAACAAAAATTATTTTGTACAAGGCTACTGCTGGTTCTGTGTAATTCTGATAAATACATAACCACATATTCTATCTCCTTTGACACCATCTTCAAGTTTTGAAAGTTAACTTATCAGGGCAAATCTACAGTCACAACATACGGACATTTATCTCAAGAATGGCAGCGTCCTGGTATTTTTAGAGTATCTCTGGAGATAAAAGGCAATGGATGTCAGAGAATAACTTAATGAACTACCTTTAAAGAACCTCTGCTTTGGGGAGCACATGGGCTGTGTTCTATTAACTCTTGCTCTCCCAGGTACCTTTGCTTTCTCAGAAAACAGCTCTTTTTTGCCCTCGGGATTTATTCTGTCCTGCAGGACTCTACCATCCTGTTATCGCAACAGCGATATACAGAGGAGTCAGAGAGCCTATTAGCAATCTGGTTTTCTTTCTGACACACTCACAGAGTTAACCTCTTGGATTTCTCAGATAAGATGTAGTCTGGCGTGATATTTAAGCACTCAAAGGAAAATACTGGAATAGTCTGGAAAGTTAATTTCGACTACTTTTCAACTTCAAGAAGATATGTTTTTAGAATCACAGAATTTTAACACAGGAACAAATCTTAAAGATCACTTCCTCATTTTACAGATGAGAAAACAGGTCTAAAAAATTCAATTAAAATTCTCAAGTTACAAAATACGTGTAGTCACATGAGTGTTGGGGCTCAAACTCTGGGCTCTTGGCTCCCACGACACAATGTTAATTTCCCTCAGAAAAGCTTCCTGTAGGAACAGCATGACAGTGCTTGTGAGAAAGGAATTCTTCCATACCAATTTTTATCATACGCTGGGACTCTTAATTCAACCAGTTTTCTCTGTAGACACTAGTTCTTCTCCATGTGAGATATCCCTTAAGTTAACCAGAGCTGTAATCTGCCTACTTAATGACAGGAGGCTGCTAATTAATTTCATCAGGAAGCCAGAATATCTGGAGGATGCGAAGAGAGTTCCTGTTGAGTTTCTAGCATGTGCTAGACTCTGTAACTACCATGATCTCAAGCCATTTCTAGTGGTTGCTGTCTGAAAATTTGCGGTGAGCTAGATTATTGATTTGGACTAGCCGAGCAATAGATTCTGGTTTTGTTCTCTTATAAGTAATAGAAACCAGGCAGACTAGTTCTATATATATAGGTTATATAGGAAGAACATTCATACATTCTCTTTCTCCAGATGAGTTCCTCCAATAAGGAGAGGCAGGACAGCAAAGTGGGTAAGAGACTGGCCTCTGAAACAGACTGCTTAGGCTCACTTGTTTCACCACTGACTGGCTTTGAAACCTGGGAGGTCTACTTAACCTCTTTGAGCCTCAGATCACTTCTCTGTGACATGAAGATAACAGGAATTACCTTACTGAGTTGATAAGAGGATTGGGTGAATTAATATTGGTTAAGATCTTAGAGAGTGCCTGGTACTAAGGACCACGTGAGTATTTTAAAAATAAGATCCTGGTGGTGATCGTTAAGCTGTGCCCTGCGATGAAAGAAGTATGAATATATATGAGATCTCAGCATCTTTTCACAAGGAAGCAGGAGAAACCCTTCAAGGACACAATGAAGTTCGAGCCCAAGCAGTGCAGTACGGACTTCAAGAGCAAGGGAACTAAAGCTGCACACAAACTGTGCCAGCTCGAAGCGAGAGGACACGGGCCCTGGCTGAGCAACAGCCGACAGTGACGGATGCAAACGGCTCTTACAGGCGAAGCTGCGGTCATCGTCCAAAGGACAGAGTAACCAGACTGCCAGAAGGGAAGAGTCATAAATTTATTCCCAGAGAAAGGTTTTCTCAGTCACACTTAGGTGACCGCTGGATATGTGGGTTAAATGTAAACAGAGTATTACATTCTTTCTCTCAACTCTGAATTAATGGTCCTCTCGTGTAAGTCAGGTTTTTGCAGATCAGAAAATAAAAGGATGTAAGGCTTAATATGTCAGAAAAACTTTCAGAGCAACGAAGCAGGGAGTTCTTTAAAAAGGAATACGTACGTTTGGGGGAGGCGTGTGGGCTGTCTGAGGCGATCTGTCTCATCCGTGTTCCATGGCAGCTGAGGGCCACCAGTCTGGAAATGATGGCAGTTTTGCCGAACCCAATGTTTCCCACAATCACTACTCCTTGGTTCACGCTGGCATTTGAACTCTGAAGTTGAGCATCTATTTCATGGAAAACCCAATCCCGGCCAACAAACACTGACTCTGTAGTGATGCTGGGCACTTCAAAGAGCAGAGGCTTCAGGGAGATATCTGGAGGCCTATAAGGTGCAAAGTGAACTGGAAGGAACAATAAGAGAACACAGAACTTAGGCCAAACTGTCATCATTGAAAGAAATACAGAAGAAGAGCAGCATGGTTTAGGAGACTCTTAGTTACAGTACGATGGTATTCTGGGTTATTCAGCAAATAATACAATTCAATTTTGCTTCTACACAGATAAGCAATGGCAGGTGAGCTAGGGTCATTTGATACTCCAATTGGCAGAAAACAAACATAGTTAAAATGCCAATGATTTACGGAACAGTCAGAAAGACAGGGTGATATTCAAAATTATTAAACAGTGGGGATGGCCCGGCACCAGCACTCCAAATGGATGCCAAAGCAGTACGGAAGCAGGGTCCTTAAGGCTTCCTTCTACTCCTGGAGATAATCTTTTAGCTGCTGGATTGTGGGGAGATACAGGGTTAGAGTCCCTGGGGGACAGTCCAGGCTATGGCAGAGCACCCAGATGGCTTACAGCATCAGCTCTTTACCAACCAGTAAGGATATATTTCAATATTTAACAACTAATATGGCTACGTGTCTGTTTCTCTAAAAATACCAGTGAAAATAGTAATTCCTTTTAAGTTCATAATGGTATTTTTCTTTTTAATTTAGTAGGTATATTAGGATAAGCAAAGCCTCTAAAAGCTCTGATAGTTTAAAAAGTCTTCAACATGTTAAACAGTCAAGGAAGCAGAAACCAAACTTTGACCTCAGGTCTTTGCTCGTCTACTGCTTATATTCATGCCAATTAAAAAAACAAAACAAAACCAAAAACCAACAGAGTTTGGCTTATATACACCATGTCTTGGAGACAGATCCCACTGCTTTTCTCAAGATTTTTTTCTGTGCTTCTGTAGTTGTGGGATGTACTAAGATTCAAGCATGAGCTCTACTTTCAATAGTTTTCTAAAAATGCATAATAGATGTAACTTGCTTTCAAAGATCAACCTTCTAATTTTATTGATGGTAGAAAGAAGTCTTGTCTATGACCTCCCTTATCTGGGTTAAATGCCTTCCTAACTGTTCAGAGAGTAGCTCTAAGATGTATCATTTTATCTGTCTGCAACCAGGTTGTTGTTGTTGTTGTTTTTAAAGTAAGCTCTATGCCCAGTGTGGGGCTTGAACTCACGACCCAGAGATCAAGAGTCACATGCTCTATCAACTGAGCCAGACAGGTGCCCCAGGAACCAGATATTTTATTTTTGTATCTTTAACCTTAGCACAGTGCTTTGGCAGATAGCAGGTACTCAATAAATGTTTACTGAAAGAATTAATTAAAAATAAGGTATTATACTCTAACCCCATTTTATATTTTGGAGTATAAAGCCCAGGGGAAGGGGATGAGGACAGGAGAAAGGAAAATCATAAAAGGGGGAAATGAGATCTATTTATACTGCTTATATTATTCTAGAACATGATTAAACCACTTAGACATAATTAAATGGGATCTAGAGATCCCATTTACCTGAGAAAATCTACTCACAAGCAAACATACATGTACACACTCTCATTAAAAACTCTCTGAAAGGGCTCCTGGGTGGCTCAGTTGGTTAAGCGACTGCCTTCAGCTCAGGTCATGATCCCAGGGTCTTGGGATCGAGTCCCACATCGGGCTCCCTGCTCAGTGGGGAGCCTGCTTCTCCCTCTGACCCTCTCCTCTCTCATGCTGTTTCTCTCTCGCTCGCTCTCTAATAAATAAATAAAATCTTTAAAAAAAAAAAACTCTCTGAAAGCTATTAGAATGATAAAAGCATTAAAAAAGGATAACAATTCCAAAAATAGTGCAAATAATTAAAAGTATAAAGCCACACTCTAAAAAGAGAAGAAAACAGTTTCCTATATCAGTTTTAAAATGTCCCAAATTTTCACTTAAAAAAAAAAAAAAAAGGCTGTGGAGATTCGGCTATATAATTGCTTATAATTTCCTGATTCTCATCTCTTTAACAAAACTTACTCTTTTAAAATCCATAACTAAAAAAAATAAAATAATAAAATCCACAACTATAGGCTATTCTAACACTGTATGTTAACTAATTGGACTTAAAAATTTTTTTAAATCCATAACTGTAATTACAGAATTCAGTGAAAATTTGACTATTAACTTGCTAAATTTATTCTTTTTCATTCTAATGGCTTGTAGCTCATAGTCTATTTTACCTTTCTTAAACATTACTTCATTGAGCTACACTTTACAGATCATAAAATTCACCCTTTTAAAGTATCCAGTTCAGTGGTTTTCAGTACAGTTGACCCTTGCACTACATGGGGAATAGAGGAGCTGATGCCTCATGGAGTTGAAAATCCACGTGTAACATCTGACTCACCCAAAACCTTACTAATACAGCCTATCTGACTCAAAGCCTTACTGGTAGCCAACTAACACATATTTTGTATGTTATACATACTATACACTGTATTCTTACAATAAAGCTAGAGAAAAGAAAATGTTAGTAAGAAAATCATAAGAGAAAATACATGTAGAGTAGTGTCTGTAAAAAATCCACATAAAAGTCAAGCAGCCCAGTTCAAATCTGTATTGGTCAAGGGTCAACTATACATTTACAAAGTTGTGCAACCATCACTATCTAATTCCTGAACATTTTTATCATCCCCCAAAGAAAACTCTACACCCCTTAACTGTTACTTCCCAGTCCCCCTTCCTCCCAGACCCTGGCAACCAGACTTCCTGTCTTTACAGATTTGCCTATTCTGGACATACACGATAAATGTTATTGTGTGATACGTGACCTTTTGTGTCTGGCTCATTTAGTATAATGTTTCTGAGGTTCATTCATGTTGAAGCATGTATCAGTACTTCATTCTTTTTATTGTTGAGTAATATTCCATTATATGGATCTATCACATTTTGTTTATCAATTTATCTGATAAACATCTGCTTTGTTTCCACTTTTTGGCTATTATGAATTATGCTGGTATAAACATTCATGTATAAGTTTTTGTGTACATATGTTTTCAGTTATCTTGGGTATATATCTAGGAGTGGTATTGCTGAGTCATGTGGAAACTCTATGTTTAACTTTTTGAGAAACTGCCAAACTGTTCTATTTTGCTTTTTGCTATTTTTTACAGAATATATATTCACTATAGAAAATTTAGGAATAGCAGATAAACCAGATAATAATTGTACTCCCAGTAGCCAGAGAGAAACACTACTCATATATATTCTGAATTTTTTTCTGTACCATAAATACTTATTTTAAAAACCCAAAATGGGATCCTACTGTTTTATAATCTTTTTTCATTTTTCACTTACCAATTCCAGAGTTCTGAAAAGGTTGATTCTGTCAGACTTGCCAGCTTAATGGCTACTTCAATGGGGGGACTGATTCTGGGAGCTCCCTACTCCCACCATTTTCCATGTCATTTGACAGTAGGTTGCTGCTACCTACTCGGGGCTTCCTGGGCCCCTGGGAGTGCTTGGTGGGCGCCCAGACAGACACACTGAGATCTGGGTGAGCAGTGACAGGACTCCCCGGGAGGAAGGAGAAAATAGATCAGTTGGCTTGAGATGAGTCTAATTAGGCCTAGCGAGACCTAAAGTCACACAACTGGTTTCAGAACTAGAAACAAAACCTAATTCTGACTCAAAAAAACAGGTTTTTTCCATTATATTATGGTGCAGCTGCTCTACAGGATATCACTTCCAAATCTGAAAGTGACATGAACGATCCTACTGATGACCAGGATTGATTAGGCTTAGTTGATGGGCTAAGCTGTCTTCTTTCTCCTTCACCTCTCCTGTGCTTCCCTTTGGGAACTGTGTGCTTAGCCAGAAATGACCTTTCCAGAGAGAGAAGAGCTACAGAAACTCTCATATGATCTCTACACTAACTGAATTATTTCTTCAGGTCCAAGATTACTTTATATTTTCTATCAACAGGGCTTTCATGAATATGACCAATGCTAATTTATAATATGGAATTATGTATAGATTCAATTTAAATGCTTAAGTTTTTGAGAAAAATTCTCTTAACTTGTTCTCATGTTGACGTAATCTCCCATCATATTTTATTCTACTGAGAAAGCTTTGACATTTTAAAAAGTTATTTAAAAAATTTTCTAAAAATGTAATCAATTCACAAAAGCCTCAAGGGAAGAACAGACAAAATTAGCCAGTACCATATGGTAAAACAACTGTAGATGCCAAGAACAGTCTAGAAACAATTTCTGTACCTCAGAACCTAAGGCTTTTGTCAGCTCAGTATGATAGAAGAAAGCCCTACTTCCTATGTACCAACAATAAATTTAGGGCATACGAACAAGAAAGCATTCTGGCCTGCATTGTGGGATATGGAGGTAATGGATGTTCTCCGTGGAGTTCATATTCCTAAATAATGTTTGTTTGGGATATCAGCTGGCTTCCAAGAGATTTTCTAAGGCAGAAACACTGAAATAATCCATGAGAAATTACCACTGCAACTACAGCTGAGCTAAGGGAAAAAAGATGAGCTAATCCATACCATTTAGTAACAGATGTGGCTTTCTTACCCCTGGCACTCAAGAGTTGGCAGTCCCAGCACAGCAAAGACCACCCCACCCCTCTCAAAGCATTCTAATAAAGTATAGTGGGGCGCCTGGGTGGCTCAGTTAAGCATCTGACTCGGTTTCTGGAGTCTCACATCAGGCTCCGCGCTTAGCAGGGAGTCTTGCTTGAAGATTCTCTCCCTCTGCCTCCACCCTGACTCGAGGGCACGCTCACTCTCTCTCTCAAAAAATAAATCTTTTTTTTTTTAACTGTACTGATACCTATAATTTACTTCAAAATTCATAAAAAATAATGGGTGGGTAAAGAGATGGGCAGATGGATAGACAGGTTATGATAAAATAAGGTAGCAAAATGTTCATGATATAACCAAGGTGGTGGGTCTGTAAGTGTTAATTGTAAGATTCTTTCCTTTCTGGTACATCTGAAAATCTTCCTAATAAAATGTTAAAGGGAAAAAAAAAAAAACATGGAAAGGAATCACATTTCAATAGGGCACACAAATGAGACAAGCTTTGGAAAGTAGTTTTAAAAAGGATTTAATAACCACTCTAGACTCAGATCGGTGTGGGCATCTCTTCGATGCAAATGAGGCTTGTGGCAGACGAATGAGTTCCCTCTAGGAAACAGTCTCTGTGAGACCATTAATAAATGTAATTATATACCTAGGCTTATGGAGAAAAGAGACCTTTGTTTAACTAAGGCAAAGTGTAAACATTAAAAAACAACAACACTAAAGTGCATTAAGGCTAAGAGATCAGCCTGCCCAAATGCAAATATAAACATCTGCTGTAAGTGGAAAAGGGGAAGGGAAAATGGAGGCAAAGGAGCTCTAAGTGGATTTGGACCAAAGCATATTTACTTGTGGAAGACCATCATGAATCATCTTAAAAGAAGTCAGTCACAGGAATGGCAGAAGAAAGGGTGTGTGTAATACAGCCAAGGTCTGGTGCAAACAGGAGCAGAGTTGTGTTTCCTCACATTCTTCTACAATGACTGTAAAGTCTAGCCTGGAAGCACCCCTGTTCCTCAGAACAAAAGATAATTTCAGGCTCATTCTTAGGGTTCATGACATGCATGCCATTCTCAACACAGAGCAGAGAAAAAACACATGTGCTGCAGACACAACCTGATATCACATCAGCACCAAACATCAGTCAAAAAAACACCGCTTATTTTTTTCTTTCTTTTTTTTTTAAGATTTTATTTATTCATTTGACAGAGATAGACACAGCGAGAGAGGGAACACAAGCAGGGGGAGTGGGAGAGGGAGAAGCAGGCCTCCCGCAGAGCGAGGAGCCCGATGCGGGGCTCGATCCCAGGACTCTGAGATCATGACCTGAGCCAAAGGCAGACGCTTAACGACTGAGCCACCCAGGTGCCCCAACACCGCTTATTTTTTTCTTAAGAAATGTTTAACCCAGGGTAGGGGTTGAGTTGTCTACTGAGTTTCTAGAAGGTTCACTCTCCCATTTACAGGAGTCAAATCTCTTTAGGGACTGTTGTTTATTCTTGCTGCTCTGGAAAGGACTATAGTAAACAGCTATTCCTACACCAGGAAATAAATTTCTAAAGAATGTAAAGCAATTTGAAGGAGGTCTTAAAAGACAATCTAAAGATAAAAGGCTGAGAAATGTTCATTCCAGAAAACTCCTGTTTAAAAAAACAAAAAGGTTAAGGGGCGCCTGGGTGGCTCAGTCGGTTAAGTGTCTGCCTTTCGCTCTGGTCGTGATCCCAGTGTCCTGGGATCGAGCCCCGCATAATGCTCCCTGCTCGGCGGGAAGCCTGCTTCTCCCTCTCCCACTCCCCCTGCTTGTGTTCCTGCTCTCATTGCGTCTCTCTCTGTCAAATAAATAAATAAAATCTTAAAAAATAAAAGATTAAATAAAGCAGAATCACTTTTGGGGTCAATAAGGAAACACAGCAGAGTAGGAAGAACGGTGGACTCAGAGCCAAGATCCCTTAGTTTGTATCCTGTCTCTGTTACTTACTGGTTGTGTGACTTTAGGATAAGTACTTAGGCTCTGGATATCTCAGTCTTCCTCATTTTTAAAATAGGGGTAAGAATGACACTGTGAGGATTAGATGAGTTAACAGATGGGGTGGGCCTAGGACAGCGTCTGGTGGTTTACCGTGTTAGCTGCCAGCACTAGCGACATCATCAAGCCAAAAAGACATCTGGAGTAACTGTAACCCACCCCCCGCCTTATTTAAAACAAAACTTAGCAAAAAAGATACCGAGAACATACTGACTCTCTTTAAGGCACCTTCCCTTTGAGGCTTCTGACTTGTCTCCCTTCTTCCTTTCCCCACCCAATGTCTTTCGAAACAGCCCCGCTCGCTCTCTTCACTTGTGCAGCAACGGCACCCTCTAGCCCGGCCTCCTCCCATATTATTCATATCTGCTCAAATTGTTTTGGTTAAAGTCACTAAAGCCTTTCTAATTGTTAAGTACGATGATTTCTTTTTCTCGTCTTCATGCTTCTTAACCACTCTTCAGGATTTGACACTTTTAACTAACTCCCACTTTTGGAAATGCATTCCCTTCTTGGGCTTCACATGGCAACACTTCCTTCTAGCTCTTTTTGTCCTCTCCTCCTGATGTGTCTTTAATGATTCCTCCTCTTCTGCCCATCCCTAAGATACTGCCAATTCTCGGTTCTATATTTCATTTTTTTCTTCTTCATGATCCCTGGATAATCTCAAAGGAATAGACCAAAAGGTTTCACAACTAAGTGGTGATGGTTTGTATTTCTATTCCTCATTACCAAACTCCTATACAGCATCTCCAACAACTCACAGAGTTATCTATTTGGATTTCCAATAGAAACCTCAAACTTCAAGTGTTTAAAAGTAAAGTTACTGTCTCACTCACCTTAATCTATTCTTTCTCTTCCACTTATTATCTCAGTTAATGAAGTATCACCAATCTGCCTGGTCTTTCCACATAGAAACTTGACACTCATCAGGATTTCTTCTTCCTTAATATTTATATCTAATTTGTCACAAGTCCTACCAATAATTCTTGAGGGGTGGGGCGCCTGCGTTGGCTCAGTTGGCTGAGTGTCCGACTCTTGGTTTCAGCTCAGGTCATGATCTCAGAGTCGTGAGATCCAGCCCCATGTCGGACTCCATGCTCAGCAGGGAGTCTGCCTGAGATTCTCTCCCTCTCCTTCTGTCCTTCCCCCTGCTCATGCTCTCTCTCTAAAATAAATTAGTAAATCTTAAAAAAAAAAATAATTCTTGAGGAATATCTCTCAGATATAATTCCTTTTTTCTTTCCTATTCCACTGCTACTAGAGAGATATGACCTTGGGGGAGGTGCTGATCACTCTAAGTCTCAATTTTGTCATCTGTAAATGAGAGTAATAAGAGTATTTACCCCATTAGGCTAAATGAGAACATGTATGTTAAGTTCTTAGCTCAGAACCTTAATCCTCAATGAATGGCAGCCATATAGTTTAGGTTCTCAACATCTCTTGCTTTTACTATGTACTTAAATAGGCTATTATTCCTTCTGTATACAGCTACCAAATCTATCTATCTATCTATCTATCTTGATCATGTCAACCTCTACACTCTACCCTTACATGTCATCAACTTGCCCTACCACAGTCACCTAACCTATTAAGTTAACTTAATTAACTTACTAACTAGTACAGTTCTTGTCATAGGGTAGGTATATTCAATAACATTCAATAAATGAATTCATGAATGAAAGTAGTTAATATGGATTTTTCTTCCCCAACTGAAGGGAAATATAGTAGTATACACTTTGGTAGAGCAGAAGGGTTCAAGGAAGACAGTTAAGGGATGCAAATTCAGGTCTTTGAAAAATCACTGCTCTGTACTATAATAATAAAAAGAAATGAATCATTCGTTTGGCACCTTTCAAGGATACATTCCTGTTTAAAAGCAACTGTCATAAACAAGTGGGTCATTAAATAACAAGATAGAGAAGGAAAAATGTTATTTTCCAAGCTCTGTGCATATAACAGGCAAGGCCTGGATGTTGACCAATAATCAAAGACTACTATTCTTACAGGAAGCTGGGGGAAGCAAGAAAAATGGTATCTTGGAGCTAGTGTCCAGAGAGGACAGAAGAGATCCTTCTAAAGCCAATTCTTGCTTCTTTTAGAAAAGTTACTAAGAAGGCTGGATTCACACAAATCCATTTAGTAATTGAGGTCTTGCTAATGCTACATGTGAGATTTATTTTTGTGCAACAAATGATCATATTTAAATTTTCATCATTATAGGTACAATATGTAGTTTAGTTCACAGAGAACTCAATTCTAACTACCAAGCCAGTCTTTTTTTTTCCTTTGAGAGAGAGAGAGCGAGCGAGAAGGAGGGGAGGGGCAGAGGGAGAGGGAGAGAGAGAATCTTAAGCAGGTACCATGCTCAGTGCAGAACTTGACTCAGGACTTGATCTCATGACCCTGAGATCATAACCTGAGCTGAAATCAAGAGTCAGACACTTAACCAACTGAGCCACCTAGGTGCCCCTAAGCCAGCCATTTTCTAATGAGAGGTGGGTTTATGCTCCAGTCCACTTCATCTATAATTTTCTTTTTAAAAATATGACATGAATTTCTACTTCTGTCCAAGATGGAGTAAAAAGGACTATATTTATCCTCCTACCTAAAAGAATCCCCAAATAAACCTCTAGACAAAGTATATAAAACAGTGGTTTTCAAGACATTAGATATAAGCAATGAAAAATAATGATCCCTGAGAGATGGAAAACAACAGGCATATCCCATGCCCATTTACTGCCTTAAGAGAACTTCCAGGCCATAATGTAGGGAGGGAAAACCCAGTCAGATTCTAGCAGACTCCCTGAATTGAGGAGATGGAACTGAGAATCCAGGGAGACTAAGGCAGCAACTGTTCAAAGGACAGAGTTCTAAGAAGGTGAGCACTAAACAGAAATAAATCTGAAGATCTGTGGAAAGATCAGAATACTGACTGGCACATGTATGTGAGAAAGCTGCCCAACACCCGGAGATGACCTATCCAAGATGATTAGAGGGAAGAGGGCCTAAATAGTGCCTATTACCAGCAGCCAGAATAGAAAACCTCACCATTTCCAGGACATTGAGTAGGATATTCAGAAAGGTCCTGTCTCAGTAGTATCAAATAATAAGACTATAATAAATATTGTTCTGGTCCTACTCAACAACTCTTAAAGGCAAGACCCAAAATTAATTATACTGTTTCCAAATAACTTCAACATTCCTGAAAAAAGTTGAAGAATATTTGTAAGAATACAAAAATATCCAACATGCAGTGAGGTAAAATCCACCGTGTGTGGCATCCAAACAGAGATCATTTTTTGCTATTGAGTTGTAAGACTTCCTTATGTTCCTTAATATTTTGGATATTAACCCCTTATCAATTATATGGTTTGCAAGTATTTTCTCTCATTCATAGGCTGCCTTTTTATTCTCTTTTTAAATACTTTATAAATGCAAAAGTAATTTCCATTATAATTCCTTTACTTATGGGTTCTAGATATCTTTCACATTACAATTTAACTTCTCCCCCCCTTATCTTAAATGTAATTTAATATATGTTTATCTATTTCTTCTTTCTTAATTACTCTACTTGTTTTCCTTGTTATGGTTCAGTTAACTCAGTTAAAAACACTGAGTTGGGGCACTTGGGTGGCTCAGTCAGTTGAGTAGCAGACTCTTGGTTTCAGCTCAGGTCATGATCTCAGGGTCATGGTATCAAGCCCCATGTCAGGCTTCTTGCTCAGTGCAGAGTCTGCTTGTCCCTCTCCCTCTGCTCCTCCCCCAACTTGTACTCCCTCTCTCTAAAATAAATAAATAAATAAAATCTTAAAGAAAAATAAAAACACACTGAGTTGCTGTCAGTGACTCCATATGGAAAAGGGTCTTACTGTACAACTTATTGTGTTAATTCTCAAGTAGCACAGAAGTGATTTAAGACTTTGTTTTTGAATGAATGAATAAAATTCATTAAGCATTGTCTAGGCAAGTTTCTCATACATTATTTAGTATATCTGCTCCTTTAGTTCCTGTCCACCACAGGTTCTGTCTCACGGTCCATCTGACAGTGTCCATTTTAAAGATTATTATTTAGCTTTCCGTATCAACAAAGTTAATTTTTAAAGGTACTAACAAACCATAACCTGTCTTCTCCAAAACTGTTTTTTTATTTTTCTAATTTCTGGACCAGAGAAGGATGATAGCAACGATAACTGTAAGAGAGAGAAATGATATTATCTGAGCTACATTTTAGAAGGACTAATCTGGCAAGCCAGGTATTAGCTTGATTCAACTTGGAAAGACCAGATGAGGGAGACAAGCTAGTTAGCTGTATTGAGAATGGAGAACGTGGGAAGAATGGGAGAAACTGGAAGAGTAGAATCCTCAGTGTCCTAAGTGACTGGATGTAGGAGATAATGAAGGCAGTGATTCAAAGCTGACTTCAAGAGTTAAAGCCTACATGAGAGGAAAATTGGGCCACTTATTAATAGAAATAGGGAGGTAGGGGCGCCGGGGTGGCTCAGTCGTTAAGCGTCTGCCTTCGGCTCAGGTCATGATCCCAGGGTCCTGGGATCGAGCCCCGCATCGGGTTCCTTGCGCTGCGGGAAGCCTGCTTCTCCCTCTCCCACTCCCCCTGCTTGTGTTCCCTCTCTCTCTGTCAAGTAAATGAATAAAATCTTTTAAAAAAAAAAAGAAAAGAAAAGAAATAGGGAGGTAGGAGCTAGTTTGGGCTAATGAATCACAGCGGTGCCCTGTTTGACTGGAGCTGCCACCGAAAGAACAGTCATTGGCAGTGAGTGTTGATATGCTGCTCTCTTTCCCACACCTAACACCCCAGAGTCCTGAGTATCTACAATTAGCCATTGCATTAGTACATTATTACATTCCTTATGCTTTTCATATTATACTGTCTATGACATTGTATATTATGGTGGTTAAGAGCACAGTTTCCAGAGTCGGCCAGATATGAAATGAATCCTGGCACTGCCAATGCCTAGACATGTAACCTTAAGCAAGCTATTTAACCTCTCTAAATCCCAGTTTCCTTATTACCACAACGTAGATCAAAGAGTTGTGAGGATTAAAAAAGAACATGTTTAAAGCTCTTAGCACTGTGCCTACAAAGAATAAGAACTCCAATAAATGTAAGTTATTATTTTTATATCTGTCTGAAAGTGTCCCATTCTCAACACTTGTCTTAGTGTTTTAAGAAGTCCATTGTATTCTATTAATGTGGGGGTAAAAAAAGGAAGAGGCTTATTTTACTCTGAAAAATTATACTTTGAGTCTTTGAGTAACTGTATATTAAATTTCAGCTTTCTGACATTGGTCTTATAGGAAAACATTTGTTGAGAAAAATCTGGAGTCATTGCTGAGTGGAATTTTCAGGAAGTTATTTTCCCTTTGGAAAATAGTAAAGGAAATAAGGAAAGCCTAACTCTCAAAAGTTGTCAATTTTTACATGTTAAATACCTCACAATGTAGGGAAAATATAAAAACAGTAAAGCCTCTGAAATGCGAAACATTTGATAAAATAATTATATAACTATGTTAACAGAGTTTTACGCTATTAAATTATTGGCCTTGAATGTGAGATATGAGATATATTTTTATTGGAGCATCAAAACTGGTTAATTAGTTGAAATTTTAGATTAAACTTTTTTTTTTTTAATGTAGGCTCCATGGGCCCCAACGTGGGGCTCGAACTCATGACCCTGAGATCAAGACTGAGATGAGATGAAGAGTTAGACACTCAACTGACTGAGCCCTTAAGATCAGACACTCAATCCAGGTGCCCCTGAGAGTAAACATTTTTAAGTGAACTCTCAGTGATGAAACACCTATGGTCCTACAAAGGAAATTTTCCAGTTCTATATTTTATTATATCTTGGGGAGTAATTCCATTAAAAAATTTTTTTTTTATTTGAGAGTGAGAGAGCGAGCGAGCATGGGGAAGGGCAGAGTCAGAGGGAGAAGCAGGCTTCCCACTGAGCAGGGAGCCCCACATGGGGCTCGATCCCAGGACCCTGAGATCATGACCTAAGCCGAAGGCAGACACTTAACCGACAGACACCCAGGAGCCCCACCATAAAAAAAAAACTTCTATATAGACGACTGGAGAGTTTAAATCATTTTACAGAATCAAAAACTGTTTTGCAAAGGGTTACCTAAGTAAATTTACTGGCAATATGATTACTTAATAAGATTTAGTCACTTTTGGAGAAAATAATGATAGATTAACTGGGAAGCTCATCCTTTAAATTTCATTTAGATCAAAACATCAAAATGTCATAATGGTTACTTATTTTTCCTTTATTGCACTTAAGGCATTTAAAAATATTTTCAGTGATTTATTATTGCAGAATTAGATATCATGATTAGAATCTCTTTCATGTTACTCCACAGACTTTCTTTAAGTAGTGTGTTATTTAATGCAAGGGGTTAATATGTGAGTGTTAGAAGAACCTGTGTTTTACAGATATGTTTTATAGTCTCTTCTCTTTCTCAAAGGCTATTTCTCCCTTGTGGGTCGTGTAGGGAAACTTTGTTGTATATTAGCTACTGTTTGGATTCTCAAACTTTAAGATGAAATTTACTAAATAAGACTGGCTTACATAAAAACCAGATCTGTGCACCTATCTGGAGCTACTTTTTTATTTTATTTTATTTTTAAAGATTTTATCCATTTGACAGAGACAGCAAGAGAGGGAACACAAGCAGGGGGAGTGGGAGAGGGAGAAGCAGGCTCCCCTTGGAGTAGGGAGCCCGATGTGGGGCTTGATCCCAGGACCCTGGGATCATGACCTGAGCCGAAGGCAGACGCTTAACAACTGAGCCACCCAGGCGCCCCTGGAGCTACTTTAATAAATAGTGATCTGCTTTAAAAAAAATCATAGCCAGACTACTACAAAAAGCATAAACTAGTTTCCAGCAGACATTCAAAGACATCCAGCTTGAATGCTGCATTTCAAATTTTAAGGTACTTTCCAAAAGAGCTGACTGGGGGTGCGAGGGTCAACTTCATACAATTAAAGATTACAATCTACCCATCTAATATTTATCTATAGGCAGTATGTGCATGCAACTTTACTTTTGGATTTTAAAAGAAATCTAATCTTGTAAAAATAGAACAGTGAACAGTGAGACAGAAGACAATGATGGAAATATTCTCTTGTAAATGTAAGAGCCAACCAGGTCATGATCAAGATGACTAAGAACCTCAAGGGTGTGTGACTCAGTGGGCTAATGCAAGAGTATTAGCTTCATGACATGCATCTTAGTCATCTTCATAATGAATTCATTGTATTGGAAAAGGGGCTCATAAATATTGTGATGCACTGATTTTATTTGATGAAAATTCAGTATTTTGCTTTGACAAAGCCACGTTAACTGTGGCAGGGTCAATTTCATATAAATTCTGCCAATGAGTCAGATTATCATTTGCACATATGCCCTCCCACCTAGTATCTACTAAGGTAGCTATGAACTAAAGCCAATGCCTGTGAATGGACATTTAGTAATGGGATTTAGTAAAAGTCCTAGGGAAACCAACATATATTAGGAAATAAGTTTTAATTAGGAATGTGTAATCTCTTCAAGCAGAACAGTGTTAGAATATTATCATTAATAATTTATTGTTAATTTACACCAAGTAGCTACTACTAGAAGACAGTAATGCTATGATTTGTTTTGTGTATTTTAATTCTCACTTGTTCCCTTTACATATTCCATCATAAGATTTATTACATTTATCCATAAAAACCAACAACCTCTTTCGTTCTTTGGCAGACAGCAAACTTGGTTTCTGTCTTTTTCTGTGGAAGAAGAGAGTCCATTAAGATGGTCAGAAAGAGTGAGTTTTCAGGTAGGTTATTTCTAGCCTAACTCCACATTAACACAATGGTGATTAAACTTTTAAAAATGGACCCCAAAATAATTTTTAAAACTTGAATTAAAAACTTTAATAATGTTTCAAATTAGCATCTATCAAGGACATTAGGCTTTGAGACTAGAAAAGGCACTTATGGTTGGTTAACCAGCTATATACTCTGCTGTTAGTACACAATCTTCCGTAACTGTTTTACCATTAGAGCTCAGGCTCTTGGATGGTTGACAGCTAGGAATTTACTAACTTCCTGCAATGGGATCCTGGACAGTGCACTTATGTGACCTTCTCCCCATTGTTAGGCTGGGTCTCTGGAAACATCAATTTTGGTAGAACAGTTGTTCAAAACAGCTGCCTTGAGAAGTAAAAAAAAGAGACTTTTTACTAATGAAGCAAATGTGAATGTTTTTTAAAAATTCTTTCTACTGCTTTTTTTTTAATTCTGTATTTTATCTTCGCTCTGGGTTTTTTGTTTTGTTTTGTTTTGTTTTGGGAAATGTTAGTGTTAATACCCCCACTTAAGATCCAAATGCTAGCTCAGATGATACCCAGCCACTTCTGCTTCAGTGGTCAAAACACTACCATTATGATCAAACAACTGTAGTTATTATTAAGGTAACTATTAAATGAACTAGTAGTCTTTTTTTTTTATTAATTCAAATAAACATTTATTGCACAGGTACTCTGGCAACTGTTTTAAGTGTTGGATTTCATGCAGAATTTCATTGAGTCAGTACTCAATGACAGAGCCATTCTGCATCAACTCTGGGAATAATCTGTAAGGTTTTAGTCATTGCATTTAAATAACACAACGAAAGAACATCAGTGAAAACAGGCTGGCTCTTCTAATACAAAGTTAGCGTAATAAATGCTAGTGATAAGATGATTAAAGAATTATACACTGACAGCTTAGAATTCCAGAATGAAGGGATCTCTTGAAACCTAAGTGAACTCAGGACAAATGTCCAAAATTACCTTTTTTTTTTTTTTAAAGATTTTATTTATTTATTTGACAGACAGAGACACAGCGAGAGAGGGAACACAAGCAGGGGGAGTGGGAGAGGGAGAAGCAGGCTTCCCGCGAAGCAGGGAGCCCGATGCGGGGCTCGATCCCAGGACCCCAGAATCATGACCTGAGCCGAAGGCAGATGCTTAATGACTGAGCCACCCAGGCACCCCTCAAAAAGTACTTCTATACAAAGCTCGAAGAGTAGAGCCTGTCAGCTACAAGAAGTCCTGCTAGTGTGGAACTATAAAAAGATGTGAAAAACTTAGGTAGACAGAGAAAGACAAATACCACATGATTTCACTTATACATAGAATCTAAAAACAAATGAACAAAACAGACTCTTAAATACAGAGAACAAATGGGTGGCTGCCAGAGGGGAGGGGGTAGGGGAAAGGGTGAAATAGATAGTGGGGATTTAAGAGGTACAAACTTCCAGTCATAAAATAAATAAGTCACGGAGATGAAAAGTACAGCTCGATGCCTGTACTCTTTAACAATGTTTATGAACTACTTTTAACCAATTCTTTTTTTTTTTTTTTTAAAGATTTTATTTATTTGAGAGAGAGAGAATGAGAGAGAGCAAGCACATGATAGGGGGGAGGGTCAGAGGGAGAAGCAGACCCCCTGCTGAGCAGGGAGCCCGATGCGGGACTCAATCCAGGGACTCCAGGATCATGACCTGAGCTGAAGGCAGTCGCTTAACCAACTGAGCCACCCAGGCACCCGTTTTAACCAATTTTAAAACTATACTTTTCTTGCATTTCTGTAAATAGACTATATGGTCCTTAAAGATGTAAAGGCACTTCTCTTCAATTGCAGTGGTATTCCCTAAACCAGTGGTTCTTAAAGTGTGATCTGGGGACTCCGGGGGGTTTTCAAGACACTTTCAAGGGATCCACAAAATCAAAACTATTTAATACTGAGAGGTTATTGTCTTTTTCCATGCTCATTCTGTTACAAGTGTAAGATAGAATTTTCCAAAGTTTACATGATGTTAACAAATAACAGGTCTACTATTGTTTTTGAAAAATGAACAGATATTTTAACACTTTCTTAGTTTTAACTTCTAATATGGCAAATATCAATAAATATAACTCTTATAAACCCAAGCTTTTAAGGCCCTCAATAATTTTTTTTAAGTGTGTAAAGGGGTGGTGATACCAAAAAGTTTGAGAACTGCTCTAAACAGAGTAATGCAAGAATGCCTGTATGAAGTGCCCAATAAATGCTTGCTACCTCTTTAGATATATCCTCAAAAGATATTATTTCAGATAATCTCTATACTTGGAAACAGTAAATTTAGTAGTCAGCGGATACACTTCAGTGTACATGACCATTAACTACCTTCTCTTAAGATCCAGGGTCATTTAAAACCCATCACTTGTGATTTAAAATCCATTTTTGTGATTAAAAAACTATTTCATAGGACTTGTTTGAGTAATACCTTAAAACATAGAAAGATCTATCTCTAATGTAGAAAGATTTATCTTAGTGTATACTACAAAAGGTTTCAATCACTTTATTACTTTATTAATGTAAGGTTGTTTTACTTCAACCACAGCCAGAAGAAAAATATATAAAACCAAAATATGACTGAAATTTGTATGTTTCTTTAAATAAAATAGAAAGCATGATGTGACATGTTTTCTAAAATTATGCCAGGAAAACAATATGATTCTGTTTCTACAATGAAGTGCAATGTTTTGGATATACCAAGCACAAATTATAAAGGCTTGCAAAGCAGGTCTATAGAAACATAAGGAAAGCCAATCCAAGTTTGCTTTCCTTTCTTGTTAATGTGTTTTAAGTCATATCAGAAGACATAGAGTTTATTTGTAAACAGTTAATTAAGATAACATGTTACTTTTTGAGGGAAGATTAGTATGCTAATTTTAGAAGGCAAAATACTGCTTAGTAAACACCCAGTCTCTTATGGATTAAAGTACTCAACTGAGTGACATGTTCTAACCATTTAGACTTCTAAAAGAAAAGCTCCTGAAAGAACAGACAACTTTAAGAAACTAAAACACTCATATCATAGCACCTTTATCAATGGAAAAACGGCATCTTCAAGGAGTAGGGTAAACAGTAAGTTGAGAGACTATCTGCAAGGGATATAAAATTAGTTTTGTTAGGAATGCATTATTCAGGCAGAGAGCTCTCTTAGGCATGCTTTGAAAAATCTTTGAATGTACTTTGGTTTTACTGAATGTTTAGGCTGAAGTTCAATGCAATAGCAAAGCTTTTTGTTGTCTTCTAGATATAAGTGATATCTGTGTCTAAAAGCAAGCTCACTAGAATGCATCTGTCAAACATCTTACTAAATCTTTAGATACCAAAGCAGAGATTATACCATCAAGTATCAACAGAACCCAACACGAAGGGTTCTCAAAAATACACAGCTGCAATCTGTCAATGGATTTTGTTTTCTACTTTCAGGCATACCTTGTTTTGTTGTGTTTCACATGCAGACAATTCCTTTTTTTTTTTTTTAACAACTTGAAGGTCTGTTGCAACCCTGCATTGAGCAAGTCTGC
Source organism: Mirounga leonina (assembly GCF_011800145.1). NCBI lineage: Eukaryota > Metazoa > Chordata > Mammalia > Carnivora > Phocidae > Mirounga > Mirounga leonina. Next base: position 15,073,072 of record NW_023270494.1, read on the forward strand.
TGGTGCCATTTGCCAACAGCAATTGCTCACTTTGTCTCTGTGTCACATTTTGGTAATTTGTGCAATATTTCAAATATTTTCATCATTATTTTATTTGTTAGGGTGATCTGTGATCAGTGATTATGACTCACTAAAAGCTCAGATGATGGTTACCATTTTTTAAGCATTAAAGTATTTTGAAGATCTTTTTAAAATTTATTTATTTGAGAGAGAGCAGGAACAGGTGGAGGGGCAGAGGGAGAGGGAGAAGTAGACTCCCTGCTGAGCACAGAGTCCAACGTGGGGCTCCATCCCAGGACCTTGGGATCATAACCTGAGCGGAAGGCGGACGCTTAACTGACTGAGCAACCCAGGCACCCCTAAGCAATAAAGTATTTTAAAATCAAGGTATGCACATTGGTTTTTTTAGACAATGCTTTTACACACCTAGTAAACTACAGTATAATGTAAACATAACTTTTATAGGTACTGGGAAACCAAAAAATCCATTTGACTTGCTTTATTGTGATAGTCACTTTAAAATTGCAGTGGTCTGAAACTGAAACCATAAGATCTCTGAAGGATGCCTGCAGTACAAAATCCATTATTCAACGACTAGCAAAGCAGAAAATAAAATAATTAATGTATGTTTTCCAGTAATGAAATGCAAGATGATGTTAATGCAGATTTTCAGCCAAATCTGAAGGTCTATATAGATCAATAGTTGTAGCCAATCTTTTTTTTTTTTTTTTAGTTTAAATTCCAGTTAATGTACAGTGTAATAATAGTTTCAGGTGTACAATTTAGTGATTCAACACACATAACACCCAGTGCTCATCAAGACAAGTACGCTCCTTAATCCCCATCACCTATTTAACTCATCCTGCCCTCCCCGCCGCAACCCCGTAACCATCAGTTTGTTCTCTACAGCTAAGAGTCTGTTTCTTGGTTTGCCTCTCTCTTTTTTCCCCTATGATCATTTTGTTTCTTAAATTCCACATGTGAGTGAAATCGTGTGTTCAATCTTCTTTATTATGGCTATGCATTCTGGTTTTGGCACAAATCATTTATTTAGTCTTTTGACTAGATTTATTCAGGCTTTGAATATAATCAATCAATCAGCACTAAGTAGTGTTAAATATACTAAAGTATATATACTAAAGTAATGCTTAATATAATGCCACTTCCTAGGCTGGAAATACTCAGCTGTATATACTAAGCAACTAGCATGTGGCTTAACTGAAGAAATGGTGAGTAGGATGAATAGGACTGGGAACCAAAACTGACTGAGGTCATCAACTCACTATAGTAGATGGGAGGTTTGGCAACTGCAGCAATACAACCAATTACTTTATGCTCCTAGTTGCGCAGTCATCATTGAAAAATTATCAGCACAATGACTTCCAGAATGGACAGCAGGCATGAATGTAACCCTTCCTGTGTGAGTTATGCATGCAGTACTATACAGATTAGCACTGGACAAGGGGTGAGGAGGAGAGCAAAGGAAAGATGAAAACAAGCTAGGAGATAAAATTTAAAAAGGCACTTGGGATATTAGTACTGTGGGTACCAGAGAAAGCCAACCACCTATCTGGTAAGGCTATCAGAGATGGTTTGGTTCATTTTGCACAAACCAGAGGCACAAGCAACAATACCACTAACAGGTCTCTCACCTAGATTGTCTTTTGAAAGGATCAACAGAATGAAAAGTCTCTGAAAAGATTAGGTTCCTGATTGTAGAAACAAGTAGTATGCATAAAAAGTGTGAAGAAACTGTTGCCTGAGTGGGAAAGGGATGTTGTTTAAATGTTTCCAGGAGAGGACTAGAATTACTGTCTGAAACTCCAAGTAAATAAAAGTACTGTATGTCATCAGAAGTGGCTGCTAGGATGAAGATGAAATAAATGCTCTATGAAATATGTGACTATTAGCACCAAGCTCACACTAGGGCTGAAGTGAATCAACACTCACTTCTGAAATCCAGGACCTTAAAAAGGTTGTTTCCTCCATCACCACCTTTACCCTTGTTTCTTTTGAGAATTTCAAGGATCAATGCTTCCAACTGTTCAAAATTACAATGTCTATGATGAATATAATGTATTTGTGTTTATCTTTCTCTTCTATGGTGACATGCTCATTTTTTAAGTGAGGCTTCAGTAAGAGTGGAAATAGGAAACAAACTTTTTGCCTACTGCCCATGTCCACTTTTGCCTGGGAATCACCAGGCAAAGCCCTTCTGGAGCTCTAACCTCTTAAATCCTGTTGTGTGCGAGCACCGCCCATGCTTTGTCTTGGCATTCGAAGAGAAGTTCTCAAAGGTGTATGTCTCTGCTCATCCAGGTAAGCAAGGTCCTCCAAGTGGGCAGAGCTGGTGGCTGACAAGACAGAAAAGTTTAGTCAGAATATGTAAGTTTAGAAAACTTTCAGTTCGTCTGTATTATCCCAACTTGGGAATCAGAGCTCACTCCAGCATTTACATCTACCAAGGGTTTGTTGAACTCACGGTCCTTGTCAGTGTCCCGAACATGTGCCAGGAGAAAAATGTCAAGAGTTGTCTTCAGCTCCTTCAACACTATCAACTGCCTGAACTTATGAAGAGTACTAGCAACAAGTTAGCAAACACATTAGTACCTGAAAACAAAAATTATTAATTTTTTGCTTCTTTGAGGTCACAAATACCATTTGTAGAACAAGGCATAAACACCATCAGTGGAGAAACATGTTCCAAATTATACTGAGCTGTAAGAAAAACATGAAGCTCTGTTTTCAACATTTTCCCTTCATGCTAAAGAATGAAATATGAAAACATTCTGAAAACAATTTTCAAGTGTATATATCTATTGGAAAGATGGGTATCAGGACAACAGATAGAAAACTGCTGAAGAGTCTTTAGGGAACTGCCAATGTCCATGAATTCCAAAGAACACTTAGTTGCTCTCTGAACACAGTCAGGTAATAATGGCCCCCCATTGCACGTATAAACCCTTTAACCCAGACACAACAGGGAGAGGGAAAATGGCATGGGTCCTGGCACTGCTATATACTGAGAGCTGTTGGGAACATTCACAATGAACCAAAAAGTGAAGAAATTAAGAATCAGGAAGCCCTGAAGAACAAAACGGTTTTTAACAACAGCAACAACACGCCCAAACTTCTGTCAGAATACAATCAGTTAGAGCTTATAAATTATTAATTAAACTGCTGGTTCAGTTTGTTGCTAATTATGTACGATACTGTGCCAGGGGTTATTCAGTTCTTCAATGGCAATTATTTACCAAGAGCTTACTGTGTGCCAGGCCCTGTTCTTGATGCCCTCCCTGGCTTAGCTGCCAGCTTACTTCTGGTGACTGTTTGAGTGGCTGAGAGGAACCAAAATGAGATCACTCTTGGCTGCAGAGCTCTAATGAAGATAATGTCCATATCCCCAGTTGAGATAAGACACAAACAACAATCTAAGGTGGATTATGACTAAGTGGCACAAAGAAAGTCACAAAGTGCTCTCTGAGCTGAAAAAGTGGGGGGGGGGAGACGGAGAAAAACAGAATAGAGGTAGAGACAGACAGAAAAGAATAAGAGAGAACATGTGCAAGAGACATATACTCCCTTCATCCTTCAACTATTGCAATTACCTCAGTTACTTGGGTCTACTGGAAACCTAGACAAGAGGAACTTATCCAAATTTATAGATATAGTTTCTATGGGAAACAAAAGTCTCTGAAAGCTCATCTAGGGAAGTAAACCAAGAAAAGGAAGTTAAATGCCACATTACACATCAGTAGGAGAGAGCTCAGAGGAATAAGAGATAATCTTGATCTCCGCATTCTGAAATTAAAACTATCCAGAATAGATTACTTTTTAATCTTTTACTTAAAAACACTGGAGGCAATGACTCTTACACCATTCCCACTGGGAGAGTGACAGAGGAATAAGAGATAATCTTGATCTCTGCATTTGGAAACTAAAGCTATCCAGAAAAGATAACTCTGTGGTTCTGTGAATTAGTTCTTTCTTATGTTTATTAGTCCCTCCTGCTTTAATCAAAGTCTGTTTTCCTTTGTTTGGTTCTTCGTCTATATGTGTGTAGCTATCAAAAAAAAGGTAAGGAAGAAAAAAAAAAAAGGAGCCCTCAGAATTCCCATCCCCACAGAGCCCTCCTTGGAGGGGAGAAATATTAGCATCAGCTGAGCAGGGCCCCTTACACAGAGATCAGTTTCAGCTTTGTAGGGCCCTTCCTCCAAGTTCCTCTGGTATAATAACCCCAACCTCTTCTTGTGACACAGACTCTGAGGTGGTAGGTGCTTCCTGCAGTTGCCAAGTCCATGATGCCTCAGTGTTTTCTTTTTCCCTTTCCAGTTCATTTAAACATAGTCAACCATTCTTTACATTTCAGATTTTCTGGTAAAATAACTGTGGTTTCTGTCTCCTGGCTAGCCCCTGACTGATACACTATTGAAAATAACAGAGCAGTAATCCTTTCATATGTTGATGATAAAGCAATACCACAGAATGAAGATGTGAAAGGAATCTTCATCACGGTCACCTAGTCCAAAGGTCAGCACACTAAGGCCTGCTGCCTATTTTTGTAAATAAAGTTTACTGGAACACAGTTTTGCCCGTTTGTTAAGCATTCTTTTACAACAGAGTTGAGTAGTTTTGAGAGAGGCCATATTGGCCTGCAAAGCCTAAAATACTAGCTGGCCTTTTTTTTTTTTTTTTAGATTATTTATTTATTTATTTATTTGAGAGAGAGAGAATGAGAGACAGAGAGCATGAGAGAGAGGAGGGAGGGTCAGAGGGAGAAGCAGACTCGAGCCCGACGCGGGACTCGATCCAGGGACTCCAGGATCATGACCTGAGCCGAAGGCAGTCGCTTAACCAACTGAGCCACCCAGGCGCCCACTAACTGGCCTTTTAATAAGAAGTTTGTTGAGGGGCGCCTGGGTGGCTCAGTTGTTAAGCATCTGCCTTCGGCTCAGGTCGTGATCCCGGGGTCCTGGGATCGAGCCCCGCATCGGGCTCCCTGCTCAGCGGGAAGCCTGCTTCTCCCTCTCCCACTCAGCCTGCTTGTGCTCCCTCTCTCACTGTCACTCTGTCAAATAAATAAATAAAATCTTAAAAAAAAAAAAAAAGTTTGTTGACCCCAAACTAGTCAAATCCCCTCATTTTACAGATTAGTACTGTAGAGTGACTTGTCTACAGTGAATCACTCATTTATGGTAGAGCCAGGCCTCAAAACCGGACATCTGGTCCATCGGTCCAGTGAGTGCTATTTGCATTGTGCCCCTTCTCCCCTTTTAAAGCTAAACAGATTTAACTCTTCCTTAAAAAGCTTATTTTCATCCCTTCTTCATCTTTGTCACTTTCCCTCAACTCCCTGTTTTTTATGGCTTCATAGAGCAGTAACCAAATGTGGGCAAGTAAAGACCTTGTAATGCAAAGTGAAGGTGCTTACTAAAACTCCACACTGCAAATATTTCCACAGTAAGAAACAAAAGAACAAACAAAAGCCCCCAAATTTGTTATTTTTTTAATGAGAAAAATACATATAAGGTACTTCCTAAAGCTGATAAACTGAGAGTAATATGAAAAGAGTATCAATGACAATGAGAACCTTTTACTGACATTAAAATAAAACTCAAATGAAACCCTTAACAGCTGGATGAGTGGTTAGTTTTGGGTTACCACTATGGTAATATAAATGGCACATTATATAATTTTAAAGCAAGGTTCTCTTACTAAAATGGTTCTATATGCCAATGCACTAAAATGGTTTCATACGTTTTAATAAAAAGAGAACGTATATTTCATTAACAGTAGGTGGAAAGATACAGCAACAACATGGAGTGGAGCAAAAAGCTGTGTTAAGGAAAAAAGAGCCCTTTTTTCTATATTATATTCATCTATGAATCTTTTAAAGATTAAACTCAGGGAGATCTATACTTTGAGTATAGATTTGAGTAACAGATAATTCATTTTAATTTCTCCTTACTGAAAAGACCTCCTGGCAAGTACTCTTAGCCCCAGCCTTACTCTCACAGGGTCAGCTTCCTATTCAAAGAGCTGCTGACAGCATTTGTGAAATATAAACGTTGAGTGTGAACTTAACAAGCTTTGCCAAACGAACCTTTACTATCTTAATTCCTAGGAAAATGGACATCAATTGTCCTATTGCTTTCTTTCACAAAACCAAGAAATGTAGTAAAGATATTTTGGAATGAGCACACGTCTCAATTTCAGTCAGATGACATTAGGAGAAAAAGACAAATACTCTAATTATTGAGCTGAATGAACGGTTCATTCCTCTACAAATCCAAATACTCGTAGGCAAACAGTGAACTAAAGAAAAGCAGTGATGTTCAGTATCAAGTGCCAGAGCTCCGAAGCCCTGATTCAGGGCACAGACAGATCTCAAATCAGCTAATGGGGAACTATTGTTTTAATCCAGATTGCAAATAAATTATGTTTAGTGTTACTTAAGTCTATTAAAACATTTGTTCTTTTTCTTCTTTTAGCAATCAGTATCTTTTTGTTGATCTCTGAATCTATCACAACTTCCTCTACCAAATAATCCAAAATATTTTTGCACTGCCTTTATCCCTTATTAAATCATTATTCTCCTTAGTCTTATTTTGTTTCTCACTGCTTCATCATTTTCAAAATTCTTGCCCATTATTTAAAGGGATATGAGACAAATATTGGAAAGATGAACCAGGAGACCTAGAAGTCTGTTAGCTGTGGCCCTTTGTTGTATTAGCTGTATAGGGGTACTCTCCCTCATGATCACTTGAGTCTTTTCCATTTGCAAGCCACTTTCTGAGAAGTCTGTCGTAGTTTGTCAAACATCTCACTCTCTGTCAAATTTGCTCAGGCTGCATTTTCTCTGCTTCTCTAACTGATCCTCCAGTCAAAATTAATTGCTTCTCCCCTTTAGCAACCACATACATATATTGCTAATTAGAACCTGTGTTATTCAGCTACTTGCCTACGTGGCTGTCTTCCCTTGTTATAGCAGGTTCTGGAAGGCAAGAAAGCAATGTCTGATTTATCTTTGATAACCCTGTCCCTTCAGAGTAAGTCAGAGTACCCTGCACATAATGCTCAATATAGAACTGAATTCCAGACTAGTCCTACCTAGATTTAGATATATGTCTGGCTCTAGCTTCACCCTTCTCATTGCTCTGTTTAATGCTTACTAGACATCGCTATGATAATACGCTCGGCTCCAATGATGTTCATATAAACTTCCTTCAAGTACTGCTGGTCCCTCTTCTATAGCACATATTTCTATCATACTATCATACTAAATTACTTACTTATTATGTTTATTTTCTCTGACTAGAATGTAAACTCCAAGGGGGGGGAGGGAGTTCTGTTTTGTTTACTGATGTTTCTCAAGTGTTTTGAACAGTGCCTGCCATATATACAGTACAAGTTCAATAAACACTTGTCTAATAACTGAATAAGTGTATTTAACATACACTTTGTGTTTTGGCTACATTTAAATGATCAGTGAATGACAAATTAGGTTTTGTCTTAGGGGGTTATTTGAAAGCTAAGGATGAAGGAGGTGGCGATAGCAAAGATGTCTTGCATATCTTCATCCCATACAAACACCAACGGCAGATCTACAGGGACATCCATATTCCCACCTCACGGTGGTACTCTTACTGTGAAACTGTCCTGGCAAGTTTTTTTGAGACAGTTCCATCAAGTTAAATTACTACTATAATATTTAACGAACACTTTCCAGATACAGGCGTAGGAGATAACTAGGTAAGTCGAAGTGAACTGAAGAAAGAGGAAAAAAAATCTACAATAAAAAAAATTTTATGTGAAAAGAAAATGCTTTAAAAAGTAAACTTCTACATAAAATCTATCTCTAAGTAAAACTTATGTCGTTAAAAATCCTTGTTTTCAGAGAAGGAAGAGGGAAGTGGGAAAAGGGAGCATATATATATTTTTTGAGATCTCATAGGATTGGAACAGCTGATTCATTTATAGAACATTTAACTGACATACTTTTTTGAAGTCAAAATAACTTAACAAATAAGTGGGCAGAAAAAAATCCAGCAGACAGCATTTGGTACAAAACATTCCAGAGGCAACTCTATATTGAGTATGAAACCAGTCTGAATTGTTTCTTCTTATATCAGTTGTCACTAGTGAAACCAGATTTTAGTAGCACGACTGTCATGCTGGCTGACCTGAGCAGGGAGCTTGGAATGATGTTATGTTTGCTACAGCCTGGGCAAGAAGCCACTCTGCTGTCCTTATACCCTTGATTCATAAAGCCAACATTCTGACTGCTGAAAAGCCCGTATTTTCTTCTTTATAAAATCTCCATTACAGCTTCTGATTGGATTCATCTAAATCCCCCATGATTCCCATTTTGCATTTACCTGATTCTTAAGATCCTTTTCTTAGGAAAACGTGCAGCTCCAAACATTAACAAGTAGATGGTGAGAGTTTATATTTTAACTGACTTCCACTGCTTATATGTTTCCTTGACAGACTCCTCATTTTCACACAAAGCACTGAGGACAACTGCTGCAAGTGAGTATTTCCTACTTCCCACATCCCTCCAATTCCCAGCCAATCTCATTTTAAGACATTAAGGATGACCAGAGACATCCTACTCTCTGATAATTTCTGCCATGCAACCGCAAGTCCACAAGGTTTTCTAATTCCTTCCAACACAACGAGCTTAAAAAAATAAACATACAGTAGTGATTTACATTTTGAAAACAATAAAAGACAGTCGTTTTTATTTTCTGCATCTTAGAATTTTAAACATGTAATTACATCTGAATTTATACTCAGAAAACTGAGCTACTCCAGGAAAAACTCAAGCCTTGATGGTAGAGATTGCCAAAACTCAGCTTTAATCATTCTGTCATTCGAGTTAGAAGTTTTTATTTTCAGTAAATAGCACTACCTTCATATGTGGTATATGGTGGAGCTTTTAAATGGTACATCTAAGTACAGACTTTACTTGTTTGAATCTTTATGCTTCTGAAAGTATACAGCTTTTGGACCAATCTAATGGATCAATATATTTATACTTACAATAATCAGACTTCTATTTTAATAGTTAATAAAGAGTATATGGTTGTTTTAAAAATTTCCTTACATATATATTTTCCATTTATGTTGCAGATGAGTTCAAAGCTCAGAAAAAAGTTTAAAAAAAAAATCATCATAAACATTTGCATATGTACTGACCCCACTTCTTCTAGGTAAAGTGTTATAAAAGTGTCCTTCCCATTCTTTTTAAAATCAAGGGTCTTATGGAATAACAAAGACAATTTTATTCTTTAGAGTTCAATGCAGCAAATTAATTTAAATAATTCCTTGACAATTTCCTAGTCCTGCCAGAAGATATGGCCCCATAAAGACACCAATGAGCTCAGGCAAAAGAGGGTGATTCTCTTCCCCAAGCAGGGAAAAGTCTGTAACACAGCAATGACCATTTAAACGATTATTCCCCCAGATTTTCTAAAGTGACGTGAATGGTATTTTCACATCATTATTCAACATTATTTCGTCTCTAAAGTAGTTACATTATTCATACTGAGATAAAGTTTTAAAAAGAAGGGAAATTTAAGAGTTGGATTTGAACAAGGTCTTTTATAACTGGCATTATTTTTTCCCTCAACTGTTCATATGCTTAGAGTAATTTAATAAGTATAAATAAATATAATGGGTTTTTTCCCCTCTATTTTAAGCTATCTCGTATTTGAAATCCTCAGTTACTACTGTTCACCAAGGAGATTTGAGTATTTGATCTTCCCACACTTTGGGGAACCACTCATATGTGCACATTAGAAAATAAAGGAAAATAAGTATTTCTAGAGCTATAGCAAGAGCTATATCTAGAGTATATCTAGAGAGGACCTCCAGAGCTAAGAAAATTTGTTTTAAAAAATGATTTAGATACCTAATCATTTTAACTATCAGAGGTTGTGGTCTTATCAAATATTTATACAACATTACACAGTAATATTTATACAACATTACACAGCATGACAATTCCTTGTGAAAGTAACTTCATTTCTCCACATTCTGGAAACATTTTCAACCTATAATCTATTAAATTTTGAAGATAACTGAGCCCTCTGGTTTATAGTTCACTTTCCTGCCTCTTTGTGAGGATACTGACACCATGGTTTCCAGATACAGAAAACAATCCAATACAAACTATTCCCTGACCTACGACTTGCCTGCAGCAACACTAGATCTGTTTATATTACATTCAACAATGACAAGAAATAATTCTCTGATGAAGTATGCTCATACTTCAATACAGTCCATTTGCACTGACAGTATAAAATCCTATTCTCTAGGACAGATCTATCTGGCTTCTTTTTTTTCTTTCCCCTTTTAAACTTTTTTTTTTTTTTTTAAAGATTTTATTTATTTGAGAGGAGAGAGAGAGCGAGCACACAAGTGGGGGCGGGGCAGAGGGAGAGGGAGAAGCCAACTCCCCACTGAGCATAGAACCTGGGATCATGACTTGAGCCAAAGGCAGACATTTAACCGAGCCACCCAGGAACCCCTGATCTATCTGGCTTCCGACGGTACATTTACCTTTTACCCTTTTTTTGAACAAGCATGATCAGTATTACTTAAAAATCTGAAAATCTGTGCTAGCCAGAAAGGCCCTAATTATGGTATGAACACTGTGATAAATGGAAAAATAATCAACAGTTATGGTCTATGGGCATAGCAACATAGGCTAATGTTATCCCTCTTATTTTTTTGAACATGGGGGAGGGGCAGGAGAGGGAAAAGAAGAGGGTAGAAAGAATTTAACTGAGTATAGAAAATATTTTCCAATACTTGAATTTAAAACAAATAAACCTCAGTAACAAAAATCACTGTTTTGTGATATTTGATATAAACAGTGTACTTTCTGTTAAAAAGATAAAAAATGACACCAAAAGCCTGATCCAAAAAAAAGAAAAATTTGATAAATTGATGTGATCAAAATGTTTGTGCTTCAAAATACATCAATGAAAAAGTGAAAAGATAAGCAACAGACTTGGAGAAAATATTTTGCAAACCCATTGTTTGATAAAGCATTGTATCCAGAATATACAACAAATGCTTACAACTCAATAAGACAAACAACCCAACAACAATAAAAAAATGTGCAAAGGGTTTGAAAAGATATTTTACCAAAGAAGATATATGAATAACTAATAAGCACAGAATATAAGCTCAACATCATCAGTCATTAAGAAAATGCAAATTAAAACTATAACAAGATAGTATTTCACACCCACCCAAGTAACTATAATAAGAGATAAAGACAGTAACAAATGGTAGAGAGAATGTGGAGAAACAGGAATCCACACATACGTTATGGGTGGGAATGTAAAATGGTGCAGCTACTTTAGAAACCAGTTTGGCAATTTCTTAAAAAGTTAAACATAAATTTACCCTATGATACAGCATTTCCACTCCTAGGTATCTATCCAAGAGAAATGAAACCATATGTCCACCCAAAGACTTGCACACGAATGTTCATAGTAGCACTACTCAAAATAGCCAAAAATTGGAAAAAACCTAAATGTCCGTCAACTGGTGAATGGATAAAATGTGGTAGAAGCAAACAAAGGAATACTATTTGCAGTAAAAAGGAACAAACTTCTGATACATGCTATGTCATAGATGAACCTCAACAACATTATGCTAAGAAGCCGGACACAAGAGACCACAGACTATATGACTCCATTTATATGAAAATGTTCAGAAAAGGTAAGTCTACAGAGAAAATACATTAGTGGTTGCCTGGGGCTGGGGATGGGAATAAAATTAATATTAAATAGACAAGAGGACCATGTCATCACGACATGATCTTATTGGGATGATGAAAATATTCTAAAATTGATTTATGGTGGGGGCACCTGGGTGGCTCAGTTGTCAAGCGTCTGCCTTTGGCTCAGGTCATGGGATCCTGGGATATATCCCAGGGTCCTGGGATCGGGCCCTGCATCGGGCTCCTCGCTCTGCGGGAGGCCTGCTTCTCCCTCTCCCACTCCCCCTGCTTGTGTTCCCTCTCTCACTGTGTCTCTCTCTGTCAAATAAATAAATAAAATCTTTAAAAAAATAAAGAAATAAAATTGATTTATGGTGAAGGTTGCATAACTCAGTAAATATGCTATAAATTACTAAATTGGGTGGATTATTTGAAATTGGTGAATTTTATGATATGTAAAATATTAACTCAAATAATTGTTTTTTAAAAAAAGGATAAATTCACACAGAGACTGCTGCTTTAGGACTTTATCTAGGCTAACACAGAACTAAGGTGGCAATTAGAATCACTTCTGGCCAGTTTGGGTACTGATCCTAGGTTTATGGTCTCAACAAGTGGAATACTTTTAGTAAATTATCCATTTGTTGGAGTTACTAGGTTATTTTTCATTTTTATTTATTTTATTTATTTTTTGAGAGAGAGAGGGGTGAGGGGCAAAGGGAGAGAGAGAATCCTAAGTAGGCTCCACACTCAGTGTAGAGCCCAACACGGGACTTGATCTCATGAGATCATGACCTGAGCCGAAATCAAGAGTCTGGTACTTAAACGATTTTTAGTCAACATTAAAAATAGCTATTTCTTCAAAGATCTAGTTATGTCACCAAGAACCACTATCTCTAAACCAAAGGGAAAATTCTTCTAGAAAGACAGAAGCCTAAATACTTTATACATTTTTTAAATTGAGGTACGATTTATATATGTTAACTATATAAATCTTAAGTGAATAGCTCAATAAATGTTTTTATGTGTACATACCCATGCAACCACCATTCAATCAGGATATAGAAGGTTCCCTTGATATTCCCACCAAAGGTAACCACTACCTTAGTTCTATCACCACAGAAATGACATAGTTTTGTCTTGTTTCTCTACACTTTATATAAATATACATATTTCATGTAGTATGCCCTCTCCAAGATGTTGTCGTGGGTACAGCATTCTTTTTCACTGTTGTATAAAATTTATTAAACCAGTCTACTGTTGACGGACATTCGGATGATTTTCAGCTTTTGGGTATTATGAATAAAATGGATATGAACACTCTTATATTTATTTATATTTATTTATTTTTTGGTGAATATAAGGACTTCCCCCCCCCGCCAGTAGTCTCCCTACCCAACATGGGGCCTGAACTCATGACCCTGAGACCAAGAGTCATGTGCTCTACCAACTGAGCCAGCCAGCTTTATTTTTGATGGCCATTCTATGCAGGAGTGTAATTGATAGGTTTTAGGTAACATGCATATACAGCTTTAGACACCTTTAATAGACTTTGCCAAGCACCTTTACAAAGTGCTAGTTCCAGTTTATTATTATACTCCCATTAGCAATGTATGACAATTTCAATTGCATCACATCCGCACTAACACTTGGCATTGTCATTCCTTTCAATTTTGTGGTTATCGGGTAGAGTGGTATCTCACTGCCAGGAAGTGGGAAGGATCTGGTATTTTATTCTACTTCTAACAAGCCGGGACGGTGGAAGACATGAGACATCTAGATCAGAGATGAAAGACATTTCCTTACTCAGAAGAACAGCAAAAGCCAGAGTATCAACATTGGAGCTGCTCTTCTAAGGCAGAATTCCCACAGGCAATACAAAGAGCTGGGTGATAGGAGCACATGCAGATGGCTGTGCTGTAGAAGGGCACCCTGTGCCTACAAATTACTTTGTGTTTTCTAGGAATTTATAAGTGGAATCATATAGTATATTCTCCTTTTTATCGGACTTCTTTCACTCAGTGTAACTATTTTATTTGTATGTGTTGCTGCAGTTCTCAATAGTTCATCTCTTTTTACTGCTAGGTAGTACCCATTGTAAAGATAGGCTCTAATTTCTTTATCCATTCAACTGCTGGTGGCCATTTGGGATGTTCACAATTTTTGGCCATTGACAAATAAAGCTGTACATCTTTGTAAGAACATATACTTTCATTTCCCCTCTATAAATCCAACTGATTTTTTGACCTCCCATGTCTCTTACATATATTATAATCATATATAGGTATATATTATGTATTACATATATAATCTGGATATTATATGTATTATATATGTATTTAAAGATTTTATTTATTTATTTGAAAGAGAGAGAGAGAGAGATAGCAACAGAGATAGCGAGACAGAGTTTGAGCGGGAAGGAGAGGGAGAAGCAGACTCTCTGCTGAGGAGGGAGCCCGATGCGGGGCTCAATCCCAGGACCTGAAATCATGACCTGAGCCAAAGGCAGACACTCAATCAACTGAGCCACCCAAGCACCCCTAATATATATATTTTAAAGACTCATAAGTAATATTAACCTTTGGAGAGAGGTACTAGATGGAGAGGGGAGTGGCTCTTTCTTTTGTATTTTTTGTTTGAATTTGAATTTTTATTTGATTTATATATATTTATTATGTAACATATATGAATCTTTAATTTCTAGAATGTGTCAGCTGGAACCACTGGGCAAGGAAACTATGGCTCATTTTTGTTTTGTTTTCTTCTTTGTATTTCTCTGTATTTAAAAAAAAAAAATCTAATAAATGCTGTTTTTTAAAAGAAGAAAATCTCCCAAGGCATTTTCTCAACTCTACTGATACCTGATGATTCACTCCCTATAATTCTGCATAATACCACAAGCTTTTGATGAATTATTTTTTCTAACTCCAGGCTCGCCTCCTTCAGACCATCCTACATGGATGGGTATATAGCCATTTTTCTGAACTGCAAATTTGATAATACAGCTCCTGTTTATACTAACCAGCAACAAAATAAACCCAATACTTATCATCAGAGCACATAAGCTCCTTGCTATCACCTGCAACATCATTTTCTACTATTCCTTCACTGTACCCCAGGTGCTAGTCATGCTGAAATGTTAATAATGTGCCAAGTTCCTTAACTTCTTGGTGCCTCTTTCCTCTTTTTTCTGTCTTCCTTGTGACTTCTCACTCATCCCTCTCTGTGATGTCTTCTATTCCTCTCTACCCTCCCCCCTTAAAAGATTAATTAATTAATTAATTTATTTATTTGAGAGAGAAAGAGAGCATGAGCTAGGGGGAAGGGCAAAGGGAGAGGGAGAAGCAGACTCCCTGATGAGCAGGGAGCCTGATGTGGGGCTTGATCCAAGGACCCTGAGATCATGACCTGAGCGGAAGGCAGATGCTTAACTGACTGAGCCATCCAGGCGCCCCTACCCTCTTCCTTTGCGCTCAGATGCTTCCCTCCTCTGTGTTTCTATGGTACTTTATAAATTACTGCATTATAGCAGTCATCACATTGTAGCTGACTATTTTACAAAAACAGCAATGGATGTCAATTAGAATTCCATCCTGTAATTCTCTGTAAAATTCTTATCTTAATATTTGCTGAAGTCAGTGTCCCAAAGAATATGCAAAACCTTACTGAAGTCTAAGTGTAACCACAAATATATTGATGCCTACGAGGGGTAGAGTTGCTAAATGGCAGTTAGCAAAAAATATACCATGAGAGGTAGTTTAGAAGCCCCCAAAATTCACAGATTGGATGACAATTCCCTGAAAGTTGACCAATTTAAAAGATTTTATTAAGTAACTAGAATATTAGCTCTTATAAGATAAAATTCTAAATAAATGAAAATCTTACAATCCATGTAAAAGAAAGAAGATACTCTTCACCTGATAAAATGTTGTTTGCTTTGTTAAGTTTTTTAAAAAACATTTCAACTGGCATTTTTTACCTGGTGATTAAAATACCTGGTATAGAAAGCTGGGTTCTATTCTTTGTGAGAGAGCTATACAATCAGTTTCTTCTATATGTATTAGAGAAGTAACCAGTAACTCATTGATACTTCTGACAGTTGCCTTGTGCTAATTTCTAGAAAGTCATAGTGTTAGAAAACTTTAGAGAAAGTGAGGGAAGGATATTATTTGGCCAATTAGTCCTGGACAACTCTTTGTACAACCTAAGGTTAGTATCTGCATAAGGTAAAATAATGAATCACAGATATTTATGCTCAAGAAGGGCAAAGTGCTTTATAATTTCTCCATTAAACTAAAAAGAGGACAAGAGAAGCTTATACTTCTGACTCCTACTAAGTGCTCAGTGCCCTTCTTCAATAATAGAGACAGAATTTTTTTAAGATTTTATTTATTTATTTATTTGACAGAGAGAGAGACACAGCGAGAGAGGGAACACAAACAGGGGGAGTGGGAGAGGGAGAAGCAGGCTTCCCGCGAAGCAGGGAGCCTGATGCGGGGCTCGATCCCAGAACCCTGGGATCATGACCTGAGCTGAAGGCAGACGCTTAACAACTGAGCCACCCAGGTGCCCCTAGAGACAGAATTTTCTTAGAAATCACTGCAGCTTAGTTAAGAAGTAAAGTGGGATGTACCATTAAGGCTGGTAGCTATATTTCCTCAGTTTTATGCAGGCAAGGATTTAAATGTTTCTCTTCCGAAAAGACTGAATTTGCTTAGCACCTTCTAAGTTAGAGCATTCTAGGACTCTAATATGACATCATTAGTGGGGATCAACATATTCCAAAGAACCTAAGAGAGAAAAGTTTCTGTCACTACTTAAAGTGAATAATCTTGAAAAATTAATACTAAAATCACCTACAGTTACTGATCTTCCAGATGAGCCATCACCACATTATCGCATGTGATGACTGATGCTGATGGTCTCCCAGAGGATGGAACAAAGACTAATGTTTTAGAAAAGGTACAAAGGCAAGAAGCATCACACTATCATCTTTATAAAATAAATCATTACACCTGGGAAATAAGAGCTCCTAACTACAATAAGTATTTTATTACCCTGTGTCAGTGAGACAAACCTTTCAGGCATTCATCAGGCAAATAAGAAAGACAAACATAACTATGATATCGTAGTAGGTAAAAAGTCTAGATGATGTTGCATTTTGAAAATGCCAAAATGCCCAACTATTCTGCAAAAGCTCCTGGTCTGAATTATTAAGTAGCAACTTAGCTGTATAAACAATATCCTTTGACATCAATTCTGGACAGCTGCCAAAGGATAATGACTCCATACTCCCTTTATGACTGAAATTGCTAGGAGTATTTGAGCTATTCTTTAGCAATATAGGTACCTGGTGATTCTTCTATGATGGGATGGCTAGGGTACTGTGAAAATATTGAGCTCCTGGACTAGGAAGTTGAATTCTTGCCTGTCTGCCACTCCCTCAAACTATGGACAATGATTTCTGATAATACAACTTCTACTGAAATACACATCAATTTAATAATGTTTTTTAAAACTAACGTTTTCAAAACCTCAAACTGAAATCCTTTCAAAGACTTTGGATGTGAAAAAAATACATTTAGAAATTCAATAATATACTTTATAGGTTTTACTTCTCATTTTATGTATGCTGTTACACATTTTGGGAACAGAACTAAACAACCACTTGAATATGAGCCTTTCCCCAGGTTCAAAAAGATATACACATGCATATTACCCAAACACAAAAGAACAGCTTAGTCAAAGAAGATGAATGGAAAATTCTATTAAAGCAGAATTTACTTTCATTTCAGTATATACACCAGAAAAATGGTCAATTTTTAGAAAAATCTTACCTGCTACTGAATTTGGCCGTGGCATAAGATACAGAGGAATAGACTGTACTGATTGTGATAAAACTGTTTCCAAATTCCTTTCTGGGATCTTATTCAGACTATAGGTGGAAGCTGTCATGTTTTCATCTACTCGATACAAACAGGAATCCATGCTGGATTTTTGAGACTGCCAAGGTTTTAGGTTTCCTCCAGACCCTAATTCTTTACTGCTTTCCCCAACATATTTTGTGCGTTCTACATTTTCAGAATAGCTTGTCAACGTAGCTGAAAAAGAGAGTAAAACAAGTTAAAAATTAAAGAGGGCACGTATTGAATGGGGCACTGGGTGTTATACGCAAACAATGAATCATGGAATACTATCAAAAACTAATGATGTAATGTATGGTGATTAACATAATAAAATAAAATTTTTTTAAAAACCACACACACACACACACACACACAAAACAAAACAAAACCCCACAAACCTAGAGATTAAGCTGTTTACTACTATCCAAATTCATGACTAGCTAATAAGAGTAGTAGCAATATTATTTTTAAAAAGTTACTGATCATTTCATCTCCACCATGAAGTTTAAATAATTGAAAGCACAATATATCTTACATATTTTCTCTCATTTCTCTTATATATTTAACAACTCTATTTAAGTGGAACTAAACACATTCATACATCAGTGCTAAAAGATCTACAACTAGAGCCTATCAATGCTAAAAATTTCAGAATTTCGTCACAAAGGGAATTCATATAATTTTCATGGATTGCTGAAGAGCTCCCAAAATCTCAAAAAGATCTTTACTCTCTTTTAATCCCCTATTTTCCCTCATTTAAATTTATTTCCTGACCCCTTATATGTAATTAAGAATTAGAAAAAACAAATGGTCCCTTAAGTAGATATATAGGATATATTGCAGAAATAATCTGTCCAAATAAGGAGACAGTACAGGGCCTCCTTGTACAGCTACCCTGTAGCTCTAACCCTAGATGGCCCTGAATGAAATCAAGCAAAACCTGAAAGGGCTTCTAGAATTTTTCTAGTCTTACCACTAATTATTAACAGGACTTAAAAACAAAAATTTTCATCAACCCTAGAAATGCAAGGAATAAAAACACTAAAATAAAGATTATAAAAATCTTATCAATAATTATAAGAATAAAAGAGGTCATCCCAGGAGAGTTTTTAATAAGTTAGTTCATATTTTCTTCTTACATCTTCAACGTACCTGTTGTTAAAAGAAGAGACCTAAGTTTATTAGGTAATTTCCACAATCCCTTTTAGTGAGGTTTTCTCTTTGGAAATGTAAACGGAATTCTGGACTTTGTAGTAACAGGGAAAAATATGAGTTACAAAGGAAGACACGCTGGTTGCCTTCCAGCTTTGTTCCTCTTTACAGTAAGTCGTCCTTGCATCTGAGAATTAAGTGTTGTCAATTGGTCTCTGTATCCTCACTAAGGGAGTCCAGTTCCAAGGCAACATCTCCCTGTCAGTTCCATCGGGGAAGGCAGTCACCATTAGGCTTCTCAAAGATGACAATGCTCCCTACCACTACCTACTTGTGACACACCCCCCCCTTCTTTTTAAAAGATTTATTCATTTATTTGAGAGAGAGAGTGTGTGTGTACAGGGGGGAGGGGCAGAGGGAGAGGGAGAATCCTCAAGCAGAATCCCTGCTGAGCATGGAGCCCAACATGGGGCTTGATCCCAGGACGCTGAGATCATGACCTGGGTTGAAATCAAGAGTTGATGCTCAACTGACTGAGCCACCCAGGAGCCCTGACACATCCTTTTTATATATTGTCCTTGTTACCTTTTTTACATACTGCTGGATTCAATGTTAGAATTTTGTTAAGGACTTTTATGTCCGTGTTCATGAGAGACATTGGTCTATTGTTTACTTTTTATATGATGTCTTTGTCAAGTTTGGTCTTAAAATAATGTTAGCCTCATAAAGTGTTCTTTTCACTTCAACTTCCTGGAGCAGTTTGTGTAGAAATGGTATTATGTCTTCCTTAAATGTTTGGTAGAATTTACCTGTCAAGGCATCTGGACTAAGAGTTTTCCTTGTGTAAAAGTTTTAAATGGCAAATTCAATTTATATTTAACAGCTATAAAATTATTCAGGTTATCTTTTTCTTCTCAAATGATCTTTGGTCATATATTATTTCCAGGAATTTGTCCATTTCACCTAAATTGTCAAATTTATTGGTATAAAGCTGTTCATGACATTCCCTTATCCTTTTAATATTTGTGGGGTCTGTTGTGATGTGCCTCTTCGTTCCTGATATTGGTAATTTGTATCTTCTTTTTTTCCTGGTTAATATGACTAGAGGTTTATCAATATGATTTTCTCAGAGAACCAGCGTTCAGTTTCACTGATTTTCTCTATTCCTATTTCATTGATTTCTGCACTTTACTATTTCCTACTCTGTTTACTTTGATTTGAATTTCTTCTTTTTCTTGTTTAAGTAGAAGTTTAGTTCACTAATTAAATAACTTTCTTTTCTAAAATAAGCATCTAATGCTATAAATTTTCTTCTAAGCACTTCTTTAGCTGCATTCTAAAAATTTTGATGCTTTGTTTTCATTACCATTCAATTAAAAATATTTTTAAATTTCCACTGTGATTTTTTTTGACCCATGTTATTTAGAAATATGTTTAATTTCTAAGCATTTATGAAATTTCCTGATATTTTTCTATTATTGGTTTCTAGTTTAAACACAGTGTGGTCAGAGAACACAGTTTGTAATGGTTTAGTCCATTTAGCTTTATTGAGACTTGTTTTATGAACCAGAATATGGTCTCTTGGTGCATCTTCTATGTATACCTAAAAAGAATCTGAACTATGCTATTGATAGTGGACTGTTCTATAAAAAATAATTAGGTCAAGTTGATTAATGGAATTGTTTAGGTCTTTTACATGTTAATTGATTTCCTACTTGTTCTTTCAACCACTGAGAGATGAGAGTTAAAATCTCTGGATTTTTGCCATTTTGAAGCTTTGTTATTTGGTGTATAAACATTTAGGATTGTTATTTCCTCTTGATGAAATGACCCATTTATCATTATGAAATGACCTTCCTTGATAGGTCATCACTGTTTATTCTGAAATCTATTTTGATACTCTTTGTTCTGAAATGGGTGAAAGAGGGAGATGATGAGCATACAGTATGGACTCCAGGACCAGCAGGAGCAGCAGGGAACTTAATCTTCATTTACTAATCCTTTCCAAGTCTTTTTGGGAGACTGCAACTGGTCATCTCCTCGAAGAACTGGATTTGGATCTCCCCTCTCAGAAAAGAACTGAGTATCACAGTATCATGCTTCCAGGTGAGACTAGATGCCAAAAGAGAGTACTAATGATTGATCTATGTGGTACAAGAGTTGAACTGGGTTTGCTACTCTAAATGTACTCACCTGCCTGTTGTCTGGCTACACTGACTCTAGCAGTGGTGTGGACTATTCCCATGGGTTGGAGCTGGGTCCCTGTTATTAACATCCTGCTCCAGACTGAAGGGTTGGCTATAATGGCTATTCCTGGCCTTTTGTGATAATCATGGGCAGAAGTCAACCACTGTCTTATGTACTGCCATATAGCCTCTCTCATCCATCTCTAGACTTCCTGGCTGCCATGGAGACATGAGATGCAGTAGGGCTACTGGATTCATGCAACAGTAAGAGTCAGGGAAATAGTACCCTATTAGAGCTAACATACCAATGTGAGAAGGGAACTAGCAGTAATATCACCTTGTAATTCCCCCTTCCACAGTTCAAAAATGTATGGTCTCTCTGAAGACTTTCAGTAGAATTAAGCAATCACCTCTGCCAGCTCTGTAATTCCTTTCCTTATATTTGCTTCTCCTCCTTTTCTGCCTTACTCCTCTTCCATTTACTCTAATTTCCTTGGTTTATACTGCCTTAATATAGTATATACTCCCTCAATATAACCTTTTTGTCTCAGGCTCTATTTTCTAAGGAACCTATGCTAAGGAAGTCTTGTTGATGAAAATGTTGGGAACTATGGGATATTCTTCTAGCTAATCCAGATGTTCAAGTCATGTTTCAGTATACAGTCAAAACTACTCACTTTAATTAAAAATTCATTTCATATATTCAGACCTTCAGTCATAAACAGCCCAATAGTTCCTAATCTTTTTGCCACCAAACATAATGCTGTACCTTCCCCAATGAGATTATTATGGATTCCACAGCATTATTTTATAATTTCTAAATGTGTTCAGTGATAGCATATTTATATTATGTGTGTATGTACCTGAATGTGTTTTTTTAAAGCAGACGTATGCTCCTTATCCTAATTTCTGAAAATTCTCTAATTTAAAATATATTTAAACTTTTTTTCCAGTAAAATTTGGTAAATATTCAGTAAAAATTGGAAAATAATATTTCATTTGGTGTAAAGATGTGGTGATTCAGCTGGCTTTGTAATTCTTGGAAGAAGCTTAGAGTTCATACAGCTGCTAGGGTCAGTATGCTGAATCAAGCCAGAGAATGGAAACTCTTCTTTCCCAGAGGACTTGTCTACATGTAAAATGTCTGCTATTTAACCCCTTACCTTTTATGTTTTTTTGTGTTGTGTCCAACAGAAGTTTTTATTATTAAGTCCCTAATCAAATTTGGCTAAGATTTACCTGTATCTGCATGGTCTTTGCCTGGTATATATCCCAGAAACACAACCCTTTTCTCCTGATAAACCAGGAGCATATTCAGTATACTGGAATACTACACCTTTACAGGTCTGAGAAAGTAGCAATGGGGTTCACTATTTTCAGTATTTCAAGTAATTTATAAATAATATGTAGCTAGTTAAAACTGGTAGCTAGCTAAAACATCAAACTTCTGTAAACATAGCTAGAATTTTATCAAGGGTGATAACAGTAGTTACCTCATTTAAACAGAAGCTTTGGCAGAGATGCATGTTTGATAAATTAAACATGAGAAACTGCTATAATCACAAATAGAGTGATGCTGAAAAATTTTTCAAAACTATGGGATGTATCAAGAAAAATTATGAAAGTCCTGATCAGTGGTGGAAAGATTAGAGAAATTGTGAGTTAATTTGTGGTACCCAAAGATGGAATTATTCAGTGGCCTACAGACCCTACTTTAGTTTTATATGATGCACAATGGTCTAGAATCTTAGGGGCACAGAAAGTAAAAATAGACAACTGACACAAAGTACCAGAAGTAAAATTCTCTAGGTAACTATTCCCACTTAGGAATTTTGTGCATTTTTGCTTCATTGATGCTTTTCACTGAACCTGGTGACTTTTGGTTAATTCCATTCATCTACCTATCCAATAAATTTTTACTGAGCAACTAATATGTAATCAGGCTACAGGAACAAGATAGGTCCTAAATCCTTAATCCTAGAAGAAGGACAATTCTGTGACAAAAGAGATTATACACAGAAAAATGAATCACAAAATGAAATGCTATTTTTAATAACAACAGGCTAATGTCTGTATATTATTCAACTTTATGGATGCATCCTATTTTATTTTATTTTATTTTTTTATTTTTATTTTTTTTGGATGCATCCTATTTTATTCAACCATTCCTCTATGGTGAGACCGCATACAATTTAAGGTCATCAAGGTAACTGAAGCATCAGAGAATGCAGTAATATTTTCATGCATGTGGTTACTAAAAGTTTCAAAAGCCCAAAGCCCATACATGTAGTCTATGTGCCAAGTAAGCTGGCCTAGATTAAGCAAGCACTCATATGTGTGAAGTTTCTATGAATGGACCTGGAAAGGAAGACACAGTTCCTCATTGAAAAATACACATATTTGTTTCCCTAATCTATCATTATTTCTAATAATGACCAGGTGGAACAAAGGATAGGGAGAAAATATTGAGTCTCAAGTAACTGAAGAAATTTCTCTGAGACCTTCTCCATTTTCCTTCTTTGATACAGAAAAAAATTGTTACCTCAGTATAGAGTATAAAAAACTGTTTATGTGACATATCTGTTCGTCTTGCCATATAGGCCAGAAAAGAGACAGTGTGAGGAAGAAGGAATCACAGGTGTATAAACAGGCTTATTGTGAATAAAATTAACTCTCTATATTTTTAAACCAGTTTTATTTATTTATTTTTTTTAAAAAATATTTTATTTATTTACTTGACAGAGAGAGACACAGCAAGACAGGGAACACAAGCAGGGGGAGCGGGAAAGGGAGAAGCAGGCTTCCCACTGAGCAGGAAGCCTGATGCGGGGTTCGATCCCAGGACCCTGGGATCATGACCTGAGCCGAAGGCAGACGCTTAACGACTGAGCCACTCAGGTGTCCCTTAAACCAGTTTTATTGAGGTACAATTTACATACTATAAAATGTACCCACGGTAAATGTACAATTCAGTGATTTCTAGCAAATTTATAGATCAATGCAATCATCACTACGATTTAGTTTTAGAATGTTTCCATAACCCTTAGAAGTTCCTTTGTGCCTGTTTGCAGTTAATTTCTGTTCCCCTCCCAGTACCAGGCAACTACTGATTAGCTTTCTGTCTCTATAAATATGCCTTTTCTGGAATTTTATACAAACTGAATCATACAATATGTAGTCCTTATGTTTGAGGTCAATTCATTCTGTGGCATTTATTAGTAACTTCGTTCTCTTTATTGCCGAAATAGTATTCCACTGTATGGATAGTCCACATTTTGTACATCCATTTACCAAGTGATGGATATTTGGATTCTTCCCAGTTTTTGGCTATTATGAATAATGCTTCTTTCTGAGACATGTTTTCATTTCTCTTGGATCTATTCCAAAGAGTGGAATTGCTAGACTGTACGGTAAGTTTATGCTTACTTCATAAAATAATACATGAAGGTTCTAGTTTTTCTACATCTTTGCCAATACTTGGTACTTTTTTTGGTAACAGCCATTCTAGTAGGTGAGCCATAGTGTCCCATTGTGGTTTTAATTTGCACTTCTCTAATGACTGATTATAATGAGCATTTTTTTCTGTGCTTATTATTCATGTATCCTGTTTGGTGAAATGTCTATCCAATGTCTTTTGTACATTTTAAAATTGGATTGTTTGCAAACAAAAAGCAGAATCAGACCTATAAATACAGAGAACAAATTGATGGTTGCCAGAGAGAAGGGGTGGGGGATGGGAAAAGTGGGAGAAGGGGAGCAGGAGATACAGGCTTCCAGTTACGGATTGAGTAAGTCACGGGGATGAAAGGCACAGCTTAGGAAATAATAGTCAGTGATATTGTAATACCGTCGTGTGGTGGCAGATGGTTGCTGCACTTGCGGTGAGCACAGGATAAGGTATACAGGTGTGGGATCACTACACTGTTCACCTGAAACTAATGTGACACTGTGTATCAGCTATACTAAAAATTTTTTAAAATATATATATATGAAAATGGGGCGTCTGGGTGGCTCAGTTGTTAAGCGTCTGCCTTCGGCTCAGGTCATGATCCTCAGGGTCCTGGGATCAAGCCCCGCATCAGGCTCCCTGCTCTGCGGGGAGCCTACTTCTCCCTCTCCCACTCCCCCTGTTTGTGTTCCCTCTCTTGCTGTCTCTCTCTGTCAAATAAATAAAATCTTTAAATATCTATCTATCTATAAAATAAAATTGGTTTGTCCGTCTTCTATAATATTTTAAAACTACTAGGACTAATTTTTTTTCTTGACTCATTACTCTACTTTTGTTGATAGAGACTAAATTTTTAATGCCATACAATAGTTCTAGGTCATCTAACCTGAGACAGAATTATTTTAGAACTATGCAGTCTTCTGTAATAATTAGGACCAGGAGTTTTGAAGTCATACAGACCTGAACTTGAATCTCAACTTTGCCTCTTACTGACTATATGACCTGAGACCAATTATTTTTGAATTTTGGTTTTCTAATTCTAAGAAAGATTATTACACTATTATATAAGTTATTTTACAAATACTGTATAGTGTATACACTATTATATAAGAGTTATTTTACAACCAGACTGGGCCATTCCCATGCTTATTTCTGGGGTTGCCTGGAAGTCTAGTACTGATTCTTAGCCAAGATAACTAATGATTTATAATTTGCTCTTTAAAGTTTTAAACTCCTCCTGCAGCACCCCAAACTAGTTGTTTATTGACACCTTACATCTGGAGGACTTAGTTAGACAAACTGACTTGGCTATGGGACCAGAGTGGCATAAAAATCTTCACTGTAAACTTTTGCGGAGCTCTCCTGAAATCAAGATTCCTCATACAAATCTTGGTCATTTATATTCTGGAGACAGAGCACATCCTATTAAAGAAAGAACTTGGAGAGCTGCACTTGAAGAGTCTAGGGTCCTCTGCTTGTTTGCATTCTCTTTTATCTGCTATGCTGTATCTTTATTAAAAGATTTTGTAAGCATTCCCTATCGAGTCTTATGCATCATTTCAATGACATGATCCTGTGAAATCTTTACAACTATTTTCTTATAAGATCATTATAAAGATTAAATAGTGGTACTTGGCTCAATGTTTGTACTCAATAAATGCTGGTTATTATTATTATATTAGTTAGATCAATATGCAAGAGAAATGCTTTGTTAGGTCTCCTCGAGCAGTGTCCAGACTTAACAAACATACCACATTATAGCTATTGAAATTTTACTTAGTGCTAAGTAATTAGAGAGGTGGGAAGGATGATGGAGTCACTAGAACAATAAATGGAAAAACTCAGTAATAAAAATAAACCTGCACTTTCCTGAAAACAGGTTGAGGAAAACATGAAAAAATAATTCAAATTATCTAATGTTCAGTTTATGACCCAGAGGGGTAGCTTTTTTATTTTAATTTTTTTGAGTATAATTGACATGCAATATTACATTAGTTTCAGGGACACAACATAGTGACTCAACATCTCTATAGGTTATGCTATGCTCACTACAAGTGTAGCTACCGTCTGTTACCATATAATGCTATTATAATATCATTGACTATATTCCCTATGCTGTGCCTTTTATCCCCACAACTTATTCACTCCGTAACAGGAAACTGTATCTCCCACTCCCCTTTACCGATATTGCTCATCCCCGTGACCCCTTCCTTCTGGGAGGTATGACTTTTAAAATGTGACAATTTGAATCAAAGAATATACAACATCCTACTGGACTATAGTCATACAGACCTGAACTTGAATCTCAGCTTTGCCTCTTACTGTCTTTGTGACCTGAGACTAATTATTTTTGAATCTCAGTTTTCTAATTCTAAGGAAGATTATTACACTATTATATAAGACAGAATTATTTTACAACTAGACTGGGCCAGCCCTATGCTTATTTCTGGGGTTGCCAGTCTAATACCGGTTCTTTTTACTTACTAATGTGAAACATTAGGAAAACATAATCACAAATAATGGGCACAGTCAGATACTCCATCTTTGTAGGTGCTAAGTGATATAAGGCTATAGGATAGAAGACCAAATTTGGCAATAAAACCAGGACTTAAAAACATTCTGATATTTGATTAAAAGAAATAATTCAAGAATTATACCATTCTGGAAAGAACCGTGACCTCCAGATAAACAAGAGGAGAAACAAAATGGACCCATGCTTAAATTCATTCTGCTATATAACCATACCAAAAAGGACCATTATTAAAACTTAATATGAAAAAGGAATAGGATAGAAAAATGGTATCTATCTCATGGAGGTTACAACTATCAAGATTTTTGCTTGAAGCTATAGATAGATAGATAGATAGATAGAAAGATAGATAGATAGATAGATATAGATATAGCTGATAGGAGATTATATGTCATTAGTGGTATTATCTATTAGGCACATACATAAGACTGTTACACTACTAGAGTTATACCAATAAAATTTAAAAAGAGAGTCACAGATATAAAATTACCATACAAATACCTGACAACGGTGTTGGTGACATTTCACCACCTGTTTAAGAAGGGTTATGAATTTGGGGAGGGAAGCTATGATTGGAGCAGAGAATGCTTTCTGTGGTAGAAATTAACTCACATCAGGGGTGAACCCAGACTACACAGAATCAAATAAGTCACAGTTATTTAAAATCTTT
Organism: Mirounga leonina; assembly: GCF_011800145.1. Taxonomy (NCBI): domain Eukaryota; kingdom Metazoa; phylum Chordata; class Mammalia; order Carnivora; family Phocidae; genus Mirounga; species Mirounga leonina. Next base: position 15,100,704 of record NW_023270494.1, read on the forward strand.
TAGAACCCTAGAGAGGAACTTTTTACATTCAGAATACTTAAAAATTTTTTCAGAAAGTCTGCATTTCTAGTATTTTGAATCTTATAACTAGGATTCTACACATTTTGGCAAACTATACAAGTGATACAGTCAGACACATGAATGACTAAAATTCTGATAGTTGTAAGTGGAAAATGCAGTGCATGACAAGGGATCACATTGAACTGACCTATAAAGGAATTTAAAATGCATAAATTAAAACATTTAATAACTTTTGTGCATTTTGCTAATAGGGCAGGATTTAAATACAGAGCACTAATAAACTAATAAACTGCTAATAAGAAATTAACAGTTGAATGGTGGAAAGCAGGTTTAAAAAGTAATTATTATACCACACATTAAATGCCATGACATCTATATGCTCAGGTGTTACTGGGAACATGGAGTAAGAATATATATTGGATAGGAGTGGGAGCGGAAAATTGAAGGGAGGTGGTGGTAGCAGCACTGGCAGAATACTTAACAAAGTCTTAAAAAATCCATAGGAGTCATTCATATGTAAGAGAGAGATTACGGGCAGAATGCTCAATACGAGCAAAAGCACACAGAGGAAAAAACTGGAATGCATCAGGGTAACAATAAAGTCTAATGCGGCTAGAACAATACATACAGGGCTAGAAATAGTGGGACAGAAGGCTGGAGAAATTGGCCATGGTCAGATCAGGAGGGCCTGGGCTTTATTTTACAGGTAAATGGGAGTCAAAGGAGTGATATGATCAGATTCGATTTTCAGGTAGTTCATTATCTACCTTCTAGGTAATGGAATCCAAGGAGTAATTGGTTTTCAGTTAATTCATTTTGGTGGTTGTGTGAAAAACAGACCTGGAAAGGACAAGATGAAAAGCAGAAATAACAGTTACATTTGTATTAATCTAAGTCTAAGATAACGAGGACTGCCAAAGCAATACTAAGAAAGACGAAAATAAAACCCAGGGATGAGAAATTTGGGTAGGGGGAAGGAAGGACTCCTCTCAGCTCTCTAGCTCAGGTTCCTGTGTAGGTAGTGAATATTTTGGACAACTTTATACCAGTAAATTTGAAAAAGATAAAAACCATAATGAAGGAAAACAGATTCAAAAAGAAAGAGAAACACAGAAAGTCCTATAGTATTAAATACAATGAAGCAGTAGTTAGGGGCGCCTGGGTGGCTCAGTCAGTTGAGTGTCCAAGTCTTGGTTTCAACTCAGGTCATGATCTCAGGGTCGTGGGATCAAGCCCTGAGCCAGGCTCCATGCTCAGTGGGGAGTCTGCCTGGGGTTCTCTCTCTCTCTCTCTCTCCTTCTGCCCCTTACCCGCTCATTCCTTCTCTCTCTCAAAAATAAAATAAATAAATCTTTAAAAAAAAAAAAAAAGTAGTAGTTAAAAAAATCTTCATGACTATCAGGTCCAGATTATTTTAATCGCAAGTCCTACTAAAGGAGAACTTTGTTCTCCTTTTTCAAGATTGTTTTAGCTACTCAGGGTCCTCTGAGATTCCACATGAATTTTAGGATGGGTTTTTCTATGTCTGCAAAGAACTTTTGTTGGGATTATGATAGTAATTTCACTGAATCTGTAGACTGTTTTGAGAAATATTATCACTTTAACAATATTAAGTCTTCCAATCCATGAACACAGAATATATCTTCATTTATTTAAATCTTTTAAAATTTCTTAAGCAATATTTTGTGTCTAGTGTACTTGTCTTAGTGTACAAGTTTCTTACCTTGGTTAAATTTATTCCTAAGTATTTTATTCTTTTTGATGTTATTATAATGGAATTATTTTCTTAATTTTCTTTTTGAATTGTTCATGGTTAGCACGTAGAAATGCAACTGGTTTTTGTGTGTTCATTTTGTATCCTGCAACTTTGCTGTAAAAATATTCTTTTCATCAGGGCACCTGGGTGGCTCAGTGGGTTGGGCATCTGCCTCTGGTTCAGGTCATGATCTCAGGGTCTTGGGATTAAGTCCCACGGCAGGCTCCCTGCTCAGCGGGGAGTCTGCTTGCCCCTCTCCCCCCACCCCTCCTCCCCACTTGTGCTCACCTGTGCGTTCTTTCTCTCTCTCTCAGATAAATAAAATCTTTAAAAACTATTCTTTTCATTTATTTACTACTTATTTTAAATGAATACATTCACATGTTGATATATACGCACTTAAGTAGTAGAGATATATTTAGTTGCCATGGCATTAATCTCTGCTATACCATCTAAATAAATAAGTATTTTTATTTGATAACTTTTAGAAGGAAGCCAAATGAGGAAGAAATATTTTCTTTACGCCTGGCCTTTTCAGCTTTTGTCATTTGTTGACCAACCTCTCCTCATCCCTTTGCTGAACCTTTTATCTTCTTTGGCCTTGCTCCAATTCTTCTATTTGTCTGACTACTCCTGTCCACTGGCTCATTCTCCCACCTCTAATTTCCTGCTCAATTTGAACATGCCCTAAGATTCTGTGCTCATTCCTGTTTTCTTCTCTGTGCACTCCCTTTCTTCAGATTCCTCATTTCCCAAAACTTCACTCATTTCCATTTGACTGACTCCCCTTAATAAGTATACAAGAAGCAATACATATATGAAGAACTAAGAACCTCCATCAAACTCTACTAGTTCAGTGAGGAATGAACATTTTCTGAACCACTTCTGTTGGCAGATAGATGAATTTACAGGGGGAAGTAGACAAAACTTTCTCTATCCACCCCTTCTTTTGTCAGGTAATATCTTTAAAGGAGTGGTTAAGCAGGGAGGGATAGCTTTCATTTTGTTTACCTTTATTTCTCTCTCCAGCATCATTAAAAAGAAAAGGACACATTCTATATATATCTCTCTCAACAATTCAAACACAGAATTTTGGAAAATATGTAATTATTTTAAAAAGAAAAAAAACCCTGCAAAATGATTAATGTAAAAATCAACTCACCAATAATGCCGCTATCTCTGCTTTCAAGGGTAGAGGTTGGGCTAGTAACAGCCCCATAGCTGCAATCCTTGGCAGTTGCACTTGAACTGACTGGCGGGAGGGTGGAGCAGGGGCTGCTGGCTGGCGGGGAGGCAGTACTACTAGTCAAGGTGGAACAGGGACTTATCCGCTGCGTGATTGCTGAGGTCTGAAAAATCGGAATGAAAAACAAGATAAACTGATTGCTGTTAAAGTAAAATGTATCTTATGGCAAAACATATGCTTTGATGAGAAAAAGGACAAAATCTACATATATAGCTTTTACATCTACTAGGTACTAGTTGTTTTTTGCCTTCTAGGATAAGAGATTCTGCATCATACAATTAAGGTGCAACCTGATAAATTTAACATAAGCAGAGACTGTGGCCAGTTTTTCCACCTAAGAAATTTCTAGTGACAAATATTCTTTATCACTGCCATAAATTCATAGAAGGATTTTTAATTAACTACAAGTTGTCCTTGCTTTTTCCTATCAATAAAGCTATTCTGAAGGCTTAGAACTTAAGTCTTGTTAATACTTTTCTTCGGATTGGGGAAAAAAAAATCTGCAGCCAAGGAGAAATAAAAATAAGGCTCTTAATGCAAATAAGCATTTTTTTCGATACACAGGTGGCTGCCCTAAGACAGTAAATGAATGCAGAGAAAATGCCTTATCCTAAAAGTCTACCTAAAAAATAGATCAAAAACAATGTTCATTTAAAGCAAAACTTAATAATTTCTCTGTAGAAACTGATTATAGGCTGAGATTGCTTTGTATCTTGAATGATTCTTATATCTGAGGTCACCTCAGTTTAAAGTTTTTGACGGGAAGGAATGAATAATCACCAAAAAGATTGGTGGCAATATATCCTGGCTTACCTAGTTTAATGAAAATCCACTTTTTTTAGCTCTTTCTACCCAAATAAATTGCGAAAATAATGAATAAAAGTATATATTTTTTCAAACACTAAAAAAAATTTATCCTTTTAAAAAAATAGTAAGTGATCAGTGACAAAATTACTTGAAGGAAACTAATGATATAATGGCTATTAAAGAGGGCACGTTCTGCATGGAGCACTGGGTGTTAGGCACAAACAATGAATCATGGAACACTACATCAAAAACTAATGATGTATTGTACGGTGATTAACATAACAATGAATGAATGAATGAATGAATGAATGAAGAAAGAAAGAAAGAAACCTTTCAACTTCTTTACCTATAGATCACTATTCACATTCTCTCCACTAAAATTGAAGATTTACATTTAACAACTTGACTGGAAAATGTGTTAATCACTAAATATGAGAAAATTAAGGCTCTTTTACTCACCCTAAAATAAGTTTCAGATACACTCCCTTGTATTTAATCACATGTGTTGAATCCAGGTTTTGATTTTAATTTAAATGCTATAACTAGGTCATAAAGGCTATATTCAACTTAAAGCACAAGTGACACTCTCAGAACCTTGCAATGAAGCAAATTGTTTCAACTGTATTAATAATATTAGGAAATGATTTTTGTTAGTCATACCATAAGCCCTCTGATCTATGCCATTTCTCTCTTCTACCTATATTTTTTCTCCAGAGGAGGGGGGAGTTTCAATTTCTTTGTAATCTCCTCTATTTTTATAAAATGATGCTGGCCTACCAAAGCAATGAGTTTTAACTGGGCATGTAGTAGAATCACCTATGAAATGTAAAAAAGCAAGCTCCCCAATGAAATTGACAGATACAGAGCCCCACACCCCAGACTTACTAAATCAGAATCCTCCCTAGTTAGAATCTAACATGGCAATTTTTAACCTCCTCACTCTCAGTTTAAAAAAATATGTGGGTAGATAAAATGAACTATACTAGGGTTTGTTTTTTTTTTTTTACATTAAATATATCTATAGTCATTCCATATTGAAAAAGTTCCATTTTAGTATGAATCTGAATCTATTACTTCCATAGCAACTCATTTCCATTTTTAGACAAGATTCTCAGTCTGTTCTTTGAGAAAGGAAACTGTATTATATACATAATACAGCCAATGTGGAGGTTAAGCCCAAAAGACACTATTCTTACTACAAGTTGTCTTCTACAAAATAAAGCTTATATCACAGAATGTATGCTTTAAAAGCTTTAACTGTAAAAGCAAAGCTTAAAGATCAAGCCGTTTAGAAAGCAGAAATTTGCTCATGGCTTATGAATTAAAAAGCAGGCCTCCTCTTTATTTAAGGAAGCTAGTTAATGAGATACAGAAATCTCTTCTAGGCACCAAAAGACATTAACCATTCTCCATGCTTTAAGCTAAAATGGACCTCTAATTAAACCACTCCGCTTATAAAATCTTTCGGTGGTTTTTCCATTGTGTTCTCTGGAAGGATCCCAATGGATCCTTCTTAAAGGCTCTTAAAGGTTCTACAATTATACAAGGTAAGAACCTGATGATGGAATTCCTAAAGTATATCCTACCACTCCAGAAATTACTGAGTGAAGAAAATATAGTGGTTGGTTGAATATCACTTTCAGTACTTCATCTTTTGTAGAAAAAAGATACATGCTGACTTGCCTGTGCTGGATTCTGTCCTTTCTAGTATAATTCTGAGGATGCTATTACCCTCAGGCCTTCCTAAACAAAGCAATCTATCTTTGTTAGCATGCTGTTTAGCTCGGAAGAAAGTCACCAAATGAACATGACCTCCTAATTCTGAATAACCTTCCTAAGACTAGGAATTCCAATGATCAATTTAGTCACTTCCTTCTGTGGTTCCAAGATAGTTTCATGATATATTACATTCCCAGAAGGCAATCATTAATAATATTTTACATTTGTTCAATGCTTTACAGTTTAAAAAAATTTAATATTATTTCATTTACTCCTTTTCAACCAAGTATAAGGCAAAATGAGTATTATTTCCCCCATAGAGATGTGAATAAGAAACTGCCCTAAAGAATGAAAGCTATCAAATAATTGCCCCAAATCATAGTTCTTGCAATATATTTATATACTAATTATACTGCATAGTATTTTACACCTTTTATTTATATGGCATTTTACAGCTTACAAAGTAATTTCGTATTCGTGATTTACCTTGATCCTCACAACAATCCTGTCAGGTGTTATTATTTCATATTACACTGAAACACTATGGTGCAGCTGTTAAGAACAGAGGTTGTAAAAGCAGACTGTCTGGATTTGAATACTATTCCATCACTTTGTGGCACTGTGTTTCCACTTTTTTATCTGAAATCTGGAGTATCAATGGACCCTACCACACTGGGGTATAAGGAAGCTTAAGCAAAATAGTACAGATAAAACAATTAGTACAATGATTAGCATATAGGAAGCATTTCATAAATGTCAGATGTTATTACCTATGAAAAACCTAAAGCTCAGAGAGGTTAAGTGAATGTCCGAATTTACAAAGTCATAGGTGGTAGAGTTGGAAGTAGGGCACAGATTTTCTACTTCCTGGTTCAGGGACTTTTCTTTTTTCTTTCTTTCTTTTTTTTAATTGAAGTAGTTTAAGTTATACTCTGCTCACCACAAATGTAAGTGACTTTTCTATTATTAGAAACAACAGGATCCTTGGCAAATACTCATTATGTTCCTTGGTCATCACTAGAATAGTCACATTTTAACTTTACATGAATATCAAGAAATAAAAAGTAAAAAATAAAAATGGATGTTTTACTTATACCAATATCAAAAAGGCCCTCAGCATATATCATTCCCATTTTTTATTCACAGGGCATAGCATACCAACACAGTTACTGATTTAAAAAAAAAAACCCATCAATCCCTGCCATCATGAAGCTTACACTCTTGTATGAGATACAGACAAGAAAACAAAAACAAAAACCCACAACTAAATCTGGAGTGTAATAAATTAATGGTTAAGAGCTATAAAGGAAATAAAGCAGCAGGGTAAGGGGGTATAGAGGCGGGCAGGTGCTATTAGAAACAGCAGTTAAGGAAGGCTTCCCGGAAGAGGTAACATCTGAGCAGAGCACTGAATAAAGCGAATAAGTGTTATGCGGGAAGCGCTTTCCAGTACTAAAGGAATGTTCTGTGTCAGAGGAATGTCAGGAAGGCCAGTGTCGCTGTAGAGCCGCAGGTGAAAGGGAGGGGGGTAGGCAGTATAGGAGAGGTAGCAGCAAGGGGTCAGACCAGGCAGTGCCTTTCTGACCATGCTGAAGATTTTAGATTTAATTCTAAATGTGATGGGAAAACAGTGGAAGATCGAGAGCACAGAAGCAAAAAGATCGGATCCCCATTTTACAAGGATCACTCTGGTTACTGTGTGAACAGACTACAGAGGAGCAAGAGTGGAAGCAGAGACCTATTAGGAGGCTATTTATTCATTCAGTAAATATCTACTGAGCACCTACCAATGCTAGACCCTATTCTAGATGCAGAGGATACAGCAGTAACGAGAACAGGCAAAAGTTCCAGGCCTTACAGTCCAGTAACCATTGCAGTAGCCCGGGCAAGAGAGGACAGTGACATGGACTCAGGTGTAGCAGTGGAAGTAAAGAGAAGGAAGCAGATTCAGAATATATTTTGCAGACAAAGCCTATACGATTTGCTGGAAGAGTGAATGTGTAATCTGACAGAGAAAACTCAAGAATGGCTCCAACGCTTTTGTCCGAAGCATGAAGGTGACACAAACTACTCTGAGAGAAAACACTGCAGAAGGAACAGGTTCTGGGAAAAAAATGTAAGGCTTCAGTTTTCGACATGTTAGGTTTGAGCTGCATCTTGGACACACAGGTAGAAAAGGGAGTAGCTGGAAATATACTGGAGAATTCAGGGGAAAGTCAGGGCCAGAGGCAATTCAGGAGATCAGAGTATTAAAAAAAAAAAAAGAATGGAGGAGTTTTAATATGATTAGAATCTCCAGGCATCTGAATTTTATAAAAACTGCCCAAGTGATTATAATGTGCAGCCAGCAAAACCAATGACTGAGGGAATGAGGACGTAGAGAAGTCTCAGGAGAGAGCTCTAGAACACCTGAACATTATCCACATGATCTATAAATATATCCAAATAATCCTTGAAGACTCTATTATTTTATGACAAAACTAACATAGGATATAAAATCTTCACAAATATTTGTTAAGAATAGACAAGACGAATTCAAATTGTCATCTTCTAGAATAAAAGGATTCACTACAGGACATACATTTTAAAGATGAAGACCACACAAATGAATTTGAGTCTACTTCCTTTGCTACATTTAAACTAAAAAATAGCTAAAAGAAAAAAAAAATCTATGAAAGAAAATTTTTTTCAAATTGCTGATTATTTTTAAGTTTCTGACATGAATATTTAGATAATTAATTTTTCAGATTTTCACTTTTCTAATATATATATTCAAAACTAAAAATTTTGGGGGTGCCTGGGTGGCTCAGTTGGTTTAGCATCTGCCTTCGGCTCAGGTCATGATCCCGGGGTCCTGGGATCGAGCCCCACATCGGGCTCCCTGCTCCGCAGGAAGCCTGCTTCCCATTCTCCCTGCTTGTGTTCCCTCTCCCACTGTGTCTCTGTCAAATAAATAAAATCTTTAAAAAAAACCCAAAAACTAAAAATTTTTGAGCACCTCTTTAAGTTTTATATACTACAAATACATACTATAAATTCTGTTATATTTCGTTCTTATTTCAGTTTAAAATATTATCTAATTTCTTGTGATTTCTTTTTTGACTGAAAGGCTATTTAGAAGTATATTAATAGCCAAACATTTGAGGGATTTTCTAAATTATCTTGTAGCTAACATTTTCAAGGTTATCATTTTGTAATTGATTAATTCTACTACGATCACAGTAATTGTAATCCGAAATTTACTGAGACCTGGTCAGCATATTGTCAATTTGGTAAATAATCCACATGTACCTGAGAACGATGTATATTCTATAATTTCTGGGTGCAGTGCCCATAAAAATGTCAATTCTGTTTCTTGGCTTATGCACTTATTTACTTCCTCATTCATTCCGTAAATGAATCAAAACTTTAAACCTAAGAATGAAACTAAAAGGTGTTTCATAAACTAAAGAAATACAGTGATGATGGAAAATTAAGCTATATCTTCAGGCCTCAAAAGTTATTCAACAATTGGGATACGCACATACACACACCCTGCAACATTTTTCCTGGTATATAGGCTGATTTATTCCACGTTTCGCAGGTGACAGCAAGCAGTTTACCTGATTTTCATCCTGTACTTCCATGTTGTATTGGTCACCTGGCTGAACTTCCGTCACTTTCTCTCCAAGGAGGAAACCCAGACGAGTCATGAGTGTGTTTGCTGCTTCATCTACAGATGGAGGGGGACCAAGTTCCTGTTCAGCATCACCTGTAACAGGCAGACATTGAAACACATGAATCTTTCAAAATAAAATGGCCTTGTCCTGCAACTATTCTTACATTCCCTTCATTTTTGTTCTAAATCCAAAATTACCAGGTCCCTGCCTAGAAGCTGATTTTCCCACTTTTGCATATTATAATTGATATATCGTTTACTCGGATTATCCTCAACGTATCTACTTGAAACCTGGGTTTGAGAGAATGTTTGTAATTTACTGAATAGAAGATGTTTCCTATTTCTTTGGCAGTTAGGTTTCCAATTCAGTCCTAGTCTTGGGATGTGGCTCCTGCCACAATCCCCACCTTCATTCAGGTTCTTTTATCTTTTTCTTTTCTCTTATAGTTTGTGTAAATATTCTTTTTTCAAAAGATTAAAAAAAAATTTTTTTTTAAGATTTTATTTATTTATTTGACAGAGAGAGACACAGCGAGAGAAGGAACACAAGCAGGAGGAGTGGGAGAGGGAGAAGCAGGCTTCCCGCCAAGCAGGGAGCCCGATGCAGGGCTCGATCCCAGGACCCTGGGATCATGACCTGAGCCAAAGGTAGATGCTTAACAACTGAGCCACCCAGGCGCCCCTCTTTTTTCAAAAGATTTTGAAATTAGTTCTTATAAAAAAGTTTATAAAAAAGTTTCAAGAATAGTACAAAGAACATTTTTTTCCCTTAACCATTTGAAAGTATAAACATGATGTCCCATCATCCCCAGTTAGTATGAGTCCTATAAACAAGGACATTCTCATAATCACAGCAACAGCACAGACCTCAGGAAACTAACATTGGCATTATTATGATCGCACCCACAGATCCCATTTAAATTTTGTCCCAGTAACGTGCTTTCTAGCAAAAAGATCCATTTCAGGGTTAGGCAGTGCATTTCATTCTCAGTTCTCTCGTATCTCTTTTAATTTGGAACAGCTCATCAGTCTTTTCTTAACTTTCATGACCTTGACACTTCTGAAGATTATAGGCCAGTTGTTCTGCACAATGCCCCTCAATTCAAATTTATCTCCTGTTACCTTATGATTTGACTTAGGTTATGCATTTTTGGCAGAACTATCACAAAAGTGATGCTGTGTTAACTTAGATCACTTTGTTATAGTAGTGTTTGCTAGATTTTGCGGCTCTAAAATTACACTTTTTCTCTTTGTAATTAATAAGTATGTTGTGGAGGGACACTGGGTCTACGTAAATACATCCTACTTCTCAACAGATTTTTAAATTAAAAAAACGTTTGCAATAAAATATATATACCAAGATTTTCCATTTTAACCATTTTTACATGTACAATTCAGTGGCATTAAGTTCATTCACAGTGTTGTATGGCCACTGCCACTGTCCATTTCCAGAAATTTTTAATCTTCCCCCAAAGAAACTCTGTACCCATTAAATAAAAACTTCCCATTCCCCCCTCTTACTAGCCCCAGCTAATCTCTATCCTATTTTCTATCTCTATGAATTTGCCTATGCTCGGTACCATATAAGTGGAACCACACAATATTTGTCTTTTTATGTCTTGCCTATCTGACTTTGCATGTTTTCAAGGGTCATCCATGTTGTAGCATGTATCAGAATTTCATTCCTTTTTATGAATAAATAATATTCCATTGTATGTATATTGCCATAGTTTATTCAACTGATGCTGCAGACTTGGGGGTTGTTTCCATCTGTTGGATATTATGAATAATGATAGTATGGACACTGGTGTAAAAGTATCAGTCTGACTCCTCAATGAAATTTTGCCCACTGTCTTTTAGCATTCACTAATGTTTCTGGGTTGAACTAATTACGATCATGCCAAATAGTGATTTTTCTAAACACATCATTCTTTCTACAGCTTAGTTTCTTTTCCTTACCTATTTATCTGAACTCAGTGATTCCTGTATATTCAGTGAGTTGTAATCTGTTACTATCATTATTTATGTTGTTGTTTCAACTGTCCCAGATTTGGCCAGGTTAAGCCCTTTCAGTTTGGCTCTTGTAACCTTTTGACACACCTGTGTCATCTTCTGAGCACTTCTTTTCTTTGGGAAAGTAAGAGATGTTCCAGGCTCATCTTTTACATCCCCTGCCCTACTTGTAGAATCAGATGCTTTTCCAAGAAGCCCTGGTTCTTTTTAGTGGAGAAAGGCATTTAGAATATCAGGTATGCTCACTGCTTTTAGGATGCCACTGTCCTCCAGGTCCACTGGGACCGAGGTAGGCAGTATAATCATGCACATACATACATGTATATATACACACAACATTCACATATCCTTATATTCATTTTCATTTGTAAATCTGTACACAAACACACCCCCAAAAGTTCCTGGTGATGCTCTAATTCCAATTTAGTACCTAAGGTTAATTCTAGGTTTTATTTTTCCTCAACCTTTTTTTTCCCAAAGTTGTAAACTTGTTCTCCAACAGTGAGAAATCTCTCACTATCCTTAATCTGTTCCACCTTCAAATACAAATGTCTGCTGCTCACTGCCACCCTGCACACAAACACTCCACTCCCCCTGCTTGGGGTCCTACACCATGCCACATGGGCCCAACTAGCACTTCCCCCACAGTCAGGGTCATTTTTTATTTTTTATTTTTTTAAAGAGAGAGAGCGTGTGCATACGAGAGTGGGGGATAGGGACAGAGGGAAAGAGAATCTCAAGCAGACTCCCCATTGAGCACAGAGACTGATGCGGGGCTCAATCCCATGACCTGAGCTGAAATCAGAGTCAGATGCTTAACCGACTGAGCCACCTAGGTGCCCCCAGGGTCATTTTTTAAAAACTGATATATAATTCACATACCATAAACTCTATCCTCTTAAAGTGTATAATTCAGTGGCTTTTAGTCTGCTCATAAGGTTATGCAGCACCATCACTTTCTAATACCAGAATATTTTAATCACTCCAAAAAGAAACCCCATTTTTGCGCTGAAATATGCCCCCCCCCCCAATTTCTGATCGTTGGTATTCATTTTAATCCTCTGTCTCCAGACTGCTACATTCTTTTCATACAATTTGCTTTTTAGGTTCTTTTTCTATTTAGGCTATTTTTCAGTGGTCACCAACTTTAGGAATTATTCTTTTTCAAATTCACTAAGGGATGCTAAACAAAGTCAGTATTAGGTTTTTCCTTGGACTCACCATCAAGATAAATTTCTTTCCAAATAGAGAATTTATAATTGCTTCTTAGCCTTTGGCTAAGATCAAGTGCAAATAGAGAACAAAAAGGAGTCAGGGAACGTAGTAGTATGATCTACTCTAAATGTAATGTAGAAATAATTTATTTAAATTGCCTATTTATAGTAACTTGATTCATGGTCAACATTTTTTCAGATTTTGTTTTCATTCAGATACATTTAGTCTAACTTTATAAAAATCCACAGTGGCACAGATCCTACAGGACATTACAAAAATCTTTTTTTTGGAGAGAGACATGTCCTGTCAACGCAGTAAGCATTAGCTATAATATCATATGGTTTGATGTCAAAATATAATACCTTCTTAATTTTTTAGGATATTCAGTCTTAAACATTAAACCACTCCATGATGGCAAGAAAGTGTGATTTACATTGTTATTATTCAGTTTACATTTACATTTATATTATCTACTAAAGCTATAACCTAGGGGTCAGAGGAAGGGACTATATGTGTATTTTTGTATACTATTATTGAACTCAAGTGTCCCATCTGTGGAAAATCTATATAGAACTTTCATTGAATTTATGTCAGAGTAGAAAAACAGGCTCTATTTTCTCTTCCCTATGTCCTCTCCGAGAGTCAACAAAAATAGATTTCTCTGCCACAGAACAGATATAATAGAATCAATAGGGTTATTTTTTTTTAAGATTTTATTTTATTTGACAGAGAGAGAGACAGCGAGAGAGGGAACACAAGCAGGGGGAGTGGGAGAGGGAGAAGCAGGCTTCCTGCTGAGCAGAGAGCCCGATGTGGGGCTCGATCCCAGGACCCTGGGATCATGACCGAAGGCAGACGCTTAACGACTGAGCCACTCAGGCGCCCCAGTAGGGTTATTTTTATTCACAAATATTTTTTAAGTTTACATGGTCCTTGCTGCCCCCCACCCCAAGAATGAAAGCTTCTTATTCCTTAATAAAAAGGTAACTGCTATATTCAAATTGATGAATTACCCTTTTCCCCTTCTATAGATTAAACTAGCTAAGGTTTTCCAAATTCTTCTTAGCATAGATTCCTGACCTCTAGATATTCTGGGGCTCCATCTCATTTTCTTCTAGGAGGCTATTCTGATAATTATCAAGTATTTTCTATGTACTAGGTACTATGAGGATTTATATAACATGGAGGAGGTACAATCATTGACTTTAAAAAGTTTATAATCTGTGGAAAATAAGACATTAGATTATACGATTCATTTATTTAACATATGGTGCTTACTATATACAAGTCATTGAACACTTTACAAAAATTAACTTACTTAGTCTTTATAACAACTTTATGAAATAGGTATCATTACACTCATTTTACAGATGAGAAAACTTAGGCACAAGCAATAAATGATAGAGCCAGGTTTAGAACCCAGGCTCCCTGCCTCCAGAATCAATGCTCCCAACTAGTATGTTACACGGCTCCCTCACTGGAAAGTAATGTTATAAACAGTGAGAATGTCTAAATAAGAGACAACTTATTAACAGGCATATTGCTTATATGCAATATTGTGATATAATGAGAAATACATATCTGGTCCTTGTTCCCAGTTGTTGGAACAGGGTTCCTAAACTCTTAGAATTTCCTGAGTGACTGGTGAGAGAAGCATCTTTTGTTTTTCATAAGCCCTTTTGAAGTGGCTCTTAGTGGGCCACTAAACAACTGTGGGATGGAGGCTAGTTACCAGAGAACCAACCATGTTATTAGAAGGTTGGAACTTTCACGCCCACTCCCCAACCTACAGGGAGGGGAAAAGGGGCTGAAGTTGAGTTAATCAGCCATGGTCAGTGATTAACCAATCATGCCTACATAGTGGAACTTCCATGAAAATACTTAACAATAAGGTTTGGAGAGTTTCTAGGTTGATGAACACATCCACATACTGGGAGGATGGTGTACCTAAACCCCACAAGGACCGAAGCTCCTGTGCTCAGGACTTTTGTGGACCACCCCTCATGTACCTCTTCATCTGACTGTTCATTTGTATCATTAAAGATATCCCTTATGAGGGGTGCCTGGGTGGCTCAGTTGGTAAAGCGTCTGACTATTGATCTCAGCTCAGGTCTTGATCTCAGGGTCATGAGTTCAAGCCCTGTGTTGGGCATGGAGCTTACTTAAAAAAAAAAAAAGATATCCCATATGAAAAACTGGTAATACTCAAGTGTATTCCTGGGTTCTGTGAGCCATTTTGTGATTTTGAGACTACCATACAGAAGGAATTATACTTGAGATTGGCTTTTAAAAAATTCAGCATAATGCTTTTAAGATCCATTCAAATTGTTGCCTGTTTCAGTAGTTTGTTCCTTTTTCTTTTTTTTCTGAGTAGTAGTAATACATTGCACTGATGTACCACATTTTGTTTAACCATTCACCCACTGAAGGACATTTGGGTTGTTTTCAGTTTCTGGATATTCTGAATAAAGCTACTACAAACATTCATGTATAAGGTTTTGAGTGAACATAAGCTCTAGTAGATAGAGACCAGGAATTCTGCTAAACATACTACATTGTACAAGAGTGCTCCCCATAACGAAGATTCTCTAGCCTCAACAGTCAACAGTACTGAGGCTGAGAAACCCTGAAACACCTTACCCTTTAAAATTTGTCAAACTGGAACACTACATCAAGAACTAATGATGTAATGTATGGTGATTAACATAATAAAATAAAAAAACAAATTTGTCAAACTGGATGTACTCTCAACACAGAGTGTCCAATCTGTTATTTCTTTTTCTTTTTTTTTTTTGAGAGAGAGAGCACGTAAGAGTTGAGGGGGGAGGGAGGGGGAGAGAGAGAGAGAGAAAAAGAGAGAGAGGGAAGAGAGAGAGAAAAAGAGAGAGAAAGAGGGAGAGAGCATGAGCAGGGGGAGAGACAGAAGGAGAAGCAGACTCCCTGCTGAGCAGGGAGCCCTACAGACGGAGGGCTGGATCCCAGGACCCTGGGATCATGACCCGAGCCGAAGGCAGACACTCAACTGACTGAGCCACCCAGGTGCTCCCAATCTGTTACTTCTGAGGATTCCTAGAATTACATCAGTTTCTGGCTTACAATGAAGTTTTAGTTTGTTTCCTTCCTGAGTGTGGGATTTGTTTTCTGCACTACTAGATTCTAATCTTTTCAGTCTTCAACACATCTTGTTTTTACACAGGACTTACTGGGGATGCATTGTGTATATGAAGGGTAGGGAAATATATCAAGAACAGAAAAACTTAAATAAAAATATATCCCAGATGATAACACAGATGATCTTTTATTAATTATAACAACAGCTAGCACATATGAAGATTAACTAGATGCCAGGTACTGTTTCTAAGTATTGTATAATACATACTAACTCATTTAATTATCATATCTGCCTTACGAGGGTAGGTACTCTTATCCCTGTTTTACAAATAGGAAGGGGAAGCATAGAAAGAATAAGTAACTTACCCAAATTCATATGACTAGCGAGTGGCTGTCCAGGCAATCTGGATCTAGAACTCAAGCTCTTAACCCCAGGTTATACTGTCATCCTTGATTCCAGTCTCTTACCATGTTGCTGGCATCACTTCCTACCACCCCTCTACCCAGGGTACCTGCTCTCATAACTCTCAAAATTCCTCTTAAATCCTCATACCAAATATTTGCGGTTAAAATTCCTCTTGGGGCGCCTGGGTGGCTCCGTTGGGTAAGTGTCTGACTTCAGCTCAGGTCGTGATCTTGGGGTCCTGGGATCAAGCCATGTGGTGGGCTCCGTGCTCAGTGGGGAGTCTATCTACTTCTCCCTCTCCCTTTTTCTCTGCCCCCCTCCACCCCCGCTTGTGCTCTCTCTCTCAAATAGATAAATAAAATCTTAAAAAAAAAGTTCCTCTTCGGATTTCTTAATCGCAAGAAACAAGCTGAGGGTTGCTGGAGTTGGGGGGTGGGGTGGGAGGGATGGGGTGACTGGGTGATAGACACTGGGGAGGGTAGGTGCTCTGGTAAGCGCTGTGAATTGTGCAAGACTGTTGAATCTCAGATCTGTACCTCTGAAACAAATAATGCAATATATGTTAAGAAAAAAAAAAGAAGAAGAAGAAGAAGAAGGTAGCAGGAGGGGAAGAATGAAGCGGGGGAAATCAGAGGGGTAGACGAACCATGAAAGATGATGGATTCTGAAAAACAAACTGAGGGTTCTAGAGGGGAGGGGGTGGGAGGATGGGTTAGCCTGGTGGTGGGTATTGAGGAGGGCACATTCTGCATGGAGCACTGGGTGTTATGCACAAGCAATGAATCATGGAACACTACATCTAAAACTAATGATGTAATGTAGGGGATTAACATAAGAATAAAAAAAAAAAGAAAAAAAGTTCCTCTTCTTCATACCAAATGTTTTACCCATCCTTTTGTCTCATCCATTACCACCCAGGCATTTTTATAACCAGACACACCAAATTAAGGTATATCTGTAAACAAAGATAGTACTTTCCTTGAGTGGAATTCTACTGCGACTTCTTTAATAGTGATGAATTTGGAATATGATAAACAAAATTAGATGATCACTGTAAGACTATTTTACACAAAATAAATCATACAAATTTCATACATTTTTCTGCTTATTAAAGCTATTTAAATTTTAAGCTCTTATTTTATTTGGCTATTTGGGGGGAACGTATTTATGCGTTAGGCTTTGCTCCCAGAACACTGAATAAAGAATACGGCACCATAAGAAATAAAAGATTATAAAATTTACACAGAAATGGAAAGGTTCAGGAATAGTAAAGAAACTTTGAAGAAGAATGACTTCTATTACTTAATATCAAGATTTAATATAATGCTAAAGCACTTAAGACAGAGTATGACTGACACAAAGCATAGATAAAAAGACCAATGGAACAGAATAAAGAATTGAGAAGCATATCTGTACATACATAATTCACCTTATTTAGGACAAGGGTGAGCCACCGCCATGTTTTAGTAACAGGATGGTATTGTCAATAACTGATGATGGGTCAATATGATATGAATTAAAATAAAACCTGTCCCCTACATCATACTATATACAAAACTCAATTCCACACAGATTATAGACCCAAATATGAAAGGTGTTAAAACAATAAATTTTCTGAAAGATAAACTAATAGAATATCTGCATGACCTAGGACTAGGCAAAGACTTCTTAAACAGGACACAAAAGAAGACTGGTTTTTAGTGAAGTTTATTAATAAGAAAAACTTCTGTTCACCAAGGATACCACTAAGATGGTAGGAAGCCATATGGTAGGAAAAGATATCTCCAATTCATATATCCAACAAAGGGCTTATTTCTAGACTACATAGAGAATCCATACGAATCAATAAGAAAAATAAAGACAATCCTATCAAAAGATAAACAAAAAAATCTGTACAAGAATTTACAAGAGTATGTCCAAATGACCAATAAGCATACGAAAAGCTGTTCAACATTATTGGGCAATGGAGATGAAAATCAAAATCACAGTGAGATACCACTGCATATGTACAATGCAGAATAGCACACAAACAAACAAACGGACAACCCTGACAATACAGGGTAAAAAAATACTTAAATACTGCTGTGTTGGTAGGAATGCAAATTGGTAGCATTAAATTTGGGAAAAATTTTAAGCTGAACATACTGAAACTCTAGTATGTCCACTGCTAGGTATATACCAAAAGGAAAAGTATACATAGGTGCATCAAAATATATGTAACAAATATTCATATAAGAATTGTTCATAACAGCCAAAATAAAAAATGTCCATCAATAGTAAATACACAATGAAATACGACAGCAATAAAAGATAATCTCACAAATATACTATTGAACAAAAGAAGAGAGATTCAAAAGAATACATACTAAGTGATTTCATTTGTACAAAGTGTGAAAATGGGGAAAGGAAATAACAGAATGGCAGTCATAATAGTGGTTATAAGGTGGATAATGATGCGGGGGGAAGCATGAGGAAAATTTCCAAAGTGCTGGTAATGTTCTATATCTTGATTTAGGTAGTGGTTGGATGGATGTGTTTGCTTCAGAGAATTTCATCAAGACTACATAATTATGATTTGTGTGCCTTTCTGTATTTATAGTTTAATTTTTAAAAATTATAGAAAATGTATTAAGGACACACTGGGCTTGAGAATGAAACAATATTCACCGTATCTGTTTCTTCCTCCAAGAAAGAAGTCTAGAATTATGAAAAAAGAAACAATGCTACATGTAATTCAAAATTTAGTACAAAATTAAAAATTATTTGGCCACTCCTCTTGTACCAGTTAACAAATTAAAGCAGAGCAATGACATACAGATAGAGAGAAGCCAATGAATACAAAAAATATTTTATAAATAAAGGAAGTGCTGGAGACCACAGAGAAAGAAAACAAACTTGTCTTGGAAGGGTGGTGGCAGGAAAAGGAGGGAAGAGGGCTCTTGGAGGAGGTTATACTCAAAATTCTTATAATGGATGAGGTTGGTTTTGTAACAGTAGAGGTAGGGAAAAAGAGCTGAGGGAATGATTTTCAGATTCAAATTCCATATGATTTACCAGTTCAACACAAACATAAAGCTCTAAGTTCAAGACGGATTAAATGCAGCAAAATTTAATGTTGTTCTAAAAGAGTCTTTTAAATTTATTTCTAGAATATTGATATTGATAGTAGTACTAGTAGTAATAACAACAATAACTAATACTTATTGGGCTATTAGTGCCTCGTACTTTTCTAAGTGCTTTACATGTATTAAATCACTTAATCTTCACAATGTTCCCTACCCTACAGATAGTAAATGGGAGGCACATGGAGATTAAGTTCTTGCTTGCCCATGGCTACAGAGTTAGGTCAGTGACAGAGCTAATACTGAAGTCCAGGCTGTCTGGCTCCTGAGCCTATGTTCTCAGCCACCTCATTTTTTGCCAGGAAATATGTGATTGCTGAATACGAATTGTTTATATGGTTATTTTATTTACTTTTATCTTTTTTTTGAAGAGATTTTATTTATTTGCCAGAGAGAGACACAGTGAGAGAGGGAACACAAGCAGGGGGAGTGGGAGAGGGAGAAGCAGACTCCCCACTGCAGCAGAGAGTCCAATGCGGGACTCGATCCCAGGACCCTGGGATCATCATCTGAGCCAAAGGCAGACGCTTAACCAACTGAGCCATTCAGGAGCCCCTACTTTTATTTTTAACAGTATGCTGATGATAGACAATATAGGAAAGCATTCATTAACTCAATAAATATTTACTGAGTACTTTCTGTGTGTCCAGTACTGTGTCAAGTGTTACATACATATTTATGAAAAAGGGGCATAGCCCCTATTCTTAAGGAGGTTTATAGTCTTATAGGGGGGAAACAGAAAATCAATCAATTAAGTCATAGTAAACTGTGAGAAATACAATGCTGGCAAGAAATAGGATGCTGTAAAAAAGCAAGTGCTGAACATTTTGGTACTTATTTTCCTTGATGACACCAATTCTCCTTTCAGAGATGGTTTATACTTTATATTTGCAAAAGAAAAAAAAAAAGTGTCCTCTATTTAAAAGTAGCCAAACCACAGAGGGATTAGACAATGACTAAAACTGTGTCAAGAAATGAATGTCTATGGGGTGATGGGTATTAAGGAGGGCATCTGTTGGGATGAACACTGGGTGTTGTATATACGCAACTAATGAATCATTGAACACTACAACAAAAACTAATGATGTACTATATGTTGGCTAACTGAACATAAAAAAAAAAGAAAGAAATGAATGTCTAATAGTTAATGCATCCAAACCCCTAATCTACATCCCGAACATGGCAGGCTACACAGAGTCTCAGTGTATAGACTCTCTTAATTCTCTGCATTCTCTTAGCATTTTCACATCGAGCTGTTTACATTTTCCTTTATGATCTGCTAATTATAAACCACTTGTTCTCATCTATTTCAAAACTCAGAAATTTGTACCACATTTAATCAAATAAAGAAACCCATTCTTTCTCTCTCACAGAGTTATAAAGCCTATGATTAGCTTGGCCCAAAGCAAACCTTGTTATATCTTCATTTCTTAGTTCTTAAATGATTACCTAAACTTTTTCCCTTTCTAATGAATATTGGAAAATGCGTGGCTGTTAAAATCAGGGCTGTTATTTGCCATAGTAAGCGCTGAAGCCGGCACAGGGGCTCTGACGCATCCCCCCCCAAAACTGAGCTCCAGTATTATATAGCTCCAGTTCCTCAAGCTTACGAACCCTTTGTAGTAAATTAGTGAAAAGATATATTCCTTGTAGAGAGAAATCTATGTCATTTACATATATTTATAACATAGTTTCATTGTGCCTTCCCCTGACTTTTTGGGTTCATTTCATTCATTCAACACACACTGAATGAACATCTACTATGTACTAGTCACTACATGAAGCACTTTGGATACAACTGTTAAGCATAAGGGAGAAAATGTATTAAATTCTCCAGATGGGTGTTTTTGATAATTTTAGTGTTTATTTTTTCTTGATTGGATACTTGAGAAGAAATGATTGAGGAATAATTATTTAAAAGCTTTCATTGGAAAAATGCCATGATGATTCACCTACAATTTAAATCTTTGTTTTCTCTAGGACAAACACCCTATCTTCTCTGTCATTATAAAAAATGTTACTTGGTTAGGGACCAGATAAGGCATTTGTTGTATTAGAGAACTCATTGTATAGAATTTTAACTAAGAAAAACAGCATCATTGTTCTGTTAAGATACAAGCAAACAGCATCCATATTTTATGCCCTTGACTGAAATGGAAGTTTTATTTGGACATATATGAATTCTAACCAAAGTTCTTTAAGACTTATAAATAGAAAAATTACTTATATAAAACAAATAATACCTTTAGATTTTAAGGGTAGCCTTCTATTCTAGAGTAGCCAAAGATAATTTACATGGATTAATATAAGGGTAAGTCTTCAATATATACACTAGTCATTTTGTGGTAAATACAAAAATGTATTGTGTGGCTTTTGAAATTTGATGTTTTAATAAAACATTAACCAGCAGATAAGAACATTTCTTTTAAATTGGTTTGCAACAGAGCCAAGCAATAGGAAGCCAGACTGTAGGAAGCTTATGTCTCATGATCCTCTTCAAACATGAAAAGAAATTCTCTAATCATTTTGCATGATGACTCCTATTCCCTATTTAATTTTTTTTCCTGGCAACAACAGAAACATCAGTTTCATCTACTCACATTTATAACTGAACTTTTATGGCTACTGTAGAAGTTAAGATAAAAGCAGAAAACATCATAATGCTGAACTTACCTCAATGATCTATGAAATACATTTGAGATCTGTGGCTGGATAAAGTAGACATTTTCCTCTCCCAGCTAATGGTAACAGGTCAAATGAGGCCAGATGGAGCTCAGGAGCAGAAAGGCAAGTTTTTCCAATAATTCAGTATCAAGGGTCATATAACCACAATAGGCAAAACTTGCAAAATTTTGATGCAAAATACAAATCTGAGATTTAGTTTCCAAGTCCAAATAAGAGACAACTTGCTCAAAGAAATAGGCCATGAATCAACTCTAAAAGCCTGTTTGAAAAGGGAACTTCTTTATATTTCAAGTAATCACCTGGCTAATAATACCATTTCAACTTCTTATTATATAGCTCCTAGAACTTTAAGGAGACTGGTTTATTCAAAGAGGTAGTGTTCTAAGACTGTTTTAGTGTACAGTCTGTTCCCATTTAGCTTCATGGAGAGCACAGAATGAAAAATTAAGATGGTCTTTTTATACACTTTAGAATGTGTATGCAATCTCAAAATATAAATGCTAGAATTTCCCCCGCTGCCCCCAAAGGAAATGGTGGTGGCAGGGACCTTTCAGTAACTGGAGACCTTCTAGCTGATGACAACTAATACAAACTGGACAAAATATACCTTAAAAATCTTTTTTAAAGCATTAAAAACCTAACAAGATGGTGATAAATCAAAAGAACAGGAAGAAGATTAAAATCCAGAATGGAGATCTCGCCCAGCACCAATGGCCACTTTAACGAGGGGCATTTGTTAACAGGGAAGAAATGACTGCACAGCTGAACTGTGCTTCTGTCTATCTCATAAGGTCAGGGGGAAAAATTGGAGCCTAGGATCTGCCAAGAGTGGGAATTCTAGTAAAGTAACCTACACTTTGGGCTGAAACCCTTAACTGTACCCTGGGGGTAAAGATAAACCAGAAGTAAACCATGCCTTGCAATTCTGACTTATGTCATCTGATTAGCCTGGGAAACCACAAACTCTGAACTTGGATCAAACTGGTCCCAGGTGGCAGAAGCAAATACAAATCTTCTCTGGAGGAAAAAAAAAATCATCATCCTATCTTCAGGTTATTTCTACAAATATTTTCAAATATTAAATCCAGCACACAAAAATAATTAGGGGTATGAAAAGACAAAAGAAATAGAAGAAATAATAAGCAAAAATAATAGTGGTAAAGGTGATGGGGTTACAGTACTATAGTTGATCTCTTAAGATAATTCTTAATATAATCCTGTAAAACTGTGGTAGAAAAGAGCTAGTGTTTATGGGATGATGATTGGTGGAGATGCAGGAAGGAGAGAGCGGTGGAAGAGCTACAAGAATGAGTCATCTGATGATCACAGCCCTGGAGATGGCAAATATTTCCCTAACACCACTAGAAGTTATTGATTGAGGAAAGTTTCCTTAGTTCTTTTCTTTTCAAAGTAACTTCACATTTCAACTATTCAATCATGAATATTTTCTCCTGGTACAGCTAACCACAGTAGCTAATAAAGGATCTAAATCAGGAACTCTTGATCTGAGGTCCTCTGCTACCTCCTCTTTTGGAAGTCTGTGAATCCCCTGAAATCTTATGTTTTAATAGGGAGAGAATAAAGGAAATTTTCATTCTTCTATCCTCCAGTGCTTCTTTGCACCTCCTAAAAAAAATAACAACTCCCAGTAACCCAGAGCAGAGATTGCAAGCTCAAATACCTTCAGGATACAAGCAGTTTTAATATGCCTGTCATGGCTGGGTTAATGGTAGTAGGAAATGATAAAAATGTATATTGAACTGCAAAGTGTACAGACAGCAAGAGGGCATTCTAATCCTAATTTTTAAAAATGTGCTTACCAAACAGGTTTTTTATTAACCGTCTAGAAAAATCTGTCTACCATTTTAAAGTTAAATGTAAGTTTGGAGGTTAAGATTGTAGTCTAAGATGTTTTCCATAGTTCTGAGAACTATCTCTCAATATGGTCCAGAGGACAGAAATGTAGGGAAGAATGGTCCCTCGAGATAGACGAGAAACCTAGATCCATGTTAGGCTATCAGTGACACAGGTCACTGTCAATTCTCAACTGAGGAAAAAATTGCCTAAGTTGGGGCAGGTACATAAAAAAATCTAAGAAATCTTTAATTATAGGACCCTATCTCTTGAAAATGGAAGTGTCTGAATCTCTCCTACTTACCCTTCCTTCTCTTCCAAATTACTTTCTTCTTTAAATGAACTCACCTAGGGCCCAAGTTAAAGGATCAACTTTTAGGGAATCTCTCCAGTTACAGAGGTGTATTTAAGACACCTTGTTTGGGGTATGGAATGGAAGTTAGAAATAATGCAAATTCGTCAGACTACTCTAGTCTTTCTTATTAACTTTGGTTCGTTCAGACTAGCTTTCAGATAAAACTATTTACATAAGGCAACAAACCTAAATGTTTCATTAATTTTTTTTTGAAACACCAGACAATATGCAAAATTTGTATGTAGGCGCAATTTTCTGGAGAGATTGTCCATAAATTTTATCAGCAATCATTTTGCAATATATACATATATGAAATCATGCATATTGCAGACCTTAAGCTTACACAATGTTGTACATCAATTATATCTCATAAATGGCCGAAGATTTTTTTTACAAATATGCTCCCTAAAAAACAGTAAGTAAATTTATCTAATCTTTAATAATCTTGTAGTCTTTTTACTAATAACTTAGACATAAATAAGTGGGCAAATAAGTCACCCACACATACAAACACATAGTTGTTCTCCCTTTTGCTATTTAGAAATTAAATTTTTAAAAGATTAGGGACTCTGCATTTTTTTTTTTTAAGTGGGGCCGACACAGGGCCCGAACTCAACACCTGAAGATCAAGACCTGAGCTAAGATCAAGAGTCAGACACCCAACTGACTGAGCCACCCAGGTGTCCTGGGACTCTGCATATTTTTTAACTCATTAGTTTGGCACTTAGCTAAGAAAACAGGCTTTTAAAATTCTAATAATCTTCTATCACAATGCCCTACTTCTGATTCTCTCCCATTGAAATAGGAATCACTGCAGAGACAGGATATATAGAAAGTACTCACTGCTGGCAACACTTAGAGTAGTGTTTCCTTGCCTATGTAATTGCCCCCAGTGTACAAGAAGTAGTATGTGCACAATGATGTATGGTGATGACTATTTGGCTGGGATAAAAAGCAGTATTTGACAAGCTCAAGAACCTTAAACGCTTCACTGAAATCTCTAAGACTGATGTTTCTCACTGAGTATTCCTTTGGGCTTTAAACTGAAGTTTCTAACGTCTGCTTTGAATAGACATACGTTTGAGATACAAATTATGGTAAAGAAGTGTTACTTCTGTAATGCAGTGTTCTCCATATTATTCCCCTATTGGCCTGGATTTCCTCATCCATAGCACAATTTATTCTAATGTGGAAAGCTAGGTAGGTATATACTGGTCACAGTAAGGAAAGTATTATCCTCAAAACTCACGTTTGTCTAAGTAACAAATTTACTCTCTGTTGACTTCCAAATCTGGGATTTATTCTAGAAACTGCCCACTAAAATAACATGATGAAATCACTCAGGCTTAAAGAGAAAAGCACCATTCTATAAAGAATTATTTCACTGTACTGGACTGGGAAATACCTCCAGATAGTTATAGGAAAAATAGAAGGGGAGGGGCGTCTGGCTGGTTCAATCGATGGAGCATGTGACTCTTGATCTCTGGGTTTTGAGTTCGAGTCCCACAGTGGGGGGAGAGATTACTTAAATAAATATATCTTTTAAAAGTGGCAGGGAATTTTGAAAATAAGATGGGTAGGACAGCAGGAATTCTGGTGAACCAGTAGTTAAAACCTTTAAGAACAAGTGGTATGACCTCAGAGTCTAGAGAAGCTTCAACAAGGAAGGGTAGTGGTTGGTACATTTTTCTATTGGAATGCAAGGATGAGAAAGATATATGCTTCCAGACCAGGGGATGGCACATATCAAATATGTAGAAAAAACAAGAAAAATTCGGTGCTTCATTTAAACAACTTTCCTCAAAATTCCAATTTACTCCCTTGAGTGTGGATTGGATGTAGTGACTTGCTTCTAACAAACAGAATATGGCAAAAACTGGTTATTTATTTAAATAATCTCTACACCCCACGTGGGGCTCAAATTCACAACCCCAAGATCAAGAGTCGCATGCTCTTCCAACTGAACTAGCCAGGCGCCCCGTTACTTTTGAGATTATACTATAAAAGACCGTCACTTTCATTTTGCTCGCACTCACTTTGCCTGCACTCACTTTGCCTCTTGCTTGCTTTCATGAAGCAAGCTGCCATGTTGTAAGGTGCCCTATGGAGAAATCCACATGGAAAGGAACTGAAGGTGGCCTCTGGCTAAAAAGCTAGTGAGGAACTAAGACCCTCAGTTCAACAACCCACAGGGAACCAAATCCTTCCAACAACTGTATACATAAACTTGAAAGAGGATCCCTCCGCAGTTGAGCCTTGAGATGATTATAGCCCAGGCTGTCAACTTGACTGCAGCTTATGTGCAACCCTGAGCCACAGAAAGAAGCTAAGCTGCATCAAAATTCCTTACCCACAGAAACTGTGAGATAATAAGTGCTGTTGTTTTAAGCTACTAAGTTTTATGGTACGTTTTATAGCAATAAATCACTAATACAGGATCTATTTTCAAGGGTACTCAGTGAAAATAAATAGAATTTAACCAACACTTCCCACAAGTCCTATAAGCGTAAATGTTATAATGCATAACTTCTAGATAAGGAAAAACACAAACAAAAAGACAAGGAAGATTTTAAGTGACTTAGAAATAAAGGATGGCACTGGCGACATCATACAGAATTCATAAATCTCGGGTTTGCTGGGTGTCAAAATACAAGTCAAGAATACCTTTCTGTCACTTCCTTCCTCCCACAGAATTTTTCACGGACATTGGGCTGCAGGAACTTATATACAGTTTAGGAAAAGAAAAATATAAAACTACATTTATTTTCAGAAATAAATTTATAATAATATATACATGTGAGACACAAGTTATTAGTTATAACAACTGATGTTCCAGATGCTGAGCTAAGTAAATTATGTATATTATCTTATTTAATCATCACAAACACCCTATGGAGTAGGCAATATTACTATCTTCATTTTACAAACGAGGAACAAGAGAATTAGAAAGATAAAGTAATAAAAGTTACACAGCTAATATGTGGCACAGCTAGAGTTGAATCCAAGCTTGTCTGATCCCTCAGCCTGAGTTATTTACCACTGTGGAAAACTGCCTCCATTAAAAAAATCAAAACCCAAAACCCACACAACTTAGCATCTATACATATACATAGATTGCTTATAAAAACAACCAATGACTACAGGTTACAGGTGTAATTTTATCCTCTGCAAAGCACTCTAAAAAGGATGACAGCCTTACCCACAGCATTCTTAAATAAAAGAGCTTAAAGGTTCTAAAACATTATAATAATTGTAGCTATGATTTATATAGCACTCTCGACTACATACATAATTGTTTTGATCATTTTACATATTTTAATACATCTTTGCAGTGTTCCTATGGTGTAGGTAATATTATAATCTCCATTTTACAGATAAGGAAATTAATTTCTTACGGTTGTTATTTGCTCAAGGTCACACAAATAGTGACAGAACTAATATTTGAACACAGGCACTCTGGCTCCAAGGTCTGTAGTCTACACTAGTGCATTTTACTCTAAATCGGTGCATTTTACTGCCTCAAAAACCGTAAGTTAAAATGCTTTTCAGTTAATGGAAAAACTGTTCTTTTTGATATCTAATTTATGGATCTAGGCACCACATTCATAGGTCAAGTCTTTAGAATTTGTGATGCAAAACATCTTGAGAAAAGTTAATCCAAAAGTTTGTGGGATGAGACTATCTTTTAAATAATGATAAGATGTAAATCAGGAAAACAACTAAAAATGATCAAAATGAAACATTTTATTCAACAAAGCATCTGTGCACTGAAATAACTTTCTAACATGTTAAGAACTTACTAGTGGATAAGGAAGTGTGGGCAAGAAAAGCTATTCATATTCATATTCTAGTTCTTTGGCATGCTTATTTTCATAACCAGTAACCAGGCACACAGGCAGTGTCTCTCATACTTAAAATACACCGAAATATGTTCAGTTTATCTCTCTGCTTCTGAGCTCTCCTTTCTTTGCTGACTTTCACATTGTGATTACAGCAGCACTTTCAGTTATTCCCTTCATTCCATTTACAAGTCTGTCCACTATCCACATATATATAAAATATACATTTATATATATATATATATATATTTGTTCTAATAGCTATACCATTAACAGCTTCTGTTTCATTTCAATCTTTACAAAAGTATTTCTTTTCTCCTTTATTGGAGGTGCGTAAAGTATGTGTCACAGACTGCTTTGGAAGCCTGTTACAGAAAGCAGCACACATGTATGTGGGCACCTGGGTGGCTCAGGTGGTTGGGCGTCTGCCTTCAGCTCAGGTTATGATCCCAGGGTCCTGGGATCGAGTCC
Source organism: Mirounga leonina (assembly GCF_011800145.1). Classification (NCBI taxonomy): domain Eukaryota; kingdom Metazoa; phylum Chordata; class Mammalia; order Carnivora; family Phocidae; genus Mirounga; species Mirounga leonina. The sequence goes on from NW_023270494.1 coordinate 15,128,982, forward strand.
TGCACTGGGCTCCCGGCTCAGCAGGAAGCCTGATTCTCCCTCTGCCCCTCCCCACCTTGTGCTCACTCTCTCTTGGAAAAATAAATAAATAAAATCTAAAAAAAGAAAGAAGCATACATGTACATTACAGAATCATGTTTGTATATAATAAGGAGTTTAGAGCACCTCTAAAGCTCAGCAGTTTAAGTCATGTTAAAAACCCTGCTTTACACTTACTGTGTTTACAACATAGTAGACATAGGGAATACAAACACAACATAGCAGAAGATGTGAATTACAAGAAAAGGCTCCTGGTATTTACATGCCAATCAAAAAATCATACAGAGGGTTTTAAAATATAATCTTAAGTATAAAATTCATTGCAAAACAAAGGAAGCACACCTAACTAACAAAGATAACATTTGATAATGTTTTCAGAAAGAAAAATGGAAAGAAAAAGATGAGAAAACAAATCGCCCTTTTCTTTTAAATAGAATGACCACAACTATATAGGAGTTGGGAAAAGAGGTTCAAGGAATTACTCACTTTTTATAAAACACTGATCTACAGTAGCTTGTACTTGTCCAACGGAATGTACAATGCTGATAAGAAATCCAGAGGAAAAATCTTTTATGAATTTAAAATATATATAAATATGAGTATGTACCAAATAACTATCATAAAACTCTCCCATTCTTGAGTTTCAAATACATCCTAATCTTGTCACCTTAAATAACACTGTCCTTTGAAGGACAGTGCCATTTTTAAAGAGATTTAAAAGATCTATTATAAAAAGATTAATCTCAAATTTCTCTGAAAATATTCGGTGTGGATAAAAGCCTGTCTATTTTTAGAACACCAGTCTGGACTTTGGCCCTTAACCTTGCACATGTAGTCAAAAGTCCTATAAAACTGCTGAGTTGGCCTGCCATTTGTGTCAAGATTCATTTCTTGACGAAGTTGAAATGATGTGTTATTGTGTTATTACAACATCCAATAAAAAAACCCCTAAGAAACAAAAGTATAAATAAAGAGTATCACCATCCTTTAGTGGCATCTGATTAAAAATTTAAAAATTTCAGTACAAGGTCATTGTAGAAATTTTAGAAAATGAACAAAGTGTAATGATGATGATGAACAACAACAGGAAAGGTGTTCTTATGTTTATTTTCCCGAAGTAAGCATTTGGCATATATGTTATTTTACTTAACAACCCTATGAGATAAACCTATCATAAAAGACCTATTTTTATCAAAGGTTACAAAGAATTCAAGGTTATGAAAGTTAACACACAGTTACAACTAGTAGGTGACAGTCAGAAATTAAACCCAGATCTAACTCTAGAACTTGAGCTCTCCTTCACTAATGTATGCTGCCCAAGAAAGAAAATTAAAACCACCTGTAATCCTACCAACCAGCTACAACCACTGCTAACATGAGCATTATCTCACCAATCCCACTCTCTCCTGACTTCCCAACCAATCCCAATTCTCTCTCTCATTAGGCAACCAATGTTTTCCCTATGAATATATATATTTATATATCTATACAAATACTTATTTAATATGTTAAATTACAGAAATAACATCATGGTATATACCATGTTGCTGTGACAGGAAACAGGCGAAGAGACATTAAATCACATGTTTAGGACATGACTAGTAGTGGGGAAATCAGAACTGAAACACAAGATACATTTAACTAAAAATTGCCCTAGGGGAACCTGGGTGGCTCAGTCAGTTAAGCATCCCACTCTTGATTTTGCCTGCCTCAGGTCATGATCTCAGGGTTGTGAGACTGAGCCTCGAGTTGGGCTCCACGCTAGGTGTGGAACCTTCTTAAGATTCTCCCTCTCCATCTGCCCCTCCCCTCCCCACTCCATCTCTAAAATAAATAAATAATAAAAAAATAAAATAAAATAAAAATGACCCTAAACCTTTACATCTTCCCCCATCCCTGATTATTTAGAAAACACTTTAACACCCTGCAATATACTTTGGGATTATCACAAGAATAACAAAATTAGCTAACATTTATAAGCATTTACGATGAATCAAGCTTTCTGCTAAGTGCTTGCTATTTATTAATCTGATTTAAGATTACTGTTCCTATTTTTACAGATGAGGAAACTGAAACTCAGAAAGGTTAAGTGACTTGCCTAAAACCACACAGCTAATAAATAATGCCATAAGCAGGAAAGTTAGGAGTGTAGGATGAATCAATCAGTTTCTCTTACCTTGGGAATTGCTTTTATTGAAATCACTGATATCAGTTGGGTATCCTAAAAATAGATTACAGCCCAGTCTCATACATAAAAACTGAATTTTCTGCTTTTTAATTTAAGGGTAGTTAAGGGGTGTTTATGGAATTTAAACAGTACCAGAATTATGGGCAATCTATTCCTGGATTACATAATGTCCACTTCAAGAGTTCAACAATAAATTCTGCTTGTGACCCATCCAAATCACTTAAATTCTCTAGGTCTTAATTTCCCTACTGTAAGACAATTATCAAACACAATTCACTTTACATCCCCTACGCTCTGGTAGGTCACTTATGTAAAATCATCAATCATGTCCCATGGTTTTAAGTACAGAACCAAACCATACTGTTCACTTGTGTTTTTCTCATATTTTCCGCATACAACAAGTCTGATTTGAGGAATGATAAAATGTAAGTTAGGTATTTTAGAATCTAATGCTATGTAGACTGAATTCCTTAATTTATTAGACAAATATTCTGGATCAACAGCTATATCTCAGCATAGCTTTCCCTAGACTTTGCAGACCAAGTATCAATGACTTGTTCTGGTTTGATCCACAATTTCCTTTTATATGTAGGACAATACTGAAAACTAGACACAGGTACACAGATACCAGGAACAAAAGGACCAACCAAAAAAAGACATGTCCATTTCTTAGACACAAAAGCTTTATTCTTCCAACCTAAAGTACAGGCATCAAAAGGTTTAAGTTTAGATAATACAGAAACAACATCCTCAGAAGTCAAGAGCAGAATGACTTTCCAGAATTGTTCATTGGACCGCTTGTAAGCAGCCTGGAGCAGTCCTGTAACCCAGCTGTTCCTCAAAGTGTAGAACCTCAACCAGCAGCTTCAGCGCCACCTGGGAATTCGTCAGAAAAGCAAATTCTCAACCTAACCCAGGTTTACAGAATCAGAAATTCTGAGGTGGGCCCAGCAATTTGCATTTAAACAAGTCTTCCTGGTAATTCTGAAGCATGCCAAAATCTGAAAGCCACTGCTCCAGCCTTTGATTTATGACTGTTGTCTCTGTGAGATATATATACTATTTTCCTAAATTTGCATGTGATAATGAATAAAGCAGGTGGACAAGAAGAGAAACAGCTTTAACTGAGTTACTATATAAGTATACAATAAAACACGATCACTGTTCTGTTAGTGTATCCTATGTAAGAGACATTCAAAAGGAACGGATTATTTGTTCACTTTGTGAGTACACTGAATTCATCTGTTCATTGTTAAGTTTTGGTACTATGTAGAAGATAACAGCTTCAACCTTCAGGTCACTAATCTTATCTCAGTAGAAACCTATTTTCGGAGAGTTTAATAACTTCATTATAAAAGAGTATAAAACACTAAGAAGTTTCTGTGCATTAAATCTGTTCAGATAAGAAAAGGAAAGACTGAGGAGCGTGGCAATTAACATTCTGGCAACATGTTTTAGTTTTTTCCTGGCTTTCTGAAAGTTTCAACTGAGGTTTAGTTTGGTTCAATTCCAATTCAGCAAAGATTCATATTTGTGGGAAATATACATAAAAAATAACATGGATAAGATTTTTCATAGGGATTCAGCACTGGCATTCCAACAAAAAGCAGCTACCTTGCTTCTTGACAATAACAATGGCTAGATTAGATTAAAGATGTCAGATGGACAATCAGGAAGTGAAAGATTAGTCTCCCTGACAGTCATTCTGACTTGCAAATCTGGAAAAGAAAAGGCCTCCAACAGAGTTTCTTTCCCAAAACTCAATGCAGGAATAGGGAATTAGTGCATTTATTTGTTTTACTTTATTATACTAAAATTCCCATGAAGAAATGCAAAGCACCCTATTCCATTGCCCAAGAAGTGTGACAGTACCTCAAAACATGAAAAAGATTCTTCTAACCATGTGCTATGGTACCATTTAAAGAGCTATTTTGTTCCTCTCAGACACAGAAAAGTTGGTTCCTAATACATAACTGTGATTGATTTAAAAATAGTCATCTCCTAATGATGTAATGTATGGTGATTAACATAACATAATAAAATAAAAAATAAATAAAAATAGTCATCTCCGACAGTGGGTGAAACCTGGGATTCTGCATCCTGAAAGTAAAATCCCCAAGGTCTTTCAATATTTAAAACTGACCCATACAATCAATGTCTCTGATTAGGTTTGGTCCAGGTTTTCGCCTATTATCTTTTTTTCCCCCTTAAACATGTCTTATTTGGCTTCAGAGCTACATTATCCTGACATTTCAGATTAGAGTTATTGATACCTTCCCTAGAACTAAAAATCATTTTATTCTGCTGACAGAATGCTATAAATTTGTAAAGTGGTTTCATTCTGTGGTTTAACATCAATTTTAATGAGCAGGAATAAACAAAAGGCCTAAAACCAAGTCTTCTAAGGCCTTCTACGAAAGCTCTGATCTGTATACTCAACTAGATCTTTGAACATTTCTGACACAGCTCTATAGGACTCACTGTAGAGTGAGTGTAAAGGATGTTGCCAGGCAACTCATCTCAGTTTGCAAGAATCTAAGCACTGATAATGACTCTGTCTCAGCTTGGCTCCCACAAGAGAAGGGTTTTAGTGAACTCCCACATGTGCTCATAGGCCATTCATGAGAAGAGGTATTTCTAAAAGTGAATGTCCAGGAGCCCAAATTGGGAACCTATAAGGCTTCTTTTCTAATTTAAGTTTAATGTTTCCAACATCACAACTATTTTCTGAATAGAAATCCAATGGGAATCAGAAAAAGTAGGTCATACGTAAAGGGCTAGTGTTGAATGAACATTTTTATTCGTATCTTTAATATTCTTGTTTGCACGTGACCAAAGCCATATTTCTTCAAGTATCTCAAATCACAAAAATCACCCTAAAAACTATTTACCTACCAAAATTATTTCAATTCTTTTGAAAATTATCCTTGAAATGGTTTTCAATACTTACTCATTATTACATCAATAGTCAAAAAAGGATATTCAGTAAAAACTATGTTCTAATAAGGAAATTATGCAATCCGTTGCAAAAGGGGTTACAGATATGTTTTTATGAAAAGTATACATGCAAAACACTGCTCTGCTGGATGGGCCAGATCCAAACCTCCCTCTGTCAAAGCAGACACTTTGCATGCATGCTTACCAGGGCAGTACGCATCCACGTCCAGTTTCTGAGCTGAAGCGAGGGTTGGTGAGCCAAGCTCGGATTCTGGAATTCGTGGGCTCTCAACAAACTTTGCCTTCCTCAGAGGGGCTAAGGACAAAAAAAGAGACAGAGAGAGAGGGAGAGGGAAAAAGGTGAGAGAGAAAGACAGGGAGAGAGAGAGAAGAAAACAGAAAGGAAAGAAGAAAGAAAAAGGAAAGAGAAACAGGGAAGGAGAAGGGAAAGAGAGAAACATAGAGGGGTCATGAGTAAGGGGAACAGCAGGCAACAGATGGAAGCACTTAAATGAACGACACACTCTGTCAGACTCAGATCAGGTTACCCTATTTTTTTGTGCCAGAAAAAAAAATGAACTACATTCTTCATAGAGGAGATGGGTCTTGTTAAAAAGTCACTGCAAACTGGAAAAGCTAAAATCTAATATTCAAAACTATGAGCCTAAGTTGCAATTGTCTATCACCTTTAGCTACTTTCTTTCTTTAGAAAGCAAAGAGCTATTTTGTCTTCCTTTGCCATTAAATAAAGGTATGAACTGAGGAAAGTACAGGGCTGAGTTTTAAAATTCTGTTTATAACAACTGTAACCAAAGGTTTTCTTTATCCAGAAATAACTGCTATGACCCTCGGTTGTGATAAATACCATAACTAGGATTAATCTACCTAGCTTAAAAGGAAATCAATCACCTGACGGCTCAGTTTATTAAGGTAAGAAGTCAAAACTGCTAGTGGTCTAAGATGTTAGCTAGGCCATGCCAGTCTGACACTGGACGCTAAAGGTAAAGAGAGGTGATTTAGTTGCACATGTACTCAGGAGTTCTACGGATTAGTAATATTCCATGACATGGAATCCATTCATTCTTATAAGGAATGAAATAAAAAGTGTAATTCACGAATTTAAAGTTCTATTTATCAAAGGCTTGTATAAATTCTATTTATTGATTTTTAGGGGGAAGAATTAAAGAACACTACTAATATACATTTAAGTAATCAGTTTAATACATTAAAAATTAAGATTATGAAGATTACTTTGGCACTCTCAAATTGAGTTTCATAAAATAAATTACAACAGGGTGAAAGTGCTTAGCATAACACTGTTTCAAAAGTATCATTTGAATCTGAAATTGAGTTGTATGCATTATATATTTGTGTCATAACTATAGGTGTCCAAGACATGGGAGTGCTTAAGATCACATTACTCTTTTCAAAAGTTTCTGCATGTTCTTCAAAATCCTCATCCATTACTGATCCACAGGGGATTCTAAGTTATTCCTAAAAGACCCTGTAAAAAGTAATATAAAACTTTGTCATTATAATGGCCAGAATTCTCTATTTTCTCTGGAGGATAAAAATAATAAAGTATTAAAAAAGAAAAGAAGTACTTTTGAAATGTGCCAATACTCAAAGCCTACAGGCAACTAAATCACATTTTAAATCTTAAAATATGTATGTATATTTTAAGTGTATGTTAAAAAACAAAATAAATCCTGTTACTGTCTCCATAGCAACAAGAGTTAAGAGTGCTAACGGTATGTTTCTCCGCCAAAAGTAAGCTTTGAAATAGCAGAACTCTCACCTCTGCTAAAACTGTAATAACTGAGACTATTTTTAAAAGTCACTATCACAAAGATCTCAAGTGATTTATATGCAGATCTGCAGGCTACTAATAGCCAATATTAGAGGCTCTTTCATTATAATCTCACCAACCAATTAAAAAATAATGAAACATTTTATTTATCCAGTATTGCTCTGTATAGAAGAAATGTTTATAATTTAATTCTTAAAGCTATTAAGTCCTTAACTAGAATTTTATTATTATTTTTTTTTCAAAGATTTTATTTATTTATTTGAGAGAGAGAGAATGAGAGACAGAGAGCATGAGAGGGAGGAGGGTCAGAGGGAGAAGCAGACTCCCTGCCGAGCAGGGAGCCCGATGCGGGACTCGATCCCGGGACTCCAGGATCATGACCTGAGCTGAAGGCAGTCGCTTAACCAACTGAGCCACCCAGGCGCCCTTTTATTATTATTTTTTTTCATGGCAGCAGAATAAATATTTTACCTGCTGAGTTCTGACAAAGACAGCACTGGTCCCTGGTCAAGGGATTCCATATATCTAAAAATCTTAATAACAATTTTTATAGTGAAAATAGTAGGCTAGTAGTCAGACAGAAATCAGCAACTTAGGGTAGATATGTAAGGAAGAAACTGAAGGATGGCAGGAGAAACTGAGGGGGGTGATATGAGGAATATATAAGGATTATGAGATAGAGTCAAGGGCATAAATCAGGATCCCAGAGATTTGTAAATTCGATGCCATGCAGACTTCTTGATTTTCCCTTCTCAGGAATTCCAACTGCAGTTATCTTTACAGCTCATGGTGGACATTTGATTTTTTTTTCTACCTTCATCTCTACCTTCATTCATGGGATACTGTACATGTCTAATAATGACTTTATCTTTTAAGGTAGATTATAATGTCGCTCTCATACAAATTACAGAAAACTAGTGCTGCCTGTAAGTCCAAACACAGGGGGTACAATCACAGCTATGACAGGTTGTCCAATAGTCTTAATACCGTTCGGTGGAGAACACAAAAGGTCAGTTTGAAAGATAGGACATGATATTTTGCCTGGAAACCTAGAATTTTAATAGACTTCATAGTAAAAAATGGTAAAGATGATTCAGCTGGGTACAAGAATTCTGTGTCAAAAGGGTTTACCAGACCATCTTTTAGAAAGTGGTTGAAATGAGATGGGTAGGAGGATTCTAACACCAAGCCAGATTATTTTACTGTGACATAACATGGTAGTATAGTAGTGAGGGGTTGGACAGCAGAGGAATTAAAGTCTGGGCTCTGAAACCAGAAAGCTTAAGTTAGATTCCATCTCTTCCACTTTTTCCTAGCTGAGAACGTTTCTCTAAGTTTCCGATCAGTTATTTGTACTTAATAACTTAAGTACCCATACCATGGGGGGATTGCAAGGTTACACTAATTCAAATAAAATGCTCAGAACAGTACCTAGCACATAATAATAAGTCCTCCATAAATGCTAGCTGTTTTTTATTACTGATTTTTGGTGTTGTCCTCATCACTACCATCACAGATGCAGCATGATTTGTAAAGTCTGAATTATGTATGTTGGAAGGAAGAAAACAAAGACATCGAAGATGTCATGGGAGAATGACAAGAAAGGAGATATCACCGATTATTTTTCTTTTAATTGAGAAGGAAATAATGTTGAAGAAAACATGTTGTAACTTAGAATGTGTTAGATTACCCAAATCAAAATGGTCTAGGTTAGACAATGAGAAATATGTGGGTCAAGAAAGAAAATTAAATAACGTGATTTAGACCACTGGTTCTCAAAATGTGGTCCTGGACCAGCAGCACAGCATTATCCGGGAATTTGTTAAAAATTGAAATGATCGGACTCCACCTCAGATCAGCTGAATCATAAACTGTGGAGCCTAGCAATCTTTGTGATTCTATGCATGCTAAAGTTTGTGAATATTGGGTTAGAGAAAGGTATCTATAAATACCTCATCATAGCAGATAAGGAAGAGGACTTTCCTAAGAAAAAAGTTGTTATAAAATATAAATCAAGGCCTCATCTCTAGCAGTATTAATGTATATGGTCAAAGTTAAGATTTTTTTTCCAGTCACTCTTTTAGCAATATAACTGTTGTGTTTCTTTCTTTCTTTTTTTTTTTTAAAGAGTCCTAATTATAAGTATCCATCATTTGGGGTCTATTTTGAAGAAAGATCAATATTTTCTGAACTCACGAATTCTTCCAAGATCACTTGGAGAGGAGACAGAGGGGTGGGAAATAAGAGCAATCAGATATATCACACAGCAATGTGAACGGTGAATGAGAAAATCTGCCTGTGTTGGTGACTCTGTAAACTGGAATGTTGTAGATAATGTTGAAGCACAACTAATCCAAGCAAGTATCAAGGGCACTAAAATAAGGATTTTAAATAACTACTAAGGTATCTGTCTTTGATAAAGGTTTCAGAGCAGATGGGAATTTTTAGGAGGGAACTGGCATGGGACTCAAGATAATTATTGGAGACAGGTATGAGGGCAGGTCAAACCAAAGCAAGGATCAGAAAATGAGAACTGAAGGATTCATTTAAGATGAGAACAACATAAAGTACCAAGAAACTCTTCACAAAGTTGGCTTTATGATAAAGAGCATATTCAGTAAGATTAACCTAAGACAAGTTAATTGTCAAATGTGAAAGGAGGACAAAATGATTTTAGCTATAGGTGAGAATAAGAAATATAAGGCATCCAAGTCAGAGTGGAATAAGTATGATTATCTCTGTTCGCAGACAACATTCCGTAAATATAGAAAACCTTAAATAAAAGTGAAGATTCCACAATAAAACAGTTAAACAAACCGAGCAAAGTTGCAAGATATAAAATCAATACACAAAAGGATACTAACGATGAGCTATCCCAGAATGAAATTAAGAAAACAATCCAATTTAAAATAGCAATAAAAAGGATACTTAGGAATAAACTTAATCAAGGAAGCTAAAGACTTGTCACTGAAAAACTACAAACTGTTGCTGAAATTAAAGACACAAATAAATGGAAAGACATCCCTTGTTCACCGATTCAAAGACTTAATATTGTCAAAATGGCAATACTTCCCAAAGTGATCTATAGATTCAATGCAATCCTAATAAAAATCCCGATGACATTTTTTGCAGAAATAGAAAAATCCATCCTAAAATTCATACAGAATCTGAAGGAACCCTGAATAGCCAAGCCAATCATAAAAAGAACAAGGTAGGAAGTCTTACACTTCATGATTTCAAAACTTACCATAAAGCTTCCTATAAAGTAATCAAAACAGTGTGGGATGTGTCTTAAAGCCAGACATATAGACCAACTGAACAGAGATTCCAGAAATAAACCCCATGGTTGAATGATTTTACAAAGGTACCGAGACCATTTTATGGGGAAAGAACAATCTTTTCAATAAATGGTGTTGGAGAAACTGGATATCTACATGCAAAAGGATGAAGTTGGATCCATATTTTACACCATATACAATAATTAACTCAAAATGGATCAAAGACCTAAATGTAAGAATTAAAATTCTAAAACTCTTAGAGGAAAACACAGTAGAAAAACATATGAACTGGAGAACTATTAAGGAAGGTGGAGAAAAACAGTGGAAATTTTATCTGGAAAGAGAAAACTGTATTTTAAAAAGTTTTTAACAGAGCTTTCATAGGCAGAATCTTTTTTTTTTTTTTTTAAGATTTTATTTATTTATTTGACAGAGAGACAATGAGAGCGGGAACACAAGCAGGAGGAGTGGGAAAGGGAGAAGCAGGCTTCCCGCTGAGCAGGGAGCCTGATGTGGGGGCTCGATCCAGGACCCTGGGATCATGACCTGAGCGGAAGGCAGACATTTAACAACTAAGCCACCCAGGCACCCCTCATAGGCAGAAACTTATATGAATATTCATAACATTTTAGCTCCTAAACACTTATTAGAAAATAAACCTTTGGGTACCATGAATTTCCTGGAGTGGGAGAGTAGGGGAGAAGGGTAGGAGAGATATTTGTGACATTCTTTATTTCCTCCTTCTTAATCCCCAGTCTATGGTGGTTAAAATCTGGAAATAGGAGGGAATACCATCCTTCTAACCGATCCGAACTCCTAATTAATTACTGCTTGTAATCGTGCTTAAATGACGTAAGCAACACCTTGAAGGAAGGGGAATGTCAAGGAGCTTTTACTGTTTGGTTATGCACTTCCCCCAAAACAGAGGAATCAAAAACAACAAAGTAAAAAAAAAAAGGGAGAGAGAAAGAAAAACCAATTGAATTTGACAACTTGGCATAGAGTAAGTGAAAAGCAGATGAAGAAAAAGAACTATAATTCACACAGTTCCTTGTTTTTGTTTTTTTTTGCAAGGAGAAAGTATCTATCTAAAGAAAAGAAAAAACAAACAAAAACCTCCAGATACAATGTAGAAAGAGGAAATCAGAACTTGACAGGACAATCTTTATCAAATAAAGGCTGATCTACTGTAGAAACAGTTTGACTCTTTATAATGAAAAATAAAACCTCATTGATCTAAAACCAACTACAAAATTAATACATAGCTGCAGAGTATTTTCCAGTTCTCTTTTCTTCTGATTACCTATGAAAGTATAATAAATGAAATATATGTTTTATACACTTTTCTTTTTCCTGCAACTTCCTCAATTACCATGCACTATCCTCCCCACTACCCTTTAGTCTCCCCACTCTCTGACTCTACTTTGCAAATAAAAATTGTTCCATGTTGTTTTACATCCATATTATGCCATGCAGTATCAAATAATTGGAACATATTTATTTTAAATCTGAATAAAGATATATTATGTAGTTAGAGATACAATGCACATATTCTTGACAACAAACATAACAGACATCGGATTTCTCTGAAAGCTGTGCAAATATAAGTGAAATACAAAACGGGTGCAGTGTGGCAAAGTACACTTTGTTTACCAATTCAAATATTGGTTAGTGTTTGGCCTCTAGTTATCCATGACAGGCTCATATATGAACCTTCTTTATCTCCACTGATTATAGTGAACAGCCTTAGAAGGAGGAAAAAGGAATTCATTTTATTTGAATAAAAAAACCACCTTACATAGTTTTACCATTTCCAAGAATAACAGCAACTATATCCATTAAAAAAAGCAAGCAAGCAAGCAAGCAAGCAAGCTAGTTAATCATCATCAACTTATGGCATTATGGTCCCAGTAAAAGGAAGGGATTCCCTGAAGCATCACGCAAAGACTACAGAAGCTATCCAAATGTGGGGAAAATATTCTGACTGTTAAAACTTTAGTAATTTGGAAGTCAAAATAAGTTTTTTTTAAAGAAACTACTACATAAAGAGTTTAACACTAACTTCCTAATGATGAAAACAAAACAAAAAACTCTGAAGTAACAACATCCAAATAACTGAAATGCCATTAAAAATTTTAAATTTGTACATAATCCAATAAAGGATAGAACTACTCAGTTTCAGTGACGCAGCAAACTGTTACCCAGAAATAACAAAAAGAAATGGAATTTGAGAAGGTACATTAGTGTATTTACTTATTCACAACCAACAACTTCAAGAATAATGGGTTATCACAAATATATTCATAAAGTTGTCTACTGACTAGAGGTCGCGATATTGGGGCTAAATGGTTTACTTGCACTTTCTTACTCAGAAGTTCTAGTTGTGAGGTGAAAGTTTATATATAGACAACATATTACTAAAAACTCTATATACAGAGTTTTATATAATTATGAATCTACTTTCTATGTAAACAAAAACAGAGCCATCAGGATACATATTAGGGATTCTCATAATCATTTGGCAGCATTAAGACACATCATTTACACAAAATGTAAATTTAATGCTAAATGAAATTTTCACATATAAAGAGTGATACTTTTAAAATGAGAACTGTTTTGTTAGAAAACTGAATACAACTATTTGTAAACCAACCATAAAATGTATGAGAAAGCTCTTCCATTCAATTCAGTAAAACGTTACTGTGTTCTACCATGTGCAGAGCTCAGTATTAGATGCTCCATGGGATTCAAACATGATTAAAACAGTTTCTGGCCTGAAAGAACTCAATGATGGAGATAAGACAGAGTAAGAACAGTCATGATATAAAGCAGAGAAAGCTAAGTGCCACAAAAAGGTATGAAACAGGGGCCACAGGGCTTAAAGAAGAGAAAAAATGTACTTCAGAATGCCTCCCAACTCAGTACAAAGCTTAATAAATGTTCATTAATTTTCTATTTAAAATCAAAAGTACAAGGTTATTTCTAAAAGCTAATTTGGAGAGAATTACTAAGTCTTTCTAATTTACCTTTTTAAAAAGTTTCAAAGAAGAGTTTTATGGATATAACAGTTAAAAAGCTACTAGGGAAATAGTTCATGCTTCTAAAAAGTTGAAAAAGAGCAAACTAAAATTAAAATCAAGCAGAAAAAGGAAAGAAGGATTATAGGAGAAAGCAATAAAATAGTAAATAAAAACAGAATTGTATTGAAATCAGAATTCTTTGAAAAGATGAACAAAATTGAAAACACCTTGAACTAGATTGATCAAGAAAAACAGCAAAGACACAAATTATCAAAATTAGGAATGAAAGAGGGGACATCACTATCAACTCTATAGAAATGAAAAGGATTATAAGGGAAGGTTATGAACAACTTTATGCCAACAAATTAGACAGCTTAGATGAAATACATTCCTGGAAAGCCACAAATGATTAAAACTGACTCATTAAGAAATAGAAAATTTGAATAGATAAATAAAACGTAAGGAAACTGAATGAACATCTTCTATAAAGAAAAGCCATGTCCCAGGTGGGATCACTAGTGAATTACACCAACTATTTAAAGAAGAAATAGAACTCCTTTATAAACTCTATCAGGAAATTAGGGAAGAAGGTGGGACAGGAGCAAGTGACCTAGAAAAACAGATTACTTTGGGTACATGTAACTACAGATTTTATATCAATGGTCTATAATAAATAGATAATATTTATTTGATTTATGAATTTATTCTTAGTTTTATTAAGTATCACTCTGCTTTGTTTTAAAAATTACTAAACACACCACTGTAAATTTTATCAAATAAAAAACATTACATTTATTGATGACAGTTTTCTTAAAGAGCAAAAAATGATAAATTTGTCCTGATCTTATTTGGTAACTCAAAGCAAAATGAAGTATAAGAAAATTTTTATGAAAGAGCATTTCGACTGCAGAGAAATATGCTTAAACTTTGTTTTAGAAAATCAGTGGGAACAGGTAATTCTGTTTGGGACTTGCATAGTCTTCTTTGTTAGTGAAACTAACTTCTTGCTAGAGCCAGATTCTAATGCTAGGTACATAGCTCTAAAAACAAATACCTTACTCTCAAAAAAGCTATGCTACAACCAATAAAATAATAGCTAACTTTTTTTTTTTTTGAGAGAGAGAGAGAGAGCATGCACACAAGTGGGGGTAGGGGCAGAAGGAGAGGGAGAAAGAATCTCAAGCCAACTGAGTACAGAGCCAACCTGGGGCTTAATCTCACCACCTGGGCCAAAATCAAGAGTCAGACGCTTAACCGACTGAGCCACCCAGGTGCCCTGTTTACATGTGTATAACAGTTTATTTTACACTTTTATTTACATTTCATAATTTTCCTTTGAGGAACACATTAACCTTGCTGCAGATGGGAAAACAGAATCACAAGATCTCTTACCCAAGATCACAGTATATAAAACCATATCCAGGTCTTTCGATTTAGAATATTATATTATTTCATCAACAATATTGTTCTTCAAGGTATGGAACTCATTTTAGCAAGAGATGGTTTTAAATGATCTACAAAACTGGCAGTAAATAGCGCTGAATTACATAGTATGGTGGGCTGTACTAATGTCTACCAACATCCTAGTCTCTGTTCCTTTCGAGACATAAGGGTGACCACAGCTGCCAGCTCCCATGAAGTTTAGGAAGGACTATGTGACTGGTTCTGGCTTATGAAATGAGAACACAGGTGTCATAGGCTCTGCATGATTTTATAGTCTGTCTCCTCCTCTGACAGGAAAATCAAAGAAGTCTCATGTTGAGATGGTACAGATACAAGATTGAAACAGCCTGAATTGCTGTGCGACTGTATAAAGAACAGCTGTCCTGGACAGTTGCCCGGGGTTGCTGGGTAAACTGGAAATAGACCTTCATTGTGTTAAACCACTGCGATTTGTAAGGTTGTTGTTATGTTATGACGCATTGTCTAGCTTATTCTGACTAATGAAATGGCTACAATGTTATTCCTTTTTCAATTATGTTTCCATCTTTCAGAATAGGTCCAGAAGAAAATTTTAATGTGCTAATACTAGCTAATCCACCTTTTTAAAAAAAGAGGGAAAAGATTTTTTTTTTAAGATTTTTTTTTTTTTAAGATTTTATTTATTTATTTGAGACAGAGAGAATGAGAGAGACAGAGAGCACATGAGAGGGGGGAGGGCCAGAGGGAGAAGCGGGCTCCCTGCTAAGCAGGGAGCCCGATGCGGGACTCGATCCCGGGACTCCAGGATCATGACCTGAGCTGAAGGCAGTCGCTTAACCAACTGAGCCACCCAGGTGCCCAAGAGGGAAAAGATTTTAATGTCAGTGCCATCTGAAGGTAAAGTATTTAGCTAGAATTAACATTCTGGATAATTGTACAGTTACAGTGTGTGGTACTGACTTCACAGTTTGACTAGTAATATATAATTTCTTTTAAAGTAAATTTATTTAAATAAAAGCATGAAATTCAAAGAAAATATTAGGTTAAAAAAGTACGGTTAGAAGCAGGAATGGCAAAAATCATGAAGGAACTATGCCAATGAAGGAAATTTGAGAAACGTGCACTGTAGTAAACTATATCTCAATTGGGTAACTTAATTTGATTTTCTATTTTCTGTCCTTTCCACGTTGAGATGGGAGCAAAGTATTTAGGCAACTGCATGAGGAGGAGAAAGTATTTGATTCAGGGAAGTGGAAGAACGGATACGGATTGACAGGGAGATGGAGACATGGGTATGGGAGTAGAGAGATTAAAGCAGTTCTCCCAGTGGTTCAAGCAGAATTAGAGCTAGCACCCGAGCCCAAAGGAAGAGAGCAGTGTTTTCACCTGAACGAACTGGTGTACCCAACAGACTGGCAAGAAAGGCTGAAGTCTCAACTCACTGAGGTATTTGTAAAAATCACTGTCTTCTCCCATTGAAGTTACAGTACAATCATGTTCCCTCCTTGTACTAGGGTAGCCCAAGAAATAAAACCACCCTAAAACCTCAGTGGCTTAACACCACAGAAGAGGGGTGCCTGGGTGGCTCAGTCGTTAAGCGTCTGCCTTCGGCTCAGGTCGTGATCCCAGGGTCCTGGGATCGAGCCCCACACTGGGCTCCCTGCTCGGCAGGTAGCCTGCTTCTCTCTCTCTCCCACTCTCCCTGCTTGTGTTCCTGCTCTCACTATCTCTCTCTCTCTAATAAATAAATAAAATCTTTAAAAAAAAAAAAAAACCAGAAGAGAGTTCTCACTCAATATGGGTGTTCAGTAGGTAGCTTCTCATCCTAAGATAAGCCTTAGAGTTGTTCTCTTGTGGGTTCTCCACATCAAGCTAAAAAGACGGGGCGGGGTGGGGGGGGAAGAGGGAGATGCATATGTGATGTTTTTATAGCCTAGCTGGAATCTGTATACATTATTTCTATTCCTATTGTTCAAAATTCAGTCACACAACACACTTCTCTACGTGAAAGGCTGGGATATATAGTTTACCTAAGTCCCAAGGAGGAAAGGGAATAAATTTTGATGAACACATAGTATTCTTTGCTATATCTTACATAATAGCTTGACAATTTATAAAAGATGCAGAACTAATGAACAAAGAAGCAAATTCTGTATAAATTTAGCCCTCTCTCTTTTAAATGGGCTGAACATATATCGTCAAATATTAGCCTAATCTATACATCTTTTTTCATTCAAATATAATGCTTTAGATTATAGTGCCTAGAATACTGTCTGGCATATGATAGCTGGGTAATAATTATTTGCTAAATGAATAGTATGCAGTAGAAAACCAAAGCAAAGACAAGCATTACAAATAAGAGTTCCAATAAACAAATTATTTTAAAAGTGAGTTTTAAAAAGCACTCATGGATATTATAAATGTTAATCACAGTATAAATCACCTGAGAGACTCAGACTTTCATAAAACAAACATTGTATAAATCATCATCATTATAACCAGACTATAATCATTTAATTTCTAGCTTTAATGACTGGATTATTTTCCATAAAAAATATCCAACAAAATATGCTGACAATATAGTTGAGTTAAAAGGGAAAGACTAAAAGACTTTGGCTGTAAAGTCTTTGCGCCCAAACTCTTCCACAATCAGGGATATTTGAAGGATGTATTAACAAAGGAAGTCAATATCCTTTTATTCTTAACTTTCAACAGGAAGGCTAAGCAGCTGCTTTCTGACCCAAGGCATATAAGTCACTGGTGGATCAGTGTGATCCTTTTGAGCCTTAAAAGCTTTGTTTAGGCAGGTCTGGAGTAACTTTTTACTCTAAGGCTAGTTTAGCCTTATTACCAAAGTGTGTCCTTTCTTGGATCTCTACTGAATGCTCCAGGTTTTTAACGAGATTTCTCTACATTCTGGCTGCTCAGAATGAACAAAAAATCTCCCATTCTTATGGGAACTCTAGGAATTGTTCCATTTATGGCTCCCTGGTATTCTTTCTCCAGCTTCATGGGGTCTCATCTCATCTATATGCAACTTAGTATTAAATTAAAGATTCAAAAGGACCCTTCTGCAGAATTCTGTAGTTGTTTCTGCTAGCTTCCTATTTTTCAGTACTCCGTAAATTTCAGTTACCTTGACTTCCCCAATTTCTGATCTGTTTCCTCAGTTCAGTAAGACTATCTTTCTTTGAGTTCTCCACCATCAAGAGAATACCTTTAGGCAAAAAGCCAGGGTTCACCTAGTTTCCTCCCCCATCCTCTCTCTCAGGGATCATATTACCATGCTGTGAACTGTCCAATGTCTGAAAACAATTGTCTCTAGTGGGAGGGCAAGTCCACTACTGGTTACTCCATCATAGTGGGAAGAAGTATCTCATCCTGTTTTAATTTGCATTTTCCAGATGTTTACCATTCACAATGTGGCGAACAAAAGGCAGAACCTTTGTCTCTCTTACATATTGGTATAGCCTTAGCAATACTTATAATAGTGCAGGGTACAGAGCAAATACTATTATTTGTTAAATGAACTATTTCTGTTTATCCGTATATTTTTGGAGGTACAAGTGATCTATTTGTCCTTCATCCATTTAGTGCTTAAGGCCTAAGAAAACAGGTGATTCTAAACTGGACCCAAGGTAATTCAAGAGTAAGTCTGATCCTACCTAATTTCTATTTTCATGCAATTATGTTGTGCTATAAAAAAGGGTATACTAGACAAACTGAAATACAGACAGACCATACAAGCAACAAATACAGAGACAACATGGTACTCCAAAGAAACAGTTACTCCAAAAATTATTGCAACAACTTTTAGGACATTCCTACAAGACATTACTTCAATACAATTTTGAATAAATAGACATTCTCAATTCAAGAAGAAATTGGGATTTAAATTATTGTCTACCCATACAGGTTATTACAAAGAAAAAGGCAAATTATTATAGCTTACAACTCATTGTCAAAAATGTTCTCTCTCTATTTCAGTGTCTGGCATAAGACAGGGTATAGGAGATAAAATAAGGCAGTATAGATTTCAATTACCTATTTTAATATCTTTGCATATACAAAAGCCTTTTAAATAAGCCAACACAGTACTCAAAAGCCAATGATATTAGATTTCATTTCCATATATCTGAAGAAGCACTAGGTTTTTGATAATATAAAAAGGAGTTCCGGGGCACCTGGGTGGCTCAGTCAGTAAAGCATCTGCCTTTAGCTCAGGTCGTGATCCCAGGGTCCTGGGATTGAGCCCCATGTCTGGCCCCTGCTCAGCGGGGAGCCTGCTTCTCTCTCTCCCTCTGTCCCTCCCCCGTCCCCTCTGCTCATTCTCTCTCTCTCAAATAAATAAATAAAATCTTTAAAAAAAAAAAAAAAGGAGTTCCAAATTTCAAAATTTTGGCTATGTTGGCTTATGTGTGCTTATTGGTGTACTGATAAAAGCAATTCTATATATTTGTCAGGTCAACTTCTGAATTTTAAAGTAGTTATGAAACATAACTATATTTAAAATATTACAGAAACATGTTTCATCGTAGGAAGATTGGAAAATACAAGAAGCAAAAATAATGGAACTAAAAATGATCAGAGTCCTACCTTTGTTAAAGTTTCAAAGCATTATGGCCCTTCCTATTATTTTATTTTTTATATAAAATATTAATGCCAACAAAGCAGCTAAAAATGACTAATGACTTCTCCTTTTGCTTTTTTTTTTTTTAAAGATTTATTTATTTGAGAGGGAGAGGAAGAAAGAGAGAGAGAGAGAGTGCAAGCAGGGGGAGGGGCATTGGGAGAGTGAAAGAGAGAATCTCAAGCAGACTCCCCACTGAGCAGGGAGTCTGACATGGGGCTCCATCTCGGGACCCTGGGATCATGACCTGAGCCGAAATCAAGAGTTGGATGCTAAATTGACTGAGCCACCCAGGCGCCCTGACTTCTCTTTTAAATACTTAGACCCTAAAAGTGGCAAGTAAACTCATTGAGCAACATTTTACATGAAAGGAGATCGTGTGATGCTTGAGAACAGTTGCACCACTAATATGAACTTGAATATTAGTCATAGGTTTTTCCTTGTTAAATGACTCTCACCTCCTCAAAATGTAAAATGTCTCAAAATGTAAAATGTAACTAAAAATATAACATATTTATACATACAATTTATGCCATAACACAGAGCAGACATGTGGTATGGCTCTAAGGCATGAGGTTAGATGTACTTGTAAATGTTCCAAAAATTCATGAATATGCTATACCATTTCTCCTAAATTAGAGGGAAAAAATATATCTTCTTTAGCACCTTTAAGCCAGAAGTATTACATCTATAATTCATATCTTCTCATCTACATTTATGAGAAAATAGGGGGAAAGAAACAATAGGATAAAGAATACAGTGATTAAAAGAAAGGGCTTTCAAGTGAGACTTGCATCACACTGCCTGTTTTATGTGGTCTTGAACAAATTATCCAACTTTTCCAAGCCTGGATTCGGCATCTTTAAAATGTGGGCCACAATCTCTCTCTCAGAATTGTTATGATTACATTTAAAGAGTAATGTAGACAAGGCTAAAAAAAGAAGGTATTAAAATTTATTATCTTTTGGAAATAGTAAGCTGAAGCATAATGTGGTACTCAAGGCCACAGACTGAGCTATCCCTGGAACAGGAACTAAAATATGGCTCTTAGATTCATGGATCAACCACAGTGCACACAATAGATGCTTTGTACATCTCTAAATTAAGTGGCCTATGTAATCATAATAATATGCTACTTAGCCTCTCAAGGATATTATAAAAATTTAAATGAACTCATCTTTGTAAAGCAATTAGCATAGCGCTTTGCACACAGAATGTGCTCACTACTAGATGTTGTTGTGGTTATTAGTATATGATGATGATGGTGATGATGTGATAGGTAATGGAGGGACATGGAGATGTACAAAGTAAATTTCAAGATATTGATCAGAATGTTTGGCATAGAGGGAATGATTTATGATGTTAGATTGCAAGAAGCAATCTACTCACACTTCTTGCCTCAGTTCTGTCTCCCTATCTCCCTGCACCGAAAAGGATAGCTGCTATTTAATGAAGTTACTCTCTTTAGTGGAATATGTATTATACCAAGAGTACTAATACAGTTCCTCTTGTATGTATGATGGGGAAAGGTACTGTAGGTTGGAGAAGAGGTGTTTATAAGATGAGAAAACTAGTGATTAGTTTCTTTCTGAATGTTTTACAAACTATTATTTAAAAGTATGTTATATAGAGGGGCACCTGGGTGGCTCAGTCCGTTAAGCATCTGATTCTTGATTTCAGCTCAGATCTTAATCTTAAGGTCATGAATTTAAGCCCTGCACTGAGTTCCACACTGGGTGTGGAGCTTACATTAAATCAATCAATCAATCAATGTATGTATGTATGTATGTTATAGGACATTGGATGCAGGATTCTGACATTATAAATTTTAAGTATAAATTCCATTATGCCCTATTATTTTTGTCTGAATCATCAAAGCCTACCAGATTATATAAACTTTTTGAGGGCAAGGACTGTAGAATAATCATCTCAGAACAGTGTTTTGAGAATGATAAATAATGCTGTTTTCCATTTTGCACCAGCTCTCAATAATGGCTGAAAACATGCTGACTATGTACAATAACATAAAATTCCTTGGCAAAAAAACAGTTTTACATACACTTAAGAATTGAGAGGAAAAAGAAACTTGGATAGTAAGCATGTAAATAATGGTTAGCTGCCATTTACTGACCACTCCAAATGGATTTCTCCAAGGCAGACCCAAAAGGTCTACGGCTAACAAAGAAACAGAAAAGTTAACAATTAGGGAAGGAAATCAAAACCCTTTTTTTTCTTTTTCAAAACTTCAGGAAAGTGTACCGAAAAAGATCCTAGGCAGTCAATGTGCGAGGCAGAAAACTGCTAAGATCTGCATAAACATAAACATTGTGCCAGACTGTAATGAAATTCTACAAGGGTAGATTAAAAACAAATTAAGTCTTTGTCCCATGAACAAAAATGACTACTGAGACATTTTCAGAGATTGAGCGTGAAGGACCAGTAACTTTTTGGCTTGTTTTTGGAATGTGCAGTTGCTACTCATCTTATAATAAAGAACTCACAACAGAGAATACTTCACTACCCACTAACCATGGGTAAAGAATCAGCATTCCTCTAACCTTGGAATATCTCTTAACAATTCCCAGTCTTTATCACAGGATAAGTTGCTTTTCTTCTCTCAGAAACCTTGGGATCATCTGACTGAGAAGAAATAGGGAAGAATTTAAGATGATTAACTCCTGACAAGGACATATTATGGAAAGAGGAGTTGCCTACTCACGTAGAAAGTAAATCATGAAGAGAGGGTTAATGGGAGGAACAGAACCACTGTTCTACCAGGCAAGTGTTTGAGTTAGAGATAAAAGCAGAAATTTTTATTCTGACTTTCCTTAAGTACACAAAAAAAGTTTGCTTTACTCTTCTTGGTTGTATGTTAATAAAAGGGTGGTCTATAAATATGCAAAAGTAGACACGGACTTAAGCTTAGAAGTCTTTTTTTTCTTAGGGTTTTTGTAAGTCTCTTCCCACTCCTGGTTCTTAAACTAATAAATCATATTATTCTATTCACCACATTACTTCTTTAAGATTTGGAAAAAAAAAAAAATTCTGTCAGCTGGATGGAGGCAGAAGCAGTGTTGCTTGTAAAGAGGAATAGAAGCCAAAAAGTAAATCTCAAATTTAAGAGTTTATAAATTTTCCATATGATTTCTGTCATTTTAATAATGTACATCAGTGGAGGTTTGGAAAAGAGAAAACAGAATTACATTTAAGTATGGAACAATAAGTGGTAAGGAAAAGAACACCAAGTCATTTTTTTATAAAATTGGGTCCTAAAGCTACATGTCAGCTCCCCAATGCATAAATAGTTCTATAATTAGAAACAACTTGAGAAACTTTCAATATTATGAAAGATGAAAATCCCAACAACCAAGTAAGCTTCTACTAAATGGACCCTCTCACAGATTAACTTTAAACTCTGGACAAAATACAAAAAGCAACTACCTCAAGGCCCTGGAGATTAAACATAATAGATTCTGGAAAAGAGCTAACAACTGCAAAAAAACCAAAAGATTAATAGGAGTTTATCTTTTTGTTATTTGTTATTTTTTGGCTTCTAGACTAAAAACAAACCACAGCACTGCATGGGGTCATTAAAACTCCAAGAGAAAACCTATAGTTCTTCCACTCTGAAGTATCAAAAGATACAGCTTGCAGCAATAAGTCACTAAAAAGTTACAGGGAAGAGGATTTCCAGAAAAGAGAGAGAGAGCTATAGGAGGTAGCCCAAATTCTGTGTATAAACTCTGCTCAAACCTCTGGCAGATTGCTGAACCATGCATTGCATGGGGCAGACTGGCAAAGTCTAATACAACTGAACTGAACTCAGTTGATGCCCAAAAGACAGACTTTTCCATTAAATCAAACCAAATTAATTGCTTGCTAAAAGAAAAACTGGTAATGCTCTTTGAAGGAATATGACAAAATCCAGAGTGTCTACAAAATGAAATGTTTAGGATACAAAATTACTCATCACATGAAGAATCAGGAAAATATGACCCACCATCAAGGAAAAAAATGGAGACCAACACTAACACTCTAGATATTGTAATCAGCAGGTAAGAAATTTAAAGCAGCTATTATAACTATTTTCAGAGAGGTAAAGGAATATATTTTCTTAATAAAAAAAAGGCAAGGAAATCTCAGCAGAGAAACAGAAACTGTAAAAAAAGAAGCAAACGCAAATTCTAGAACTTTAAAACATAATAGCTAAGATAAAAAGTCACTGGATGGGTTTAACAGCATATTTAAATGTTTAAATATGACAATTTAAATGCTAGTATACACACACACACATGCACACACACATAAATAGTATATAGTAAATTGAAAAGTTTAAAATGACAGAGGAGGGCGCCTGGGTGGCTCAGATGGTTAAGCGTCTGTCTGCCTTCGGCTCAGGTCATGATCCCAGGGTCCTGGGATCGAGTCCCGCATCGGGCTCTCTGCTCCTTGGGAGCCTGCTTCTCCCTCTGCCTCTGTCTCTCTCTCTGTCTCTCATGAATAAATAAATAAAATCTTTAAAAAAAAAAAAAAATGACAGAGGAGTCAGTGAATTTGAAGACAAAAGAATGAAAATTACCCAATCTGAAGACCACAGAGAACAAGGATTAAATACAAAACAAAACAAAACAAAACAAACAAAAAAATACCTCAGGATCTGTGAGATGATATCCAAAGGTCTAACATATATGTAATTAAAGTCTCAGAAGAAGAGAAAATGAGGCAGATAAAATGCTTCAAGAAATATTGGCTAAATATCTCAAATCTGTAAAAGACATAAATTTTCATAATCAAGGAATCCAGGATATTTATGAACAGAAATACACTAGGCTCATCATAGTCAAACTGCTTAAAAAAAAAAAAAAAAAAGGAGAAAATTTTGAAAGCAGCCAGAGAAAAACAAGATATTACATACAAAGGCCAACAATTTGAATGATGTCTAACTTCTCATCAGAAACTATGGAGGCCAAAAGACAATAAAGTAACATCCCTAAAGAGCTGAGAGAGGGGGGGTTTGGAAAAAATCAACAGAGAAGTCTATATCCAGTGAAAATATACATCAAGAACAGAGGCAAAACAAGACATTTTATTTATTTATTTATTTATTTATTTATTTATTTATTTATTTATTTAAGAGAGAGAGAGAGCACGCATGAGCGGGGGGAGGGGCAAAGGGAGAGGGAGAAGCAGGCTCCCCACTGAGCAGGGAGCCCGATACGGGGCTCGATCCCAAGATCAAGACCCTCGGATCATGACCTGAGCTGAAGGCAGACATTCAACCAACTGAGCCACACAGGCATCCCAAAATAAGACATTTTTAGATAAAAAGCTTAGAGAATGTGTCATGAGCAGATGCATACTATGAAATGTTAAAGGTTACTGAGTGAAGAAAAATGATACCACATGGAAACATAAGTGTTCAGAAAATAATGAAGAGCATTAGAAATGGTAAAAATCTGAGTAAATGCAAAAGACTGTTCTTTTAACCTTAATTTCTTTCCACTACATGTGACTGTTTTATACACCCTCGTGGGTTTTAAAATGTACGCAGATGTGAGACATATGACAGCGATAGCATGAAGGGTGACAGAAGGTGCAAACAGATCTACACAGTTCCAAAGGTTCTACATTTTACATCAAGTGTGGTAGGAAAACAAAAACATTTTCAGATGTCTAAGAACTTATAAATTGAATTCCTACACATCACTTCTTGAGAAGTTGCTTGAAGGAATGGTACAGCAAAAGAGTGAATAAACCAGAAAGAGAAATATTTGGGATCCAGAAAATGGGATAATCAACCAAGAAAGCAAAACAGCTAAGATACAGGAGCATAGCAGAACTTTAAGTCTAGACAGTAACCAGTCCAATTGGGTAGAGGAGTTTGGAAGACACTCGGAAGGTTACTGGTGAAAAGAAAAAACGAGGGGCACCTGGATAGCTCAGATGGTTAAGCGTCTGCCTTCAGCTCAGGTCCTGATCCCAGGATCCTGGGATCGGACCCCACGTCGGGCTCCCAGCTCAGCAGGG